>NC_059438.1:40542799-40864299 GCF_021028975.2 Sphaerodactylus townsendi
GCTTGGTCCCCGCACCACACTTGCTGACCCCGGTCCCGGAGAAACAAGGCAATCCACTGAAGGACAGTGCCCCGCACCCCAGAAGCGGCCAGGCGGTGGGTCAAAAGATTGGGAAGCTTGGTCCCCGCACCACACTTGCTGACCCCGGTCCCGGAGAAACGAGGCAATCCACTGAAGGACAGTGCCCCGCACCCCAGAAGCGGCCAGGCGGTGGGCTGTCCAGTACTGGACAGCCCCCCTCCAAAGTAGTCTATGGTCAGGAGGGGAAACCGTTACCTTACTGTAAGGGGAGGGGGAGGGGCCTAAGGACTTGAAGGACTGGTTGGGCACATTCAGGAGTCTTGGCCCCATATCTACAAGGATTTGGTTAAGGGGGCGCATGATATAAATGAAGCGACTGTGGAGGTTAAGTCACCTAGGACAGTGGTGGTGAACCTATGGCACTGGTGCCAGAGGTGGCACTCAGAGCCCTCTCTGTGGGCACGCGCGCGCAGAGTTCGTCGTGGGGGGGGGAATCGCTCTCCCCCACATCTAGGCTGGCCTGGGCCACTGGCTCGATGTGCGTGCACCTCAGCTGCAGCAGGGAGGGACTCCGGCCATGGCGGGTCCTGGTGCTGCTGTCTGCCGGGAGGGGGCAGAGGCGGCAGAGATGCTAGAGCGGTGCAGAGCGGCGCATGTGGGACTTCCTGGAGGCTACAGCAGGCTGGCCCCTGCTTGAGGGGGTTATTCAGGTTAAATTCTTGCTTTGGCACAGTAAATAAGTAGGTTTTGGGTTGCTATTTGGGCACTCGGTCTCAAAAAGGTTCGCCATCACTGACCTAGGATTTATAGATCTGTTCACCCTGTGTTCCACTCCAACCTCCTAAAAAAAGCGCCTCCAGACGAGCTGTGGTCCCCGCAAATGGAGGTGCCTCCTCCCCTTCTTACTGATCAACAGGAGCACCACAAAGTTGCACCTATCCTGGACTTTAGAACACACCACAGCCACCTGCAATATTTAGTTGCTTAGAACTATTTTCCTGAGGGAGAGAATGAGTGGGCCAATGCATCGGAGGTTTGGGTCCCCCGTTTGGTGTGTGAGTTTCACAGCAGATATCCTCAGTGCCTCTGCCCCCCCTCCAGGAATGACCTTAAGGGGCAGAATGTCAGGACCTGGCCTGTTCTGGTCATGTCACCTGGCTGGGATGTGGGATCCTCTCTCTGGGACTGCTTACTCTTGCCTCTTTCTAGGTTTCGCTTTCAGGTGCAAGCTAATCTGCTCATTAGACACCAGCTGGCTTTTGCATTTCAGAGTGTCGGGGAGTATAGATTGTTTTGGTCTAGTGAAGGCCGTGCGGTCTCCTTCCCAAGAGCGGAGGGATGCTGTTCTCCCCTTGGCGACTGGAACTGAAGGGAGTGAAAGGGGCATGGACTTGAAAGGGGCATGGAGAGCGGGGAAATGGAGGAGGTTTGGTGCTTAGTTCTGGCAGCGGAAGTCTAAGTGCTGAATCCTGAAGCTGTTATCAGTAAAGGAAATAGTCTGAACATGAAGTCTCGTTATTGAACAGTCCAAGGGCATAAGAACATAAGAACAAGCCAGCTGGATCAGACCAGAGTCCATCTAGTCCAGCACTCTGCTACTCGCAGTGGCCCACCAGGTGCCTATGGGAGCTCACAGGCAGGATGTGAAAGCAATGGCCTTCTGCTGCTGCTGCTGCTCCTGAGCACCTGGTCTGCTAAGGCCTTTGCAATCTGAGATCAAGGAGGATCAAGGAGGATCAAGATTGGCATGACACAGCTGCTGCGTTTCTGACAGACCGGAGTTTTTTCAGGCTTGCAGTCACAAGGTCTTTAGCAGAGTCCGTCAACCATCAGTCCAATATGGCACTTCTCAAGATAACAATGCATCATGGGAAACATAACATTAACGCCAAAGTCATAACAATGGAAGGTGTGGGAGGAGAGGGTTTGTTACAAACTTTCCTAAGAATGGTCATAGAGCTGATACTGCGTGTAAGAGGCCAGCTCAGCTGTACTGTACCTGGAAAAGCTAACTTTGAAGAACTTTTAAGTAACAAACTGGAACTTTTAAGTAACAAACTGGAACTTTTAAGTAACAAACAGAACTTTTAAGTAACAAACGGAACTTTTAAGTAACAAACTGGAACTTTTAAGTAACAAACGGAACTTTTAAGTAACAAGCTGGAACTTTTAAGTAACAAGCTGGAACTTTTAAGTAACAAACTGGAACTTTTATGTAAGAAATGGAACTTTTAAGTAACAAACTGGAACTTTTAAGTAACAAACTGGAACTTTTAAGTAACAAATGGAACTTTTAAGTAACAAATGGAACTTTTAAGTAACAAATGGAACTTTTAAGTAACAAGCTGGAACTTTTAAGTAACAAACTGGAACTTTTAAGTAACAAACTGGAACTTTTAAGTAACAAATGGAACTTTTAAGTAACAAATGGAACTTTTAAGTAACAAACTGGAACTTTTAAGTAACAAACTGGAACTTTTAAGTAACAAATGCCTTTTTTTGAGCCTGACCTTAGATATGTAACATTGCCGTTTTCATCCAACATATAGTACTATACTGGTCTTCAGTAAGAGACAGTACAAAACAGAATATTTCGAACAAGACTGCTTTAAATATCATACCTGAAAGCGTGTGAGAGTAAGAAGTGTAAGAGATACCAGGTAAGAGAGAGCTCACAGTATGAAGGAGAAGAGGGACACTTTTAGCAGCAGGCAAAGCCTCACAGAGATGGGCACAGTTGCTGATAGACTGGCTTCGCTTAGCTTCCAGGGAAACAGAAACCAACAGAACAGTTGTCAATATAGGGATAAAATAGTGCTTTTGAATAGGACAGTCACTGCATAACAATAAAAGAGAAACTCAAAGGAAAAAATGTTTTAAACACGAATCCCTATGTACCCAGCGTATTGCTCTACAATAAACTGACCAACCAACAACACTTCACTAGGATTGATAAGATCAGTCATTTTTCACTGAGGATGCTACTTTTAAAATATCCCGTTTATTGAATATTTCCTAAACTAAAAACTTGTGTCATTCAAAGCTTTAAAGTTGCTAGGTGCACAGATTGTACACCTGCACAAAGGATATGGTAACCTTGTTTCTCTTTGGTGCAGTCCAGACCTGGAGAAAAGGGGGAACTGTGCCCAGGGCACACGTGTGCCCTGTGCCCCTGCCATGCTCCCGGTGCGTCAGGCACCCCCCCCCGCCCCCTTGGTGCTATGCTTGGGATGGCATTGGAGGGTGAAAAGGGGTGGCTTAGGGTGTGGGAGGGTGGAAAGGTGAGGGTTCTGATGGGGCAGGATGGCAGGGGAGACCTGGGGTGGGGGGAGGGTTGGAAGGCAAGGCTTCGGGTGGGGGGGGGTTGGAAGGTGTGGCTAGGGACAGGGAAGGTGAGTATTAGAGTGGAAAAGGGTTGGAAGGTGAGTATTGGGGTGGAGGAAGGATGACAAGGTGAGCCTTGGGATGGGGAAGGGTGGAAGGTGAGCATTGGCGGGTTGGAAGGTGACTATTAGGGTGGGGGAGGGTGGAAAGGTATGGCTAGGGGTGGGTAGAGATGGGAGAGGATGGCAAAGGGTGGGGAGGGTGGCAAGGGGTGAGGGGAGTGTGGGAAGGGGTGGCTATGGGAGGGAGAGGGTGGAAAGGGGTGGCTATGGGGTGGGGGGAGGTGGCAAGGGATGGTGAGGCCAGCTTGCCTTCTGGAAGGGCGGGGGGGGGGGGCACAAAATGCCTCTGCTGGGTCTGTGAAGCAGCTGCTCCACAGACCCAGCAACAGCCAACGGGGCTACAGGACACTCAGGGTTTGGGTCGCTGTGTGTCCTGCAGGATAATTGGCTAAGGGTTCATCATCAGACATTCCAACCCTTAACCAATTATTTATTGTTCGATTTGGAAAATGAGTATGCTGTCTATCCAGAGACCTGCTCCAGGCAGCAGGGGGCTATTAGATTTAAGTTCTGCCACAGAGCCATGTCTGTACAGATCCAAATGACTGCACAGGTGCGATGGATGGATGGATGGATGGATGGATGGATGGATGGATGGATGGATGGATGGATGGATGGATGGATGGATGGATGGATGGATGGATGGATGGATGGAAGGAAGGAAGGAAGGAAGGAAGGAAGGAAGGAAGGAAGGAAGGAAGGAAGGAGGGAAGGGAAGGGAAGGGAAGGGAGGAAGGAAGGAAGGAAGGAAGGAAGGAAGGAAGGAAGGAAGGAAGGAAGGAAGGAAGGAAGGAAGGAAGGAAGGAAGGAAGGAAGGAAGGAAGGAAGGAAGGAAGGAAGGAAGGAAGGAAGGAAGGAAGGAAGGAAGGAAGGAAGGAAGGAAGGAAGGAAATTTTAGAGGGCAGTTGATGTGCTCAGAAGACCCAGCAGTAAATGGAGGAAAATGCATCCCAATGACAAATTAGTTCCTGAAGGGAAAAGCCAAACATGAAACAGCCTGAACCTCACCTGTGGTTATCTGCCGCACCACATTCCTTGCTTTCTCAACTCCTGGCACTCCTGAGGTGGTAGCGCTCCGAAATCTCATGGGTTCCACAGCTTCTGGGTGATTCCTCCAGCTTAAAGAAAATGATCTGCCAACTGAAACAGTCTTCTGAAGTTCCAAAATACCACCTTTCAGATACGAGAAATAATGACACAGAAGGTGAATACGGTATATAGAAGTCATTTGACAGGAGATTCAAAACACACACATTCAATTAGTTTGTTAATGTTAAGATGGAAAGACACTTTGTTACTAAATAATTGGAACTCTGAGGGGTGTAACCCTAATCTCGAGTTTTGACTGTACACCTGTAGTGGATGGTCTGATGTGAAGGACCTGGGTCAGAGACAGGCTTGGGTAACAAAAATTTAACAGAAAAAGAGAAGAAAAACCTGTACACTCCAATGGGACTGAGGATAGTGTATACATTTTTATAGACGTGCATGTGTGTGTATATATATATGTATGTATGTGTATACATATGTGTGTGTTTGTACATATGCATGTATGTATGCAGCACGTACTAATTTAGCTTTGTGATTTTAATTATATTTTTTAAATTTTGTGTGTATAGAAATGTGTGATGTCAGTTGCCCTGAGCCCAGATTGCCAAGAGCTGGGTATAAATAATAAGAATTTAAAATAAATAAAGTAAATAAAATACAAAATTTCTCAGTATAACTATTTGAATATTTACTTAGTTGAAAGAAATGTGCGTTCAAACATTACTTTCAAAAGGTAACAAATATACCAAATTTACTTGCATCATGAACATTAAACATAAACTTTTTGTGATTTATTACTTTAATGATTTAGCTATCCAAAGTAAGATGGCGCCCATTGGGAATATGCTGTGTAGGCAGTGGTGGTATCCAAACATTTTAGTAACAGGTTCCCAAGGCGGTGGGATTCAAACTGTGGCGTAGCGCCAATGGGGCTGGGCGGGGCACGGCGAGGGCGTAGCCGGGCATTCCGGGGCATTCCAGGGCTGTGGCAAGGACGCAGCTGCTGCGCCGGTCCTTGGGCGGGAAACGAATGCACACAGGCGCAGGCTGCCACGCACGCTGATGCACCTCCTGCTAGACTGCTTCAAGTTCTGCGCGCTACTGCTGAGAGGAGGGGCGTAACTAAGGCAAAAATCATGTGGCAAAATCACCAATGAGTAACCCCCTCTCGGCACACACAAATAATTAGTAACCTACTCTCGGGAACCTGTGAGAACCTGCTGGATCCCACCTCTGTGAGTAGGGTATCAGAAGTGATGTACAGGCAGAACAGTAGATGGAAGGGGCAGCTGAAAGAGTAATACAGAAATCATGGAGAAAACTAGACTCCGTTTTTGGAAAACCGAGCTGAACTTTACATTACATTTCTTGCTGTGCTGCGCTGGATTCCCTTGATCCATCTCACCTTCTTTGCAGTTTCATAAGAGCTGAGGAATATCATTTTAAAGATCAGAGAAAGTCCTTTTCTGCTTAGAATTGTATCATTTTGAGAAGCTTAACCACAGTCCAAGTAGGCGGTGCAGCTCTGGAGCATGCATTTGGTACTTGGTACTCAAGAGATACCAAAAACTCCCTGAGATACCAAAAACTCCAGCTTCTGAATGGTCTGAGGATATCGAAGAGATTTTAAAAAGTGCAGAGAAGGGCAACGAGGATGATTGAAGGATTGGAGCACCTTCCTTATGAGGAGAGGCTGCAGCGTTTGGGACTCTTTAGTTTGGAGAGGAGACGTCTGAGGGGGGATATGATTGAAGTCTATAAAATTATGCATGGGGTAGAAAATGTTGACAGAGAGAAATTTTTCTCTCTTTCTCACAATACTAGAACCAGGGGGCATTCATTGAAAATGCTGGGGGGAAGAATTAGGACTAATAAAAGGAAACACTTCTTCACGCAACGTGTGATTGGTGTTTGGAATATGCTGCCACAGGAGGTGGTGATGGCCGCTAACCTAGATAGCTTTAAAAAGGGGCCTGGACAGATTGATGGAGGAGAAGTCGATCTGTGGCTACCAATCTTGATTCTCCTTGATCTCAGATTGCAAATGGCCTAGCAGACCAGGTGCTCAGGAGCAGCAGCAGCAGAAGGCCATTGCTTTCACACCCTGCATGTGAGCTCCCAAAGGCATCTGTTGGGCCACTGTGAGCAGCAGAGTGCTGGACCAGATGGACTCTGTTCTGATCCAGCATGCTCGTTCTTTTGTTCTTATGAGGAGAGGCCGGAGCCCCTCCTCCTCCATGCTGTCAGTTCAAACCAACAAGGGATCCCTTTGATCTTTAAAATGCCATTCCCCGAAAATACTGTGTAACTGCAGGAAAAGTGTATTCTGTCGGGATAACCCAGACCCACCTTGCCAAAAAATATAAAGTCCAGTTCAATCCCAAAGCCAGTTCAAAGTGTTCAAGGCCAGACAGCCTTGTCAGTTATCTGCCTTGACAGTGAGCAAACTGAAAGTCTCTCAGAGTTTAGGACACAACAACAATTTTAACCCGATCAGGGTTTACCTTTCCCTCTTTGTATCTTCTCCTTTTGCTCGCTTAGCTTATCCAGCGGTAAATTGGTCATTTCCACTCCGTACACCGTTCTTGCCAAAACGGATGTCAGAGAATCCATTATGTTAGCCCACTCCGTTATCAGTTCCTCCCAGTCGGTAAGGGAGGACAACACTCGCAGCAACTCGTCCCACAGCTCTCGAGAAATATAAACGCTCAGGTTTGCTCGGATCCAAGCCACAATCAGAGTCTGAGGTGGTGAGAGAAGGAAGGAATGGGAAGTGGAGTGGAGTGGCAGGAAGCCAAAGAGCTTAATTTACCATTTGACATCCGTCAAAAGATTTACACGCGCACGCACAGAACAGCTGAGGATCGGCAACCCCACTCACAACAGAGCTGAAACAAAATTAGCATCTTCGTTGCTTGCAAATGCCCCTCTCCTCGTTCAAACATTATCGCCCTCAAATCCTTCCTGTACTCTCCTAGAAGTCAAAGTAACCATTTCCATCATTAGCAAATTACAAACCTGCAATAAATCCAAGAAGAAGAAGAGGAAGAGTTTGGATTTATATCCCCCCTTTCTCTCCTGTAGGAGACTCAAAGGGGCTGACAATCTCCTTTCCCTTCCCCCCTCACAACAAACACCCTGTGAGGTGGGTGGGGCTGAGAGAACTCCCAGAAGCAGTGACTAGCCCAAGGTCACCCAGCTGGCGTGTGTGGGAGTGCACAGGCTAATCTGAATTCCCCAGATAAGCCTCCACAGCTCAGGCGGCAGAGCTGGGAATCAAACCCGGTTCCTCCAGATCAGAATGCACCTGCTCTTAGCCACTAAGGGATCTTGTTCTTGCAATTTAAAACTTCCATGCAAGTAATACCTTTTCTTTTCTTTTTTTGGCAACAGCATGTGAACTGTTCAGAAAAAGCCAACTCACTCTAATAATCACTATATTTTTACCCAGCTCCTTTGTAGATAGAATTTCTACAAAGGGTTATATTCCTTCACAAAGAACAAGACATACCCGGAATAGTAATCCTGCTAAACTCTGAGCGAAAAGGTCCTTTGTCTGTTTGTCCTTTGGTTTGTGCATGACGGCTTCTGTTATCCTGAGCAGTACTTGTAGCATTTGCTCCCTGAAACAGAATTGAAAATCATATACTGAAATAACAATGACAAAGCTTGAGCTATTATATGTTGAAAACTACATACAAATCATCTTAGATAGCTGGGAATTCTCTATCCAAGTATCATCTGTTTTTACACTCCTTTGGAACAGTTAAAACCATGTCTTCTGTCAGGAAGGATGCTGTTCTGGACGTCCTTGTGACCATTTCACAGGGAATATGTGACCCCAGTACTTTCCATGTCAATGTTAAGGAACACTTAACTAGACATGGAAAGTAAATAAAGTCAACACAACAGGGTATAACACAGCCTGCACAAGATACCTGGAAACTACAAATGATTATGTTATGACAGTGATGGCGAACCTTTTCGGGACCGAGTGCCCAAATTGCAACCCAAAACCCGCTTATTTATCGCAAAGTGCCAACATGGCAATTTAACCTGAATACTGAGGTTTTAGTTTAGAAAAAAAAACCAGTTAGCTTTGAGGCGTGCGTTACTCTGGAGTAAGCTTGGTGGTAGTTGGTGGCTTTGCTTTGAAGCAACCGTGCAACTCTTCCAATGGGTGAACCATGACCCTAGGAGGGTTTACTCAGAAGCAAGCCCCACTGCCAGCAACTGAGCTTACTCCCAGGTAAAGGATCGCGCTGTAGTTCTTTGCATGAAAATCAGTGAGGTTTAACAGCGCTTAACAGGGTTACCTACACTGCTTCCCCAAAACTAGGTCTTAGGTTTAATGCCAATAATCGAGCCCAGCAGCCCAGGCCAGCCTAGATGTGTAGGGGCGGGGGTGGGGGTGACTCTGTTTGTGCGTGCCCACAGAGGGGGCTCTGAGTGCCACCTCTGGCACCCGTGCCATAGGTTCGCCATCGCTGTGTTATGATATACAATATTGTTGTAATGAAGGCAATATGATTTAAAAACTGAAGACAAATCTTCTGTAAACATAATGACGCCAAATACAATGATCAGGATGGAACATCCTATGAACAGAGCAATAGGAATAGGATGGCAGATATCTGAAACAGAGCTGAAACAAAGAATAAGTACTAAAACAACATATTAAACAATACAGAAATTATAAAGTGTAATCATACACATGGCAGCAGTTAGTACACACTACACACAGTAGTATAGTTTCCAATCCCTTAATCAAAGCATCTTTCCAAACCATTTCATTACAGTAAAGTCCGGTTCCCTCTGCAAAAAATGCCCCCAGGAATAATTCCGTTTTACAGAGCTTGAGAAATCCAGAAGAGCAAGAGCCTTCCAGAACTTCTCAGGCAAGTCATTCCAACGCTTAATTTATGACACCTAAGGATGTAAGAGAGACCATCAGAACTTACCAGGTATTTTTATTCATGGGAAGCTCCATGATCATGCGTCTAAAGATACTCAAGACCGCTCGGCAGGCATCAACTTGCTCCTTCAGGAGGGCGGGTATTTCAGTGCAGGGCTCCAACAAAAACACATTTGCAGAGTTTGTCAGGAACACCTGAAAATATTCCAAGTGACAGGAGAAAAACAGTAGCTGATGAATTCTGTTTGGGATTACTTTCTAATGCTTTCCCTTTCCACCCATACTGGGGTGTGTGTGGTTGGTGTCACAAAAACAACCCATTCGCTGACTAGCTTCACATTCCCAAACCCTTTTTACAGCAAAAGCCACTCAAAACATGGTCTTGGTATTCGGCTGCACTTACCCTTACTGCCAATTTGTACCCTTGCAAGAGCACAAAAATCTCACGCAGAACGTTCTTAAGAACATAAGAACAAGCCAGCTGGATCAGACCAGAGTCCATCTAGTCCAGCTCTCTGCTACTCGCAGTGGCCCACCAGGTGCCTTTGGGATGGGAAAGCAGGATGTGAAATTTCCCACAGGGCCGCTGGTGAGTCCCCTGAAAGGATCCACAAGCAGGATGTGAAAGCAATGGCCTTCTGCTGCTGCTGCTGCTCCTGAGCACCTGGTCTGTTAAGGCATTTGCAATCTCAGATCAAAGAGGATCAAGATTGGTAGCCATAAATCGACTTCTCCTCCATAAATCTGTCCAAGCCCCTTTTAAAGCTATCCAGGTTAGTGGCCATCACCACCTCTTGTGGCAGCATATTCCAAACACAAATATCAGGAAGAAATTACCAATACCATTGAAATTACATTCAGACAGACTCTACATGGGACAGAGCTCTTGTTCTGTGTCTATCAGTTTTCTAGAAAGAAACTGAGGCTGTATGCTCAAGAATTAATTTGGCTTAAAGAAGACACTTTCAGACACAAAAACCAGATAAGAATGATAGAAAACCTCTGCACAATCTAAATGTCTCATCTTACCCACAAACAGCTTACCTGTAGCGTAGCTTGAACACCGGCTTTAACGTTCTTGTTCTCATCTTCTAAGATGCATCCCCTGCTAACAGCACTAGAGAAGGAGTGAGTTCGGCCCCAACTGGAAGACCTTTTATGTCCAGACGGAAGCTTTAAAAAACAGTAATCAACATATGCTGGTAAGTTTGAGTATCATAAAGATACAAAGGTATAAATGTAACAGAAATGACAACAACCCAGGCATTTCATGGTGGTCTCCCATCCAATTACGAACCAAGCAGAAGTGGTGTAGGAGGTTAAGAGCTCGTGTATCTAATCTGGAGGAACCGGGTTTGATTCCCAGCTCTGCCGCCTGAGCTGTGGAGGCTTCTCTGGGGAATTCAGATTAGCCTGTGCACTCCCACACATACCAGCTGGGTGACCTTGGGCTAGTCCCAGCTTCTCGGAGCTCTCTCAGCCCACCTACTTCACAGGGTGTTTGTTGTGAGGGGGGAAGGGCAAGGAGACTGTCAGCCCCTTTGAGTCTCCTGCAGGAGAGAAAGGGGGGATATAAATCCAAACTTTCTCTCTTTCTCAAGGCTGACCCTGCTTAGCCTCTGAGATCTGTTCAGATATCCTTGACTGAACAGAGCAAGCTGGCCCTGCAACTTTTTATATTCCAAACCAAATTGATGGACTGAAGATTCATTTTAAAATATCAGGATGGAATTTTCCTCCAGCCCAGATTGGTTCAGAGATCCTGGGGGTGGGGGGTGGGGAATTGCCTTCCTTTGGACATAGAGCAGGGGTCACTGGGGGAGGAGGGGAAGTAGTTATTGTGTCGTGCAGGGGGTTGAACGATGATCCTTGAGATCCCTTTCAGCTCTATGTTCCTATATTGAAAAAGGGCAGAATACATCTATGTTTCTATTACAAGTAGAAACTGACTGGTAAAAAAATTATGAATTCTAAATGCAAACATTCCACTTATATGCATCTGAAGTTGCATTTCCATATGTAACCCTAATAAAACCATCTGAGTGTGGTAATAAATATTGATAGGTACGAATATGCAATTTAAGTGCTGCTATAAGCAAATGGTACTTGTAAAAGGGGAGTCCTTTACAGATAGCGCCCTGAACCGAAAAGAAAGGCACAATTTATAAGCCAAGTAGTTCATAATTTGTTCCACAGCATTTCGTGAAGTCATTTTTTTAAAGAAAAAAACTTAAAAGATAAAACTTGCTGGCTATTCAGTCACTGTAAGTGAAAACCCAAAAGGGGCGGAACAGTTTCCTGTGCAATCGAGGAACAAGCAACGCCAGGTTTTGTCACCTATGCACAGCCTCCTCTTTTCTGTATTCAGAAAGCACTCAGTGACAGAACCCGATTGACTTTTGGAAGAAGCAGAAAAGTTTCTAGAGGAAAGAATGCATAGAAGCCCGAGGGAGATCCTCTGGAAGAAAGAGGCTAGCCGCTAGTGCAGTGGTGGCGAACCTATGGCACTGGTGCCAGAGGTGGCACTCAGAGCACTCTCTGTGGGCACGAGTGCACAGAGTTTATCATGTGATAATAGTGTAATTATTTCAGGGAGATTATTAGCATTAAACCTAAGACCTAGTTTTGGGGAAGCAGTGTAGGTAACCTGTTAAGCGCTGTTAAACCCTACTGATTTTCATGGGAAGAACTAAAGCGTGATCCTTTACCTGGGAGTAAGATTGGTTGCTGGCAATGGGATTTGCTTCTGAGTAAACCCTCCTAGGGTCGTGATTCACCTGTTCGAAGCGTTGCATAGTTGCTTCAAAGCAATGCCACTGACTACCACCAAGCTTACTCCCGGGTAACGCGCGCCTCGGAGCCAACCGTTTTTTTTCTTGTACCTCAAAACCTTCAGTATTCAGGTTAAATTAAGCCCGTCAAGTTGGTAATCACTTTGCGATAAATAAGTGGGTTTTGGGTTGCAATTTGGGCACTCAGTCTCGAAAAGGTTCGCCATCACTGCGCTAGTGGGTGTGAAAAGAGCAGAAAAGCAGCACAATTAACCACAGCAAATTTACAGTGTAATTCTCTGCAGAGTTACTCCAGTCCACGCCCATGGATTTCAACAGATGACCTAGACTGGATGACCTTTGCAGAGGATTGTACTATTAGTCTCAAGTATTGTCTTGCATACTCATGAAAGGGACCCTGCCTCTGTGCATGCACAGAGTGCTTCAAAAGATAAATGCAGGTTTAAGTAGGGATTGAACATGGATAGAATGTAAAGGACACTGCCTGTATGTGCAGAGAATTTTTTATAAATGCAGGATAAAGTGGGGGTTGGACAGGAATAGAATGAAAAGGACCCTGCCTCTGGGCATAGGCAAGCGGCCCTTTTCTCTGTTCAGAAACAAACAGGACATGCAAGTGGAAAGCGGTTTTGAACATTTGCAGTATGTTGCTGCTGAAATGACTACTGACTTACTATTTCAGAATTCCTGCAGGATGTAGGATCCTCCTTGATCTGAGATTGCAAATGCTTTAGCAGACCAGGTGCTCGGGAGCAGCAGCAGCAGCAGCAGGCCATTGCTTTCACATCCTGCACGTGAGCTCCCAAAGGCACCTGGTGGGCCACTGCGAGTAGCAGAGAGCTGGACTAGATGGACTCTGGTCTGATCCAGCAGGCTCTTTCTTACGTTCTTACCCCCAGCTGCCATCTTGGCCAGCAGTCACAGATCACAAGGCTGCTTATAAATCGCACAGCACACATCATAAACGTTCTACCTATCAAGTAGTGAACAGCAGCGTACATGCTTGCCATCTGCCTCGGACGCTGAAGGATCCAAGGCGCTGTCATCCCTTTGAGCAGCTTCCTTCACGTCTGGCTCTTCCATGAAGACAGGCTTCTCTTGCAGGATCCACTTCCTGTACACCTTCACTACCTTCTCTGTTGACGAGATCTCAGATGAAGGCAGTAAAAAAGCCTAAAATGTTGACAGGAAGCCTGAATGACACATCAAGGAAATAAAACTGTGTAAAGACGAAAAGCCTATTGTGGATTATTTACAGCAGCTCCTTCTATCAATGGAGAACCCACCTTGTCAAAAATATGCATGGGGGGGTTGTCTTAGGCCAGGGGTCTGCAACCTGTGGTTCTCCAGATGTTCATGGATTACAATTCCCATCAGCCTCTGCCAGCATGGCCAATTGGCCATGCTGGCAGGGGCTGATGGGATTTGTAGTCCATGAACATCTGGAGCGCCGCAAGTTGCAGACCCCTGTCTTAGGCATATCACCATGTTAATCCACCCTGCTGACGTGCAAATAAATTGCAACCTTAAAGAAAATGAACTATGTCATTTACATGAAAATGATGCGATAAACCCACAGTTTGTGTGAAAAGAAATCTGAGGTGGTGAGAAATACTGAATGACGGGAAGAGGAGTAAGAAATAGGGGCTGTGGGGTTTTATTTTGTGTGACATAACGAATTAAGCAGGAAAGAAGATTAAAACTCAAAAATGCGCAGCTTGCTTTATCTGTTAACACCCCAACCTCTGGAATATTTCCTGGAACCGAGCCGTGAAGAAAGTTAGTACTGTGTGATTTTTCTCCCTTGAATCTGCATAATAGAGTGAATGTTCATTTAAGTGAAATATAAAAGACAACAATGATCAAAACCAGAACAAGCCATGAGCGATCAACGGGTGATTCTATGCAGAGTTGGGAGTAACTTGCTCTGAGCACTTTGGCACTTATCTCCAAACAAATGCCAAGGGCTTGGATCCCATAAAGGACTAGGCTTCTTCCTCTATTCCACTGACACGCTCATCAGCTCTACAACCCAGCCTGCCTTTTCCTACTTTCCTGACTGCCGGCAGGTTTCTTTCATAATGTGCCAACTCTGAAGATGAGCTCCTGCCACGCCCCTCCGTCCCCTCGGCCTTACAGTAATCTTCTTATCTTCTTCCTTACCTTATATAATTGCCTAATGTTGCAACCACGAACCCACAGCCGATGGGCATGCAGGAGAGTCCCTACACACCTGCTGGCTGAGAGTGCACAGTTATGTTCAAAAGGGCTCGGCGGAAAAGCGGCACCAGGCTGCCCTCCTGCTGGACCTCCCACCCACCTCCCTGTTCCCCTCCCTGCCTTCCCCCTGCCCCATGAGCACACCCGCCAAGTCCTCCCACCTCTCCTCTTTATCCCCAGCAGGCCATTCTGGACAGTAGAGCAGGGGAACCTGGGTATCTGCTACTCCACTGGCCCGGCAAGGCCCTTCTGACTCCACCCCCACAGACATCCTCATTCCACCCTCCCCCCACCCCAAGTCTCACCTTTCCAATCTCCCTACACCCAAGCCGCTCCTTCCCACCCTCCCCTAATCCTTACCTTCCCACCTAGTGTTTATTCAAATTCAAAGACCTTTATTAAGAGAAAATACAGACAAAACTGCGCAGCAGTATGATCCAGAGTTTGACGGAGTAAAACAACTGCTCATAGTTCATGCAGTGCAAACTTCAAGAAAATAAGTGAATAAAAGGAGAGCCAGAAACTTATTTCACAATATCGAGCAGGAACTTGGCCACTGTTTTCAACTGCCTGGGATCCTCATTGTTCAAGAGGCGGTTCAATTTGGAATATGGAGGGCACAAGTAAGTCGGTGTTGAAAAAAACAAACTAGGTCTGAGATCTATGAATTTCGGGCAGACTAATAGAACATGCTCCAATGATTCCTCAGAGGTTGAGTAATATGGACATGTATGCTTTTCCTGTGAGTATGCCATGAATCTCTCCGGGGAAAAGGTAAGAGGGAATGTGTTTGTTCTTGCTCTGGTGAATAACCACCTAGACTTAGGGTCGAGCAAGATATTTAAGTACGCAGATGTCCTGCAGTTCCCAGGCATGATTTCAAAGTGAAGGGGGGAAAACAGGCTCCTTGCTTTGCTAACTAGGAGTTGATGTTCCTGGTCGAATAGCAGTTCCTTAATACGGTGGCACAGATCACTGGGGGGAAGCATAAGGAGCTGGTCCCAAGTGAAACCCAGGGAACCTCGTGTTTATTGTTTTAAGGCGAAAGATTTTGTCCTGATACAACGGATTCACTTTCTCATATTCTGCTTCACTGCTCAAAATACAACAACATCAGAACAGATTTGAGAACTGTATTACCAACAGGATTTATGCTCTTTCTGATAAGTTAAAAATGGCTAAGCTTCTAAATAACTCTAATGTTGAAATCTCTGAAGCTGTTGCTATATTTTTACTCTGTGTACTGCAAGTTGTGCAATAATGATCTTCGTATTGTATCTGGAATTCTGGACACACACCGGTTTTTATGCCTATTAAAGGTTTTGGATTTATTGTTTTAGCTACATTGCAAACTTTAAGCTACTTCAGGTATCAAATTTAGTAGACAGCACAGGATAGAAATGTTCAAAACAAACCATTCCATGAGAAACTAGAATCAACTATCAAACTAGAAGGTTTCTGCCTTTCCCCAAACATTGGGAAATAATTCTGTTTGGATCCTGAGCACTCATATTTAGAAGGGTGCTTGACGTTCATTCACTGAGGGTATCTCCTGGCTGCCTCCCCAGAAGAAGTGCTTGTGGTATCTCACAGCAATAACTGGCCAATCCCTTTCAGCACAGTTTGACTCCTTGTGCCCTATTTCCACAATTCTACCAGTCTTGTTTGGGCTGGGATTCACTTCCTAACCCTAACCCTCTGCCTTCCCAAGTGTAAGGATGGCAATTCTGCCTGGTTCTCTCCCAGCCAGCTGGCCTTGACGGAATGCCTCCAGCCGGGCGACGGGCCAGATTCGGCAGCAACAACCTTGGTGGACGGCTTATCTTGCTGTCCAGGGATGAGCATTCCGGTTTCATGATATGGGGTCCTGATGGCCCAGGGAGGGGAGGACTCTGCACGCTATAACCTGTAGTTTAAGCGGAGGTCTCATCTCTGTCATATCGCAGGTGCTTTCTAAGATGTCCGGAATAAACGGACTTATATTCAAAAGCCTCTTTATTTCTTGCCTTTGGAATTCCCCACATTGGCGACAGGAATCACATTTTAACCTTTACTGTTAAGCATCAAGTGGGATCTCTGGTGTTCCGGCTACGCAGAGATTGAGTACTCTTGGACCAAGGTGGAAGGTACGATGAGCAGTCTCCCATAGAGGGTTTTCCTGGCCTTCCTTCCAGACTCCGAGGATCTAGGAGATGATGGAGATGGGTAATGATTTCTCAGTGACTCTCTCTCCAGGACCTTAGAGACAGTACAAGCTTCGTCCTGTTTCATTGGGATGGTCAAGGTGTGGTCCTGACACGGAGATGCACGAACGCTATGCATTAACACCCATGGATCGGGCTCCTGTCGCATCGTCTGGTTCAAGCCTCCACAACAAAGTGGATTACAAACCCTGAATGCAACCAAAGGTCCCTGAGGGAACTGGGACTGACAACCATCCATGTTGACACCCAGGAATCCATGGAAAGCATTCCTCCTATCGGGTACTTTGATGATATTCCCAAGGAGCAGCAGTGGCATTACAGCACCGGGCGCTGGCCCTAAAAAACTAATGCTGAGGCTGGAAATAATGACGCTGGCCGGATCGATGATCGGTAGAGTGGTTCCATTACCAAAACCCCGCCCGGAGCCGGGGCAAGTGAACGGATGGAAGAGCTCCCCGTGGAGCGGTCGGAGGAATTCAAAAGTCCGCCTGAGGTGGGAACTTTAATCCCGACCCCTGACCCGCTCCCAATGCCCCGGCGAAAGTTGGGACGCATGAAGTGGCCCTTGCTGCGCGAAGCTACCGCCTCTTGGGAGCGCTAACGCCGGAATTTGGGAAGAGGGAGCTAAACGCCTGCAACGTAGACCGGGTGAGAAGCAACGCTAGAAATCCAAAATGGAGTTGGATCGCTGAAGAGAGAAGCTGCCATGCCGACAGTTCCAGCAGAATCTGGACAATCCATGACAGTACTGGATCAATCGAAAATGGATTTACTAACGCCAGGGAGAAGGCATCAGGGCTATCCAAACACGGTATGAACTGGACTACAGCAATACAACCGAGATGAACGAAAGCCAAATTGATCGCGGAAGTGCTGCCTTAGTATGCGCACCAGGGACGCCTTCTAACATGCAAAGAAAGAGAATTGGCATCATTCCTGGAACAGGGATTTCCATGTAAGACAGCTGGCTACACCGACGCAGGGCTCCAGATAGAGTCTCCTCGGCACCTCCAGCTCCTCTCCTCTCGGAGGCACGGTAATTGAGGTCCCATTCTAGCGTTCCCCAACCCGGGCGCCAGCCACCTCGGTTCCTTCCGCCAGTCCCCGCCACCTTACCTCCTTGCAGCAACAACCCCAACATCACCAGCTGTTGAAAGAGGATTTTCCATAGACCGCTTCCATCCCGCCTGCTTTGGACGGGACTGCATCGAACTTCCCTACTTCATCCTACAACCTCGGATGCCCATGCGTAAGAGTATGATGACCTATATCGCTCTGGAACGCGAGAAAAGTCCTGTAGGGAGACATTGATCAGTGCTGGATGGCATAGCCGGCTTGGAATGGTCTTCGTTACTCTCTCTACCAATTCGCAGGCTGACCTAATAATCAACAAAGTGGGGGGTTCCTCCAGGCGCTAATACGCCTTCGCTTTCCAGGATCCTGATGCAGAAAAAACATTGCCACTTAGCTTTACAGTAAAACTATCCAGCAAGGCAACCGCTCTTTCGGGCTAGCCATGCCCGGAATTCTCTCGCGGTAGCAGCCAGTGTAAACTTCCTCCAGACTGGCCGGAACGCTATGAAATGTGAGTACT
Source organism: Sphaerodactylus townsendi (assembly GCF_021028975.2). Taxonomy (NCBI): domain Eukaryota; kingdom Metazoa; phylum Chordata; class Lepidosauria; order Squamata; family Sphaerodactylidae; genus Sphaerodactylus; species Sphaerodactylus townsendi. The sequence continues at coordinate 40,561,042 of NC_059438.1, forward strand.
TTTTCGGGTTGCATGGATATCAAAACTGGCGAAACGGTTATCCCTCATCCGGATCTCCGACAGTAGCTGGAATGGATCGAACTGGGATCACAAGTCAGCTGCTCGCCTTATACTACCACGCCAAGAGATGGTCAGTTCACCAAAACCAGCCGCAACACCAGTGCACTGGCATCAAGTACCGCGAAGTCAACTCCTGCCGCCGCGAACTGAAACCACTGCCGGACGCTGCCGCCGTCAGCCATTGATTGTGCCTTTACTTCGCATGGAATCCTGGCCACAATTGGCTGCCAACCGCCCAAAAGAAGCAAAACCCCTCAACCTCCAACTGAAGACGCGACCGGGCGGGCGGCCAAGCCTCCATCGAAATCAGGTCCGGCTACCTCTGTGGGTCGTTGTAAAGGATTCAATAGTGTTGATGGTGAAGTAAATCCCTTTGAGTGCATTCCACAGTCCGGGCGATGGGCCAGGATAAGTTTCGCTGAGACTTTATCTCATGGGCGCTGGAGATGAAGCCTGTCCTGGTTCCCATGGGAAGCAGGAAGGGGATGTAGTGGACTGGTATTATAACCTGTGCTTCTATGGAAGTGTCATTCCAAGCACTGGCGCAATTTGAGCTTTCTTAAGATGTCTTAATAAATGGACTTTTACTCCTGGCAGAGCCTTTTATTTCAAGTGCTCTATGGAATTCCTTACATTGTGGCAGGAATCTTTAATTCATCTATAATTCCCGTGTAGTGGACCTCCTTATTCTATGCATGGAGAGGTTGAATTTTACTACATGAAGCTGCGCGTATAGCCTCTAAAGAGGGTTCAATCTTCCCTTCTTGGATCTGGAGAACCAGCAGGGAGAACGTGGGTCTCGCTTTGGTGGGCCTCTTCCCGCCCTCGTATCAGCACGAAGTCTTCCTTACCGCTGGAACGTAGGGACGCGACGACGACCTTTGAGTCGCTTAGGGGCGCCTGTCAATGGATCGAAATGTGGATCGGATCTCTACCCGCTTTCATGTGGATTACAAAACCCTGATGCAACCTGTCATGGAGGAGACGGCTTGACCACCTTTCATGCGGCAACCCAGGAGTCCATTGAACGCATTCTGACTCGGGGACGGTGATGCTCCCAAAGAACCACCGTATAATAGCATCAGTCTGGCCCAAAAGGACACCGGACTAAACCTGAATTGGGAGGTAACTGCATCGCCTTCCCAATCGACCCCCCCTGGGATCCTACAGCAACCACCTGAGGAAGTTCGGGAGCCACCGGTGGCCAGCGTGGCTACCGGCAGGTTCCGCCATGCCCGCCTATAGACGACGAGAGTCCAAGAAAGCCTGCCTGTGCCAGACCGGGTTTCTCTCCCATCGTAGGGAGGACTGGGATGAGGAAGTGGGACGACCGGCGTAGAAGCTCCGCCGCATGGGAACCGCGTGAACGCCAGTTATGGAGGAGGAGCGGGCACAGTTGCAGCAAGAGCGCGAAAACCTGCAGAGGGACTGGAACAGCAGGCCAGTGAAGTCCGCTGTAGTCGAAGTTGGACCGTACAAAGACGCTACTTCCAATCCATAATATGCCCCAGAATCGATCAGTCCATGATAAAGTCCGGAAACAGTCCAGACTGGATTTAATAAACGTAACGCTGAAGCGTTTGTACTCTGCGCGACGCAGTGAGTCAATTGAAGCCCTTAAACGGGATCTTAACTGGCTAAATTGGAACGAAAGGCTGCTTTGCATGCGCATTCAGGGATGCATTGGCTCGCAAGGAGAGGGATCTGGCTATGGGCTTGGAAAGGGAGCTATGAGGCAGACCGAAGCCCTGTTGAGTCTATGTTGTTATTGATCATGCCGGGCGCTTAGGGGCTAATGCACCTGTCCTGCCACCCAAACGCTAGCGGCAATCGCCAGCTCGATTCGGCTCCCTGCATAACAGCTGCCTGCCCAACCCGGCCAACCCGCTGCGAACTACCTCCTCAGCAGGCACCATTAAGAGTCAGCCGAACGTAATACTATCACTCTCGATACCAGCCCGCTTTTTTGATGGGACCGCCTAAACTTCCTACTTCATCTTACAACTCAATGCCCACTTGGAAGACTATGATGATCTATAACGTCTGAACGCTAAAATAATGGACATCGGCTCAGTCCTGATGGGGCAGCAGCCGACACTGCGGACTGTTTTGGATTTGTGGATGAGGACCGCGACAGTGCCCGTGATTCTCCAAGCTTTAAGAGCTGGGCTAAGATCCTACGCCGAATGTAAGCTATCCGCGACCATCAAACCATCCAGCAACCGCCTCGCTTGCAGAATTTGTCCGAATTTTCGCACAAGCGGCTGCCCACTTCCCTCCTGAGTGGGCTCCGAACGCATGAAATGCATTCTCGATGCTGTGGACAGTAAGCTACTGCGGAAACGGTTTCTAATTCGAAGTTCCTGCATCTAATATGGATTGATCCAGTTAGTCTCTCATGGCGCCTCGCTTTGAATACCGCCATTAAGGAGGTCAGCTTCCACGCTCTAAAAACCACTACTGTGTCCACCAAGTCAAGCCTAGCCGCTTCCTACCAAAACCACCTCCCGACCGGCCACTAATTTGGTTGTGTCTTTACTCATGGAGGGTCTGGTCATCTAGCCGAACCGTCCCAAGAAGCAAAAAACCAACGCACCCCAGCTCACAAGACCGCCTGCTGAACCACCACGCAGGTTTCAGTCAGCCCCCACTGCCTCATCCAAAGCGTGACCGGCGCACCCAGAGGGAGGGGAAGCAGCTTGCTTCGTCTTCTTCAGCCCCCCCCCCATGGACATGGGGTCTGACTCCGGGACGCTGTGAGTGAAGGCAGCTCCCATTACTGTTCAAGCATTTCTGCCAACCCCGGCTAAACACACCGCATTATAGCCTCGCCCTTGTGGATTCCGCTGCTCCCACTGCTTAATGCTGCCCCAGGTGGCAGAGGGAGTTGGTTCAATCAATTCCACTGGTTGCCTATACTATCTGGCACCCAAATGGACGGTAGCTCCCTCGAAACGTAAGGGACCGCCTAGTTCAAAACACAGCCGGTTCTCCGCTATACCACCATTGGGAGAAAATTAGTTTCATTTTGGCCAGTGGCCAAACACCTGGGGCGTTTTGGGCATGCCTTGGTTGTTGTTACATGAACCAAAAATTCATTTGGAAAGCATTAGGATCCTAGAATTCCACTGACCCTCTGCGGTGGCTGAATTGGGAAGAAAACCCAACGCCTCCCTGACACACCCCTCTGGTTTTCCCAGTGATTACCCATTCTATTGGTATCCCACCTGCATATCAAGATCTAGCTAGAGTTTTCAGGGAGCAGGAATGTGATCAGTTGCCACCCCACAGAGACACTGACTGTAAAATTGTCATACAACCAGGGGCTTAACTACCCAAGGTAGAATCTACCGCATGAGTCCCAATGAGGAGGTATGGAACTTCGTGTCTTCTTAGACAAGCAAGAACCTCACAAGGTTTTATATGTGGAGCGGGCTACCAAACACACACACGCTGCCCCCCGCTTTGTTTGCTAGTCAAAAGCAGTGATGGGTCTTTAAGGTTTCTGTACAGATATCGAGGGGTCTCTACCGCGGTTTCCCTGTCCAATAAATATCCTTTGCCTTGGATCAAGGACCTTTAGATGCACCTCGCAAAGGACGATTTTTACCAAATTGACTCTGAGAGAAGTTTACTACAGAGCTTGTGGATTGCTGGAAGGATATGAACACCTGACCGCGCTTAACACAAAGTTTGGAATAGTTTCATAATTTACAATGCCATTCGGTTAAGTAACCCCGGGTTTTCAAGTGGCTCCATTAATGAAGTTCTCCATGATTTACTGTACAAGGAGTTGTTGTATACTTAGATGACGCTTTAATTTACTCGCAAACAATAGAAGAGCATGAAATATTGGTTCGAGAGGTGCTTGAAACGCTTCTTGTTTGACAACCTCTTTGCCAAACTCTCCAAATGCTGTTTTCTACTGTGACCTCCATTGACTATTTGGGTTACTGATCTCGCTCGAGTTTAAAAATGGATCCTGCTAAAATTGACAAGAGTCCCTCCAAATGGCTCCGGTCTCCTCACCAACCGCAAAGAACTCCAGTCGCTTTCTTGGTTTTGCTAATTTCTATCAGGATTTTTTATATTCCCAATTTATTGAACTCGACTTCTCCTCTCACAGACCTCTTACCACTAAGGGTAAGGATCCACTGTCCAAACCTGCCCCTTTCTTGGTCTGAAAATGTCAAACAGCCTTTGAACTACTAAAAATTCATGCTACTCACCGAACTATCCCAGCACCCTGGACCCGATCTCCGCTTGTGGTTCACGGGACGCCGGACAAAGCAATTCTGGGGTAAGCCCTGTTGCAGAAAAATAAAGATGGTAGACTGGTTCCTGCGGTGCTTATTTACATCAAAAAAAAAATTCTCTGCGCTTCAGCCTAACTTCGACTGTGGGTGACAAGGAGACTGCGCGCCATCAGCAGCACTTCCACTTCATGCCACTGGCTGGAGGGGCTAAACATCCCTTTCAAGTTTGGTCGGATCATAAACCTGGTAGCTCTTTTCCACCCCCCCCAAGATGTCCAAAACAACTTCGCTGGGTCACTTCTTCTCGCTCTTTACAGTCCATTTCCTGGGAAAACCAACAACTGGCTGACGCTGGGCTCTCAAGGCCACCCGAGGGGTGGAGCTGCCCACGGTGACATTCCACGACTGTTCTTTCCCTCCCAGCTGGGGTTGGCTGTCACTGATCTCAAACATCCACTTCTCCTCCCCATTCCCAAGGTCTCGCTCTCCTTCCCAAGTGGAATTGGAGGAGGCGTGATGCAATGAAGCCTCCAGCGTCAAGGGGGACTCCCAATTGCGCTAGAATGGGAAACATGGAGGGGGGAATGCTGGTACGCGGCCTCCTCAAGTAGCAGGTTCTTGAAGCTTGCCACGATGCCTCGCCTCAGCTGCATTTTGGTTTCTTGAAAACTCTACACTTGGCCTCACAAGTTCTGGTGGAAAGGCAGAATGCTAAAGACATTGAGGCATACACAAGGCTGTCGTTTGTGTAGAAGCCAAACCATCCCGGAAAGCCCCATGGACTATTGCAACCTCTCCGGTAGCTTCCCCGCCTGGGAAGTCATCTCCATGGATTTCTATTAGATTTGCCTGAAGTCATGGTAACACGGTTTTATGGGTGGTGGTAGACTCTATTCTGCTAAAGCCCATTTTATTCCATGTGCTTCTATCCCTCCGCCTCCTGTTGGCACGGGTTGTTCATTCAACATGTTTACTGCCTCATTCCTCCGCCTTCCAGGTGGTTCTGTGACCGCCCCCAGTTCATCTCCCAAGTTCTGGAAAGCTGCTTTTGGGGTTGTTGGGGCCGCCTTCGCCTTCGCCACTCTACCAATGCTCAAAGTGACGGCGTAGACGAGAGAAACTAACAGAACCTTAGAGCAGTATTTACGCGAGTTACACCAACTACCACCAAGACAATTGGTGCGAAGCACTATTATGGAGTACTTCTACAACAATGCGGTTCATAGTAGTACAAAGAAAACCCCTTGAAATTATTGTGTCTGGTCGGCCCTTCCCGGCCAAGGCCAATCCACCAGAGAAGGCCTTGGACCCCAGAATTTCTAACAATGGATTTCCATCCCTAGTCGAGGGATGGGAAGTCGGTCCAGACCGGGCCTTTTACAACAAGCAAGGACTCCTAAACTGTAGCTGGATAAACACCGGCTGGATTTCCTCTGCGCAGGGCTCCTGGGTGTATTTATCTACAAAACCCTGTGAGACGTGCATAAATTCTCTAAACTTGGCAAGAGATTTGTGGACCTTTCAAATTACTAAAGTGATTAATGATGTCACTGCCCGCTTAGATTTGCCTTAACTCTCTTTAGTAACATCCATCCTGTCTCCATTCCAGTTGCTCAAGGAGGCTCCTCGCCTCGGGATGCCTGGCACACTACTGAGAGGCCCCTAACGACTATTATTGATGGCCACAAGCATCACTTAAATTGACGGTCCTGATCCCCGCTTTAATCGCAAACGCCAGGCTATTTAGTTTCTTGGGTGGGATATTCCTCTGTATAATCAATGGGTCTATTCAAAACATTGAAGCCCCCACCTTATTGCTGCTTTTCCAATCACTTTCCAAGACAAAACCTGGGGAAGGGTCTCTTTAGGGAGGCAGAGTGTAAAGGATTCAATAGTTGATGGTGAAGTAACCTTGAGTGTATCCCACAGCCCGGCGATGGGCCAGGATGCTTCAAGGAGACTTTATCTCATGCTGGAGATGAAGCCTCTGTCTCATGGGAAGTGGCAGGGTTGGGGGGATGGGGTGACTGGTATTATAACCTGTGCTTCATGGAAGTGTCATTCCCAAGCACCAAGTGCAGGCCTCTTGAGCTTAAGATGTCTTAATAAATGGACTTTTACCCTGTGAGCCTTTTATTTCAAGGGGCTTGTGGGAATTCCTTACAGTCGCCTGCTAAAGCTACCACTTCCAGGAAGATTTCGAGGATCGGAGAAGTAGCCTGCCTGTCAGCAGCACCTGAAGACATTAACCCTAATTCGATGCGGTGAGTGAGTAGTAGTTCCCATTACCATTTTGACTGGCGCTTAGCCAACCCAAGTAAACATAATGCCAAGATCTTCTGGCCTCCGCGACTGTGGACTCGGCTGCTCCCACTGTCTCATGAGACCACAAGTGGCTGGACGAACTCCAGTTTTAGACCGAAGTCCCCAGGAAACCCATTCCCCACCCAAATGGGATGGTAGCTCCCTCTAGGGTGATGCAAGGTCCGCACGCTTTAAAACCCAGCCAGTATTTCAAGCAGTCACCATTGGGAAAAAAATAAGTTTCATCTTGCCCTGTTGCAAACACCCCTCTATTGTAAGTTAGGTGCATGCCTTGGCTGTTCTGCCACCTAAATCCTCAAGTATCATATGGAAGAACGGATCCTCCACTCCACGGATCCTCCTGTGGGGACTCACATGAACGGAGGGGAAAATCCAACTCCCACTGAGAACGAGCCATGAGTCCCAAAGCTTTAAATGTATTAATTGTTCTTGTCCCAAGGGAAACTCAAGCAGGCATACTCAGACCTGTCCAGAGGTTTCAAGAACAGGGAGGCGACCAATTGCCCCCCCCCCATAGGGATACCTGACTGTGTAAATTCCCACTGCAACCTGGAGCCTAGTTACCCAAAGGTAGAATCTATCGCATGAGTCCCACCCCAAGAGAAGGAGTCTCAAGGCTTTAGATAAAAACCTGGCTCTGGATCGTCCGCCCCACACGTCCACCCTGTCCAGATTATTCATGTGGATTGAATGCTGTGTCTGTATCCAACAAATATCCTCCTTTGCCCTTAATTAAAAGACCTCTTTGGATGCTTTAAGTGTAAGCATGGATCTTTACTAAATTGGACTTAAGAGAGGTTTATTTCATAGAGTCCCAGATTAAGGGAAGGCCAAGGAACACTTCGACAGCTTCTTAATACAAAGTTTGGACAATAATGCATTATTTAATAATGCCACTGGATTAGTATTGGAGCCCCAGGGCTTCAATGGCTCTTTATCAACTAAGTTTTACAAGATCTGTTATACAAGCAAGTGGTCGTGATATTTAGATGATGTTTTAATTTATTACAAAACATTGAGGGAGCATGAGAAACTATTAGTACGCAGAAGTCTTACAACGCCTACCAGATAACCTTGTTGTCAAAATGTTGTTTCCATCACCTCCATAGATTATATGGAGTATCGGCTCTCTCATGAGGGTTTGGAAATGGACCCAGCGGTATTAGTCAGCCAGAATTGAATGGCTCGTTTCACCAACAGGAAGGGAACTATAATCCCTTCTAGGCTTTGCTAATTCTATCGCGGACTTTATTCTCGATTTGCTGAGAGATCACCTTACCGCCACAGATCTCCTATCACCAAAGGCAAGACTTGTGGCTTCTAAACCCCGGAGAGCTCTCCTTCTGGTCTCAGGCCAGTCAGCATCTCCAGCAGCTAAAACAGCTTTCTACTACAGAACCAATTTTTAAGTCACCCAAACCTAGATCTTCCCTTCATCGTGCATGTGGATGTTTTCGATAAAGCGCTAGGGCGCTGCCCCTTGCAGAAAAATGCGATAACAAATTAGTGCCTCGCAGTGCTTACTTGTCCAAAAAAGTTTTCTGGGGCTGAACTGAACTCGGACCTGTGGGGATAAGGCAGACCGCATATCAAAGCTGCTTTGAGTGTTTACGCCATTGGCTGAAGTATGGTTAAGCACCCTTTCCAAGTTTGGTCGGATCACAAGAATCTAGCTGCCCTGTCTACACCGGGCCAAACCGTCTTCGCCAAAACAATTACGGCTGCTAACATTTCCTCTCCAGGTTCTCTTCATAGTCCATTTCTTTTCCTGGTAAGAGTAACAAACTGACTGGATGCGATGTTATTCCCCGGGAGGGGGGGGGGGGGGAAACACTTCGCCACGGTGACATCCTACGCACTGCTTCTTACTCCCTCCCAGCTGGGATTAGCTGTCACCCATCACAAACAACAGGGCTCTCCCTCCTCGCCATCCTTCTAACATCGCCTCTCCTTCCTCCAGGGATTCAAGGAGGCGGGCCTCCGCGAAGCTCTCGGCAGAGGGATCGAGATTCACAACTACGCTTGGAGGGGTGGGTGTTTTGAAACGGGAGGGTGTTGGTACGCCCCTCCTCCGGAGGCAGGTTCTCCTCGGCATAGCGTCGCGATGCCCGCCAGGCTGGGCATTTCGATTTTGAAAACGCTGCATCTGGCCCGGCCGATGGTTCTGGTGGAGCCCATGCGCAAAGCACATTGAAACGTGAGACAAAGGGTGTCCTGCCTGTGCGCGAAAGGAAGCTAAGTCGACACCGGGAAAGTCGCATGGGTTGCCAAAGCCCCTCCCCGTTGCATCCTCAAACTCTGGCAGGTCATTTCCATGGGATTTTATAACTGATTTGGTCGGAGCCACAGGAACACGGTTTTGTATAAGTGGTAGTGGATCTTTTTTCTAAACAAGCGATTTTATTCCTTGCACCACCATCCCGGGTCGGGCACTCCAAATTGGCCCGGTTGTTTATCCAACATTTTCTGCCTATCGCCTACCACTCTCCGAGCATAAGGTGGTGTCCTAATCATGGGTCTCCAATTGCGTTCAAGTTTTGGAAGCATGCCTCTGAGCTGTTGGGAACTACCTCATGTCGCCGCCTCTACCACGCTCGCTAAAGTGACGGCCAATCAGAACGGACGTAACAGGAACGTTAGAACAGTATTTACGCTATTACACTAACTATCATCAGGGACACCAGGTGCTACATTTACTCCCCTTGCAGAGTATGCGAGTAACAATGCCATATTCACAGCAGCACGCGAAAAGACCCTGCTCGAGATTGTTTCTGGTCGGTCCTTCCCACTGCTGTTCCCCAGCTGCCTGTAGAGGTACTCGCAGTCAGCTGAATTCGAACAATGGATTTTCGCCAGCCGAGGGTTGGAAAAACGGTGCAGCTCTACTCCTACAGCAGGTCTAAGAATCACAAAGGTTCAGGGCGTGGACAAACGCCGCTTCAGACTTCCCTTTGCTGGTTGGGGCATGGGTCTACTTGTCCACTAAAAACCTTAGAGACGCGGTGCACAAATATTCAAAACTTGGTACCAGAAATTTGTGGGCCCCTTTTCGATTACAAAGGTGATCAATGATGTCACTGCTCGCTTAGAACTGCTCTAACACGTTAAGGTAACATTCAATTCTGCCTTCCATTCCAGCCTACTCAAGGAGGCTCCTCGCTTCAGATGCCTGGCACGACCCTCCTCGAGCTAACTCCTCGCCAGTTATAATTGATGGCCACAGGCACTATGAAGTAGATGCTATTCTGGACTCCCTCAAGCTTCTCCCGCAATCAAGCCACACATTCTAGCCTCCATGGGTTGGCTATCCCTCTGGGCTATAATCACTGGTAGCATAGAGAAAACATTGATGCCCCTCCCTCATTTCTCATTTCCACAAAGCCTTTCCTGTAATAAACCGGGGCTTTAGGGGAGGTAGAGTGTAAGGATGGCAATTCTGCCTGGTTCTCTCCCAGCCATTGGTCTTGGACGGAATCGCTCCAGCCATGACGACGGCCAGATCTGGCAGCAACAACCTTTGGTGGACGGTTTATCTTGCTGTCCAGGATGAGCATTCCGTTTCATGAGATGGGTCTCCGATGGCCCAGGGAGGGGGGAGGACTCGGGCAATGCTAGTAACCTGCAGCTTAATGGAGGTCTCCCATTCCTCACAGTATCGCAGTGTGTGTGCTTTCTAAGATGTCTGAATAAACGGACTTATATTCAAAAGCCTTTTATTTCTGCTCTTTGGAATTCCTTACACCAAGTCTCCAACCACTTTCCAAGACATCCACAGACTCACCAGTATCAGTTGTTAGGAACAAACACATCTGGGCAACATCTGCAGACAAGCTTTCTCAGAGGTTTCATAAACAGGCCAAGGAACAACAACAAAAAAACCCTTGTAAGAAGTGACCAGCAGGTAGGAACAGAACCACTGAGGTGTGAGGTCTGGCAAGTCTAGCCAGAAGGATGCCATGTTTGTAAGTACTGAAAGCCACTGAGAGGCCCAGAAGAATCGACAGACATAACCTCCCTCCGTAAGTCTCCCAGCAAAAGGTGATCAGTTAAGGTGATCACTGACCATGATCATTTCAGTCCCCAAAGTTATCCTGAATCTGGATTGAAATGGGTCTAAACAATCTATCTCAGACAATACAGCCTTAAGTTGGGTTGCCAGGAGCTTGTTCTCCCCCCTCCATTTTAACATCATGCCCGGGAAATGCAAGACAGCTGCATCTCCCCCCTAAGTTGAGGTGGCTATTGACCAGAGCGAGAACCAACACGTTTCCACTAACCTTTTCCCCAGAGAGATTCACGGTACCTTCACAGCAAAAGAGTACCTGTGAATATTGTCAAACCTCTGAGGAGTCATTGGAGCACATTTTATTTGTCTAAAATTTAACGATTTTAGACCAAAACTGTTTTTAGGGCAGTGGTGGTGAACCTATGGCACGGGTGCCAGAGGTGGCACTCAGAGCCCTCTCTGTGGGCACACGCAAACAGAGTGTCCCCCCCCCACACACACACACATCTAGGTTGCCCAAGGCCGCTGGGCTCTATTAGCATTAAACCTAAGATCTAGTTTTGGGGAAGCAGTGTAGGTAACCTTGTTAAGTGCTGTTAAACCCCACTGATTTTCATGCGAAGAACTAAAGCAAGATCCTTTACCTGGGAGTAAGCTCAGTTGCTGGCAATGGGGCTTGCTTCTGAGTAAACCCTCCTAGGGTCATGATTCACCCGTTGGAAGAGTTGCATGGTTGCTTCAAAGCAAAGCCACCGACTACCACCAAGCTTACTCCCAAGTAATGCGCGCCTCGGAGCCAACCGTTTTTCCTAAACTAAAACCTCAGTATTCGGGTTAAATTGCTGTGTTGGCACTTTGTGATAAATAAGTGGGTTTTGGGTTGTAATCTGGGCACTCGGTCTCGAAAAGGTTCACCATTACTGTTTTAGGGGATCCCATACTGGTCCATCCAAGCCTTTTAAATCTTAAATTGAACTATCTTCTGAACACAGAGAATCCCAAGCAACTGGACATAGTGGCCAAATTCTTGCTCACTATTACGAAATAATTTCCTGGGTTCCTCTTTCGCTCTGAAGTATGCACTTTATGAAACAGGAGTACCTGTTTCATCTCGTTAAACTGTATTTGGATTACTTAGTTCTGCTATGTTTTAATGCCTAATAAAGGTCTTTGAACTTTGAAGTTGGGTTGCCACCACAAATGTGAGCACCCCGCCCCTGAAAAGGAAGGCTGACCATAAGGCCTGGGATGCCACTGTCAGGAGAAGTCTCTCAGCTGCTTCCTTGAGGCTACCTCGACTCTTACTAAACATCCAGATTTGCAACCCTATTTCTAATCCTAACTCAGAGGTGGGATCCAGCAGGTTCTCACCAGTTCCCAAGAGTGGGTTACGAATTATTTGTGTGTGCTGAGAGGGGGTTACTAATTGGGTCCGCTTTTCCATCTCCACGCCCTCGCCTCCCCGAGAGGCATATTGCCTTTGAACGTGAAGGTTCCATATAGCAATTGTGACCAATAATGTCACTCCCTGAACTGGGTTAATCCCTTTCAGGTACTGCAGTTCATTGATTCTCAGCCTTTCGTACCTTTTATCTCTATCAAAGAACCTGTGAGTTTCACCCTTGCTGTGTTCAGATTTGTGAGTTGGGGCATTTTCTATAATGTGATGATGATTTAGAAATGACCTGGTGCAAAAAAATTTTGGGGGGTCGTGGTGGGGTGGCTGCCCATGGGGGGGGCGCGTCCAACTCAGGTTCTGCCCAGGGCTCAGGTTTGCCTAGGTACGCCTCTGCCCGCTTTGCTGAGGGAGGGCTGGCGAGGGAACCTGTTACTAAAATTTTTGGATCCCACCACTGTCCTAACTCCAGACAAGCAACAACTGAGAGGTGAGAAGGTGTTCCGCTGAACTTCAGAGACACAACACACCACAGAGCCCAGGCCCAATGCTAACCTGGCGAAATACTTCATTGACAAAATTGATGTAGCCGCGTGTGGACAAGAGAACCTGCTGCACCAACTCGTACACGGCCCGATGCTGCTCTTCGACGCTGCAGACGCTGGAGTCGCTGAGCCTCCTCTCGGGCAAAAGGCTGTGGTTGGAATGGCTTTTTTCCGGATCTGCTGGGACGTTGTTCTGCACTTCAGGGTTTTTATCTTGCCCTGCACCACCCACAGTCTTCAACACAGGAAAGGCAGGAAGGAGGAAAATGTGATTAACTTGACGAAGGGCCCTCCCCCACCTAGTCATCCCGCCCCTCCTGAAAAAGCAGTCCCAAAAGCTGAGGCTGGGACGTAAAATTGTTTTTAAAGCATCACAGAACTATTTTCAAGTGTTGCACCAAAACAGTCAGTTCATGTGAAGGAATAGCTACTCAGAGAGATTTTCGTAGGGCATAATAGAGTCCCACAATAATAGAGTCCCATAAGGTAGGGGTGGCCAATTGGCCATGCTGGCAGGGGCTGATGGGAATTGTAGTTCATGAACATCTGGAGCACCGTAGGTTGGCCAGCCCTGCCATAGGGCAATTATTAGAGTCAAGGAGCGAAAGATTTCCACTCCAGATAAAGCTATGGATCATTATTCCCATCAGCCCCTGCCAGCATTGACAATTGGCCATGCTGGCAGAGGCTGATGGGAATTGTAGTCCATAACATCTGGAGTGCCAAAGGTTCGTCACCACTGTATAGAGTCTTCTTATAAGACACACAGGACACTGAGATGGATACAAAGGAAACTTTCCAGGGGCAAAATGGAACTGTCCTGCTTCCTCCATTCTATTGTAGACTGCTGATTTTTATGAAATGCTGTTCCTGGGGAGCTCAGGGAAAAGACACAGGGGCCAGGATCTGCAGTGGGAGGGGGAACTGGTGGAAACTGCCAATTTAGTCCAAATCTAACCCACTTGCAGAGCAGGCTGAAGCAGAGATAAATCCTCAAAGCCATTCTGGGGAATGAGAGGCCAAGCATACCACCCACCTCTTTGCCCGTTATCTGTTCCTTCCTTCCAGAACTGTCAATTCAAGCCATATTAATCATGTAATAATTTTAAAATAAATTTTTGCAACTTTTATCACTCCAATACATTTTGAGATACTTGGCAAGAACTGAAAGGAATATTTCATGGAAGAAATTTCCCTTTCGCCAAAGAATAACATCCCAGTGAGAATGGAGTTGACTGACGGGCACTTCCCTGCCTTTTCTGCTCACAGCGTATCTCAAAAATGCACAAAGTTTTAATGAATGCGATACAGCTATGAACTCCCTTTTAAAAATAATCGCTGATTTAATGGGGAACAAAATAATGACTGGAGGGGTTTTATTCTAGAAACAAAATAAAGTGCCATTTAGAACATACTTCTTTTATCAGAGGGGCACTCTCGGTACTGAACAGAATCAACCAAAACCAGTGGCGAAGCTCCCAGGGGGCGGGGGCGCGACGCACCAGGCGCACAAATTTGGGTCATGTGGCGGGGCCGCAAAATCACCCTGGCCAATCCCCCTTTGCCCTGCCCCCCCCCCCACGGCGCCCCCCCACTTACTTTAGAAAACCGAGCAGGGTGGAGAACAGGCCTTCCTGTTCTGGTGGGAACTACATTTCCCAGGGTCTCCTGGGAAATGTAGTTCCCACCATCCCACCCCCCCCCCCCCCCAACCCCCCCCTCCCCCCCCCCCCCCCCCCCCCCCCCCCCCCTCTCCCCCCCCCCCCCCCCCCCACCCCCCTCCCCCCCCCACCCCCCCCCCCCCCCACCCCCCCCCCCCCCCACCCCCCCCCCCCCCCACCCCCCCCCCCCCCCACCCCCCCCCCCCCCCACCCCCCCCCCCCCCCACCCCCCCCCCCCCCCACCCCCCCCCCCCCCCACCCCCCCCCCCCCCCACCCCCCCCCCCCCCCACCCCCCCCCCCCCCCACCCCCCCCCCCCCCCACCCCCCCCCCCCCCCACCCCCCCCCCCCCCCACCCCCCCCCCCCCCCACCCCCCCCCCCCCCCACCCCCCCCCCCCCCCACCCCCCCCCCCCCCCACCCCCCCCCCCCCCCACCCCCCCCCCCCCCCACCCCCCCCCCCCCCCACCCCCCCCCCCCCCCACCCCCCCCCCCCCCCACCCCCCCCCCCCCCCACCCCCCCCCCCCCCCACCCCCCCCCCCCCCCACCCCCCCCCCCCCCCACCCCCCCCCCCCCCCACCCCCCCCCCCCCCCACCCCCCCCCCCCCCCACCCCCCCCCCCCCCCACCCCCCCCCCCCCCCACCCCCCCCCCCCCCCACCCCCCCCCCCCCCCACCCCCCCCCCCCCCCACCCCCCCCCCCCCCCACCCCCCCCCCCCCCCACCCCCCCCCCCCCCCACCCCCCCCCCCCCCCACCCCCCCCCCCCCCCACCCCCCCCCCCCCCCACCCCCCCCCCCCCCCACCCCCCCCCCCCCCCACCCCCCCCCCCCCCCACCCCCCCCCCCCCCCACCCCCCCCCCCCCCCACCCCCCCCCCCCCCCACCCCCCCCCCCCCCCACCCCCCCCCCCCCCCACCCCCCCCCCCCCCCACCCCCCCCCCCCCCCACCCCCCCCCCCCCCCACCCCCCCCCCCCCCCACCCCCCCCCCCCCCCACCCCCCCCCCCCCCCACCCCCCCCCCCCCCCACCCCCCCCCCCCCCCACCCCCCCCCCCCCCCACCCCCCCCCCCCCCCACCCCCCCCCCCCCCCACCCCCCCCCCCCCCCACCCCCCCCCCCCCCCACCCCCCCCCCCCCCCACCCCCCCCCCCCCCCACCCCCCCCCCCCCCCACCCCCCCCCCCCCCCACCCCCCCCCCCCCCCACCCCCCCCCCCCCCCACCCCCCCCCCCCCCCACCCCCCCCCCCCCCCACCCCCCCCCCCCCCCACCCCCCCCCCCCCCCACCCCCCCCCCCCCCCACCCCCCCCCCCCCCCACCCCCCCCCCCCCCCACCCCCCCCCCCCCCCACCCCCCCCCCCCCCCACCCCCCCCCCCCCCCACCCCC
The DNA here is from genome assembly GCF_021028975.2 of Sphaerodactylus townsendi. Lineage (NCBI taxonomy): Eukaryota > Metazoa > Chordata > Lepidosauria > Squamata > Sphaerodactylidae > Sphaerodactylus > Sphaerodactylus townsendi. The sequence continues at coordinate 40,576,674 of NC_059438.1, forward strand.
CCCCCCCCCCACCCCCCCCCCCCCCCACCCCCCCCCCCCCCCACCCCCCCCCCCCCCCACCCCCCCCCCCCCCCACCCCCCCCCCCCCCCACCCCCCCCCCCCCCCACCCCCCCCCCCCCCCACCCCCCCCCCCCCCCACCCCCCCCCCCCCCCACCCCCCCCCCCCCCCACCCCCCCCCCCCCCCACCCCCCCCCCCCCCCACCCCCCCCCCCCCCCACCCCCCCCCCCCCCCACCCCCCCCCCCCCCCACCCCCCCCCCCCCCCACCCCCCCCCCCCCCCACCCCCCCCCCCCCCCACCCCCCCCCCCCCCCACCCCCCCCCCCCCCCACCCCCCCCCCCCCCCACCCCCCCCCCCCCCCACCCCCCCCCCCCCCCACCCCCCCCCCCCCCCACCCCCCCCCCCCCCCACCCCCCCCCCCCCCCACCCCCCCCCCCCCCCACCCCCCCCCCCCCCCACCCCCCCCCCCCCCCACCCCCCCCCCCCCCCACCCCCCCCCCCCCCCACCCCCCCCCCCCCCCACCCCCCCCCCCCCCCACCCCCCCCCCCCCCCACCCCCCCCCCCCCCCACCCCCCCCCCCCCCCACCCCCCCCCCCCCCCACCCCCCCCCCCCCCCACCCCCCCCCCCCCCCACCCCCCCCCCCCCCCACCCCCCCCCCCCCCCACCCCCCCCCCCCCCCACCCCCCCCCCCCCCCACCCCCCCCCCCCCCCACCCCCCCCCCCCCCCACCCCCCCCCCCCCCCACCCCCCCCCCCCCCCACCCCCCCCCCCCCCCACCCCCCCCCCCCCCCACCCCCCCCCCCCCCCACCCCCCCCCCCCCCCACCCCCCCCCCCCCCCACCCCCCCCCCCCCCCACCCCCCCCCCCCCCCACCCCCCCCCCCCCCCACCCCCCCCCCCCCCCACCCCCCCCCCCCCCCACCCCCCCCCCCCCCCACCCCCCCCCCCCCCCACCCCCCCCCCCCCCCACCCCCCCCCCCCCCCACCCCCCCCCCCCCCCACCCCCCCCCCCCCCCACCCCCCCCCCCCCCCACCCCCCCCCCCCCCCACCCCCCCCCCCCCCCACCCCCCCCCCCCCCCACCCCCCCCCCCCCCCACCCCCCCCCCCCCCCACCCCCCCCCCCCCCCACCCCCCCCCCCCCCCACCCCCCCCCCCCCCCACCCCCCCCCCCCCCCACCCCCCCCCCCCCCCACCCCCCCCCCCCCCCACCCCCCCCCCCCCCCACCCCCCCCCCCCCCCACCCCCCCCCCCCCCCACCCCCCCCCCCCCCCACCCCCCCCCCCCCCCACCCCCCCCCCCCCCCACCCCCCCCCCCCCCCACCCCCCCCCCCCCCCACCCCCCCCCCCCCCCACCCCCCCCCCCCCCCACCCCCCCCCCCCCCCACCCCCCCCCCCCCCCACCCCCCCCCCCCCCCACCCCCCCCCCCCCCCACCCCCCCCCCCCCCCACCCCCCCCCCCCCCCACCCCCCCCCCCCCCCACCCCCCCCCCCCCCCACCCCCCCCCCCCCCCACCCCCCCCCCCCCCCACCCCCCCCCCCCCCCACCCCCCCCCCCCCCCACCCCCCCCCCCCCCCACCCCCCCCCCCCCCCACCCCCCCCCCCCCCCACCCCCCCCCCCCCCCACCCCCCCCCCCCCCCACCCCCCCCCCCCCCCACCCCCCCCCCCCCCCACCCCCCCCCCCCCCCACCCCCCCCCCCCCCCACCCCCCCCCCCCCCCACCCCCCCCCCCCCCCACCCCCCCCCCCCCCCACCCCCCCCCCCCCCCACCCCCCCCCCCCCCCACCCCCCCCCCCCCCCACCCCCCCCCCCCCCCACCCCCCCCCCCCCCCACCCCCCCCCCCCCCCACCCCCCCCCCCCCCCACCCCCCCCCCCCCCCACCCCCCCCCCCCCCCACCCCCCCCCCCCCCCACCCCCCCCCCCCCCCACCCCCCCCCCCCCCCACCCCCCCCCCCCCCCACCCCCCCCCCCCCCCACCCCCCCCCCCCCCCACCCCCCCCCCCCCCCACCCCCCCCCCCCCCCACCCCCCCCCCCCCCCACCCCCCCCCCCCCCCACCCCCCCCCCCCCCCACCCCCCCCCCCCCCCACCCCCCCCCCCCCCCACCCCCCCCCCCCCCCACCCCCCCCCCCCCCCACCCCCCCCCCCCCCCACCCCCCCCCCCCCCCACCCCCCCCCCCCCCCACCCCCCCCCCCCCCCACCCCCCCCCCCCCCCACCCCCCCCCCCCCCCACCCCCCCCCCCCCCCACCCCCCCCCCCCCCCACCCCCCCCCCCCCCCACCCCCCCCCCCCCCCACCCCCCCCCCCCCCCACCCCCCCCCCCCCCCACCCCCCCCCCCCCCCACCCCCCCCCCCCCCCACCCCCCCCCCCCCCCACCCCCCCCCCCCCCCACCCCCCCCCCCCCCCACCCCCCCCCCCCCCCACCCCCCCCCCCCCCCACCCCCCCCCCCCCCCACCCCCCCCCCCCCCCACCCCCCCCCCCCCCCACCCCCCCCCCCCCCCACCCCCCCCCCCCCCCACCCCCCCCCCCCCCCACCCCCCCCCCCCCCCACCCCCCCCCCCCCCCACCCCCCCCCCCCCCCACCCCCCCCCCCCCCCACCCCCCCCCCCCCCCACCCCCCCCCCCCCCCACCCCCCCCCCCCCCCACCCCCCCCCCCCCCCACCCCCCCCCCCCCCCACCCCCCCCCCCCCCCACCCCCCCCCCCCCCCACCCCCCCCCCCCCCCACCCCCCCCCCCCCCCACCCCCCCCCCCCCCCACCCCCCCCCCCCCCCACCCCCCCCCCCCCCCACCCCCCCCCCCCCCCACCCCCCCCCCCCCCCACCCCCCCCCCCCCCCACCCCCCCCCCCCCCCACCCCCCCCCCCCCCCACCCCCCCCCCCCCCCACCCCCCCCCCCCCCCACCCCCCCCCCCCCCCACCCCCCCCCCCCCCCACCCCCCCCCCCCCCCACCCCCCCCCCCCCCCACCCCCCCCCCCCCCCACCCCCCCCCCCCCCCACCCCCCCCCCCCCCCACCCCCCCCCCCCCCCACCCCCCCCCCCCCCCACCCCCCCCCCCCCCCACCCCCCCCCCCCCCCACCCCCCCCCCCCCCCACCCCCCCCCCCCCCCACCCCCCCCCCCCCCCACCCCCCCCCCCCCCCACCCCCCCCCCCCCCCACCCCCCCCCCCCCCCACCCCCCCCCCCCCCCACCCCCCCCCCCCCCCACCCCCCCCCCCCCCCACCCCCCCCCCCCCCCACCCCCCCCCCCCCCCACCCCCCCCCCCCCCCACCCCCCCCCCCCCCCACCCCCCCCCCCCCCCACCCCCCCCCCCCCCCACCCCCCCCCCCCCCCACCCCCCCCCCCCCCCACCCCCCCCCCCCCCCACCCCCCCCCCCCCCCACCCCCCCCCCCCCCCACCCCCCCCCCCCCCCACCCCCCCCCCCCCCCACCCCCCCCCCCCCCCACCCCCCCCCCCCCCCACCCCCCCCCCCCCCCACCCCCCCCCCCCCCCACCCCCCCCCCCCCCCACCCCCCCCCCCCCCCACCCCCCCCCCCCCCCACCCCCCCCCCCCCCCACCCCCCCCCCCCCCCACCCCCCCCCCCCCCCACCCCCCCCCCCCCCCACCCCCCCCCCCCCCCACCCCCCCCCCCCCCCACCCCCCCCCCCCCCCACCCCCCCCCCCCCCCACCCCCCCCCCCCCCCACCCCCCCCCCCCCCCACCCCCCCCCCCCCCCACCCCCCCCCCCCCCCACCCCCCCCCCCCCCCACCCCCCCCCCCCCCCACCCCCCCCCCCCCCCACCCCCCCCCCCCCCCACCCCCCCCCCCCCCCACCCCCCCCCCCCCCCACCCCCCCCCCCCCCCACCCCCCCCCCCCCCCACCCCCCCCCCCCCCCACCCCCCCCCCCCCCCACCCCCCCCCCCCCCCACCCCCCCCCCCCCCCACCCCCCCCCCCCCCCACCCCCCCCCCCCCCCACCCCCCCCCCCCCCCACCCCCCCCCCCCCCCACCCCCCCCCCCCCCCACCCCCCCCCCCCCCCACCCCCCCCCCCCCCCACCCCCCCCCCCCCCCACCCCCCCCCCCCCCCACCCCCCCCCCCCCCCACCCCCCCCCCCCCCCACCCCCCCCCCCCCCCACCCCCCCCCCCCCCCACCCCCCCCCCCCCCCACCCCCCCCCCCCCCCACCCCCCCCCCCCCCCACCCCCCCCCCCCCCCACCCCCCCCCCCCCCCACCCCCCCCCCCCCCCACCCCCCCCCCCCCCCACCCCCCCCCCCCCCCACCCCCCCCCCCCCCCACCCCCCCCCCCCCCCACCCCCCCCCCCCCCCACCCCCCCCCCCCCCCACCCCCCCCCCCCCCCACCCCCCCCCCCCCCCACCCCCCCCCCCCCCCACCCCCCCCCCCCCCCACCCCCCCCCCCCCCCACCCCCCCCCCCCCCCACCCCCCCCCCCCCCCACCCCCCCCCCCCCCCACCCCCCCCCCCCCCCACCCCCCCCCCCCCCCACCCCCCCCCCCCCCCACCCCCCCCCCCCCCCACCCCCCCCCCCCCCCACCCCCCCCCCCCCCCACCCCCCCCCCCCCCCACCCCCCCCCCCCCCCACCCCCCCCCCCCCCCACCCCCCCCCCCCCCCACCCCCCCCCCCCCCCACCCCCCCCCCCCCCCACCCCCCCCCCCCCCCACCCCCCCCCCCCCCCACCCCCCCCCCCCCCCACCCCCCCCCCCCCCCACCCCCCCCCCCCCCCACCCCCCCCCCCCCCCACCCCCCCCCCCCCCCACCCCCCCCCCCCCCCACCCCCCCCCCCCCCCACCCCCCCCCCCCCCCACCCCCCCCCCCCCCCACCCCCCCCCCCCCCCACCCCCCCCCCCCCCCACCCCCCCCCCCCCCCACCCCCCCCCCCCCCCACCCCCCCCCCCCCCCACCCCCCCCCCCCCCCACCCCCCCCCCCCCCCACCCCCCCCCCCCCCCACCCCCCCCCCCCCCCACCCCCCCCCCCCCCCACCCCCCCCCCCCCCCACCCCCCCCCCCCCCCACCCCCCCCCCCCCCCACCCCCCCCCCCCCCCACCCCCCCCCCCCCCCACCCCCCCCCCCCCCCACCCCCCCCCCCCCCCACCCCCCCCCCCCCCCACCCCCCCCCCCCCCCACCCCCCCCCCCCCCCACCCCCCCCCCCCCCCACCCCCCCCCCCCCCCACCCCCCCCCCCCCCCACCCCCCCCCCCCCCCACCCCCCCCCCCCCCCACCCCCCCCCCCCCCCACCCCCCCCCCCCCCCACCCCCCCCCCCCCCCACCCCCCCCCCCCCCCACCCCCCCCCCCCCCCACCCCCCCCCCCCCCCACCCCCCCCCCCCCCCACCCCCCCCCCCCCCCACCCCCCCCCCCCCCCACCCCCCCCCCCCCCCACCCCCCCCCCCCCCCACCCCCCCCCCCCCCCACCCCCCCCCCCCCCCACCCCCCCCCCCCCCCACCCCCCCCCCCCCCCACCCCCCCCCCCCCCCACCCCCCCCCCCCCCCACCCCCCCCCCCCCCCACCCCCCCCCCCCCCCACCCCCCCCCCCCCCCACCCCCCCCCCCCCCCACCCCCCCCCCCCCCCACCCCCCCCCCCCCCCACCCCCCCCCCCCCCCACCCCCCCCCCCCCCCACCCCCCCCCCCCCCCACCCCCCCCCCCCCCCACCCCCCCCCCCCCCCACCCCCCCCCCCCCCCACCCCCCCCCCCCCCCACCCCCCCCCCCCCCCACCCCCCCCCCCCCCCACCCCCCCCCCCCCCCACCCCCCCCCCCCCCCACCCCCCCCCCCCCCCACCCCCCCCCCCCCCCACCCCCCCCCCCCCCCACCCCCCCCCCCCCCCACCCCCCCCCCCCCCCACCCCCCCCCCCCCCCACCCCCCCCCCCCCCCACCCCCCCCCCCCCCCACCCCCCCCCCCCCCCACCCCCCCCCCCCCCCACCCCCCCCCCCCCCCACCCCCCCCCCCCCCCACCCCCCCCCCCCCCCACCCCCCCCCCCCCCCACCCCCCCCCCCCCCCACCCCCCCCCCCCCCCACCCCCCCCCCCCCCCACCCCCCCCCCCCCCCACCCCCCCCCCCCCCCACCCCCCCCCCCCCCCACCCCCCCCCCCCCCCACCCCCCCCCCCCCCCACCCCCCCCCCCCCCCACCCCCCCCCCCCCCCACCCCCCCCCCCCCCCACCCCCCCCCCCCCCCACCCCCCCCCCCCCCCACCCCCCCCCCCCCCCACCCCCCCCCCCCCCCACCCCCCCCCCCCCCCACCCCCCCCCCCCCCCACCCCCCCCCCCCCCCACCCCCCCCCCCCCCCACCCCCCCCCCCCCCCACCCCCCCCCCCCCCCACCCCCCCCCCCCCCCACCCCCCCCCCCCCCCACCCCCCCCCCCCCCCACCCCCCCCCCCCCCCACCCCCCCCCCCCCCCACCCCCCCCCCCCCCCACCCCCCCCCCCCCCCACCCCCCCCCCCCCCCACCCCCCCCCCCCCCCACCCCCCCCCCCCCCCACCCCCCCCCCCCCCCACCCCCCCCCCCCCCCACCCCCCCCCCCCCCCACCCCCCCCCCCCCCCACCCCCCCCCCCCCCCACCCCCCCCCCCCCCCACCCCCCCCCCCCCCCACCCCCCCCCCCCCCCACCCCCCCCCCCCCCCACCCCCCCCCCCCCCCACCCCCCCCCCCCCCCACCCCCCCCCCCCCCCACCCCCCCCCCCCCCCACCCCCCCCCCCCCCCACCCCCCCCCCCCCCCACCCCCCCCCCCCCCCACCCCCCCCCCCCCCCACCCCCCCCCCCCCCCACCCCCCCCCCCCCCCACCCCCCCCCCCCCCCACCCCCCCCCCCCCCCACCCCCCCCCCCCCCCACCCCCCCCCCCCCCCACCCCCCCCCCCCCCCACCCCCCCCCCCCCCCACCCCCCCCCCCCCCCACCCCCCCCCCCCCCCACCCCCCCCCCCCCCCACCCCCCCCCCCCCCCACCCCCCCCCCCCCCCACCCCCCCCCCCCCCCACCCCCCCCCCCCCCCACCCCCCCCCCCCCCCACCCCCCCCCCCCCCCACCCCCCCCCCCCCCCACCCCCCCCCCCCCCCACCCCCCCCCCCCCCCACCCCCCCCCCCCCCCACCCCCCCCCCCCCCCACCCCCCCCCCCCCCCACCCCCCCCCCCCCCCACCCCCCCCCCCCCCCACCCCCCCCCCCCCCCACCCCCCCCCCCCCCCACCCCCCCCCCCCCCCACCCCCCCCCCCCCCCACCCCCCCCCCCCCCCACCCCCCCCCCCCCCCACCCCCCCCCCCCCCCACCCCCCCCCCCCCCCACCCCCCCCCCCCCCCACCCCCCCCCCCCCCCACCCCCCCCCCCCCCCACCCCCCCCCCCCCCCACCCCCCCCCCCCCCCACCCCCCCCCCCCCCCACCCCCCCCCCCCCCCACCCCCCCCCCCCCCCACCCCCCCCCCCCCCCACCCCCCCCCCCCCCCACCCCCCCCCCCCCCCACCCCCCCCCCCCCCCACCCCCCCCCCCCCCCACCCCCCCCCCCCCCCACCCCCCCCCCCCCCCACCCCCCCCCCCCCCCACCCCCCCCCCCCCCCACCCCCCCCCCCCCCCACCCCCCCCCCCCCCCACCCCCCCCCCCCCCCACCCCCCCCCCCCCCCACCCCCCCCCCCCCCCACCCCCCCCCCCCCCCACCCCCCCCCCCCCCCACCCCCCCCCCCCCCCACCCCCCCCCCCCCCCACCCCCCCCCCCCCCCACCCCCCCCCCCCCCCACCCCCCCCCCCCCCCACCCCCCCCCCCCCCCACCCCCCCCCCCCCCCACCCCCCCCCCCCCCCACCCCCCCCCCCCCCCACCCCCCCCCCCCCCCACCCCCCCCCCCCCCCACCCCCCCCCCCCCCCACCCCCCCCCCCCCCCACCCCCCCCCCCCCCCACCCCCCCCCCCCCCCACCCCCCCCCCCCCCCACCCCCCCCCCCCCCCACCCCCCCCCCCCCCCACCCCCCCCCCCCCCCACCCCCCCCCCCCCCCACCCCCCCCCCCCCCCACCCCCCCCCCCCCCCACCCCCCCCCCCCCCCACCCCCCCCCCCCCCCACCCCCCCCCCCCCCCACCCCCCCCCCCCCCCACCCCCCCCCCCCCCCACCCCCCCCCCCCCCCACCCCCCCCCCCCCCCACCCCCCCCCCCCCCCACCCCCCCCCCCCCCCACCCCCCCCCCCCCCCACCCCCCCCCCCCCCCACCCCCCCCCCCCCCCACCCCCCCCCCCCCCCACCCCCCCCCCCCCCCACCCCCCCCCCCCCCCACCCCCCCCCCCCCCCACCCCCCCCCCCCCCCACCCCCCCCCCCCCCCACCCCCCCCCCCCCCCACCCCCCCCCCCCCCCACCCCCCCCCCCCCCCACCCCCCCCCCCCCCCACCCCCCCCCCCCCCCACCCCCCCCCCCCCCCACCCCCCCCCCCCCCCACCCCCCCCCCCCCCCACCCCCCCCCCCCCCCACCCCCCCCCCCCCCCACCCCCCCCCCCCCCCACCCCCCCCCCCCCCCACCCCCCCCCCCCCCCACCCCCCCCCCCCCCCACCCCCCCCCCCCCCCACCCCCCCCCCCCCCCACCCCCCCCCCCCCCCACCCCCCCCCCCCCCCACCCCCCCCCCCCCCCACCCCCCCCCCCCCCCACCCCCCCCCCCCCCCACCCCCCCCCCCCCCCACCCCCCCCCCCCCCCACCCCCCCCCCCCCCCACCCCCCCCCCCCCCCACCCCCCCCCCCCCCCACCCCCCCCCCCCCCCACCCCCCCCCCCCCCCACCCCCCCCCCCCCCCACCCCCCCCCCCCCCCACCCCCCCCCCCCCCCACCCCCCCCCCCCCCCACCCCCCCCCCCCCCCACCCCCCCCCCCCCCCACCCCCCCCCCCCCCCACCCCCCCCCCCCCCCACCCCCCCCCCCCCCCACCCCCCCCCCCCCCCACCCCCCCCCCCCCCCACCCCCCCCCCCCCCCACCCCCCCCCCCCCCCACCCCCCCCCCCCCCCACCCCCCCCCCCCCCCACCCCCCCCCCCCCCCACCCCCCCCCCCCCCCACCCCCCCCCCCCCCCACCCCCCCCCCCCCCCACCCCCCCCCCCCCCCACCCCCCCCCCCCCCCACCCCCCCCCCCCCCCACCCCCCCCCCCCCCCACCCCCCCCCCCCCCCACCCCCCCCCCCCCCCACCCCCCCCCCCCCCCACCCCCCCCCCCCCCCACCCCCCCCCCCCCCCACCCCCCCCCCCCCCCACCCCCCCCCCCCCCCACCCCCCCCCCCCCCCACCCCCCCCCCCCCCCACCCCCCCCCCCCCCCACCCCCCCCCCCCCCCCCCCCCCCCCCCCCCCACCCCCCCCCCCCCCCCAACTCTCCCCCCCCCCCCCCCCCAACCCCCCCTTCCCAACCCCCCCCCCCCCCAACCCCACCCTTCCCCTCCACCCCCCCCCCCAGGGTCCCCCCTTCCCCTCCCAACCCCCCCCTCCCACCCCCCCCCCCCCCCCCCCCCCCCTCTCCCACCCCCCCCCCCCCCCCCCCCCCCTCCCCCCCCCCACCCACCCCCCCCACCCCCCCCCCCCCTCCCCCCCCCCCCCCCTCCCCCTGCTCCCCCTCTCCCCCACCCCCCCCCCCCCCCACCCCCCCCCCCCCCCACCCCCCCCCCCCCCCACCCCCCCCCCCCCCCACCCCCCCCCCCCCCCACCCCCCCCCCCCCCCACCCCCCCCCCCCCCCACCCCCCCCCCCCCCCACCCCCCCCCCCCCCCACCCCCCCCCCCCCCCACCCCCCCCCCCCCCCACCCCCCCCCCCCCCCACCCCCCCCCCCCCCCACCCCCCCCCCCCCCCACCCCCCCCCCCCCCCACCCCCCCCCCCCCCCACCCCCCCCCCCCCCCACCCCCCCCCCCCCCCACCCCCCCCCCCCCCCACCCCCCCCCCCCCCCACCCCCCCCCCCCCCCACCCCCCCCCCCCCCCACCCCCCCCCCCCCCCACCCCCCCCCCCCCCCACCCCCCCCCCCCCCCACCCCCCCCCCCCCCCACCCCCCCCCCCCCCCACCCCCCCCCCCCCCCACCCCCCCCCCCCCCCACCCCCCCCCCCCCCCACCCCCCCCCCCCCCCACCCCCCCCCCCCCCCACCCCCCCCCCCCCCCACCCCCCCCCCCCCCCACCCCCCCCCCCCCCCACCCCCCCCCCCCCCCACCCCCCCCCCCCCCCACCCCCCCCCCCCCCCACCCCCCCCCCCCCCCACCCCCCCCCCCCCCCACCCCCCCCCCCCCCCACCCCCCCCCCCCCCCACCCCCCCCCCCCCCCACCCCCCCCCCCCCCCACCCCCCCCCCCCCCCACCCCCCCCCCCCCCCACCCCCCCCCCCCCCCACCCCCCCCCCCCCCCACCCCCCCCCCCCCCCACCCCCCCCCCCCCCCACCCCCCCCCCCCCCCACCCCCCCCCCCCCCCACCCCCCCCCCCCCCCACCCCCCCCCCCCCCCACCCCCCCCCCCCCCCACCCCCCCCCCCCCCCACCCCCCCCCCCCCCCACCCCCCCCCCCCCCCACCCCCCCCCCCCCCCACCCCCCCCCCCCCCCACCCCCCCCCCCCCCCACCCCCCCCCCCCCCCACCCCCCCCCCCCCCCACCCCCCCCCCCCCCCACCCCCCCCCCCCCCCACCCCCCCCCCCCCCCACCCCCCCCCCCCCCCACCCCCCCCCCCCCCCACCCCCCCCCCCCCCCACCCCCCCCCCCCCCCACCCCCCCCCCCCCCCACCCCCCCCCCCCCCCACCCCCCCCCCCCCCCACCCCCCCCCCCCCCCACCCCCCCCCCCCCCCACCCCCCCCCCCCCCCACCCCCCCCCCCCCCCACCCCCCCCCCCCCCCACCCCCCCCCCCCCCCACCCCCCCCCCCCCCCACCCCCCCCCCCCCCCACCCCCCCCCCCCCCCACCCCCCCCCCCCCCCACCCCCCCCCCCCCCCACCCCCCCCCCCCCCCACCCCCCCCCCCCCCCACCCCCCCCCCCCCCCACCCCCCCCCCCCCCCACCCCCCCCCCCCCCCACCCCCCCCCCCCCCCACCCCCCCCCCCCCCCACCCCCCCCCCCCCCCACCCCCCCCCCCCCCCACCCCCCCCCCCCCCCACCCCCCCCCCCCCCCACCCCCCCCCCCCCCCACCCCCCCCCCCCCCCACCCCCCCCCCCCCCCACCCCCCCCCCCCCCCACCCCCCCCCCCCCCCACCCCCCCCCCCCCCCACCCCCCCCCCCCCCCACCCCCCCCCCCCCCCACCCCCCCCCCCCCCCACCCCCCCCCCCCCCCACCCCCCCCCCCCCCCACCCCCCCCCCCCCCCACCCCCCCCCCCCCCCACCCCCCCCCCCCCCCACCCCCCCCCCCCCCCACCCCCCCCCCCCCCCACCCCCCCCCCCCCCCACCCCCCCCCCCCCCCACCCCCCCCCCCCCCCACCCCCCCCCCCCCCCACCCCCCCCCCCCCCCACCCCCCCCCCCCCCCACCCCCCCCCCCCCCCACCCCCCCCCCCCCCCACCCCCCCCCCCCCCCACCCCCCCCCCCCCCCACCCCCCCCCCCCCCCACCCCCCCCCCCCCCCACCCCCCCCCCCCCCCACCCCCCCCCCCCCCCACCCCCCCCCCCCCCCACCCCCCCCCCCCCCCACCCCCCCCCCCCCCCACCCCCCCCCCCCCCCACCCCCCCCCCCCCCCACCCCCCCCCCCCCCCACCCCCCCCCCCCCCCACCCCCCCCCCCCCCCACCCCCCCCCCCCCCCACCCCCCCCCCCCCCCACCCCCCCCCCCCCCCACCCCCCCCCCCCCCCACCCCCCCCCCCCCCCACCCCCCCCCCCCCCCACCCCCCCCCCCCCCCACCCCCCCCCCCCCCCACCCCCCCCCCCCCCCACCCCCCCCCCCCCCCACCCCCCCCCCCCCCCACCCCCCCCCCCCCCCACCCCCCCCCCCCCCCACCCCCCCCCCCCCCCACCCCCCCCCCCCCCCACCCCCCCCCCCCCCCACCCCCCCCCCCCCCCACCCCCCCCCCCCCCCACCCCCCCCCCCCCCCACCCCCCCCCCCCCCCACCCCCCCCCCCCCCCACCCCCCCCCCCCCCCACCCCCCCCCCCCCCCACCCCCCCCCCCCCCCACCCCCCCCCCCCCCCACCCCCCCCCCCCCCCACCCCCCCCCCCCCCCACCCCCCCCCCCCCCCACCCCCCCCCCCCCCCACCCCCCCCCCCCCCCACCCCCCCCCCCCCCCACCCCCCCCCCCCCCCACCCCCCCCCCCCCCCACCCCCCCCCCCCCCCACCCCCCCCCCCCCCCACCCCCCCCCCCCCCCACCCCCCCCCCCCCCCACCCCCCCCCCCCCCCACCCCCCCCCCCCCCCACCCCCCCCCCCCCCCACCCCCCCCCCCCCCCACCCCCCCCCCCCCCCACCCCCCCCCCCCCCCACCCCCCCCCCCCCCCACCCCCCCCCCCCCCCACCCCCCCCCCCCCCCACCCCCCCCCCCCCCCACCCCCCCCCCCCCCCACCCCCCCCCCCCCCCACCCCCCCCCCCCCCCACCCCCCCCCCCCCCCACCCCCCCCCCCCCCCACCCCCCCCCCCCCCCACCCCCCCCCCCCCCCACCCCCCCCCCCCCCCACCCCCCCCCCCCCCCACCCCCCCCCCCCCCCACCCCCCCCCCCCCCCACCCCCCCCCCCCCCCACCCCCCCCCCCCCCCACCCCCCCCCCCCCCCACCCCCCCCCCCCCCCACCCCCCCCCCCCCCCACCCCCCCCCCCCCCCACCCCCCCCCCCCCCCACCCCCCCCCCCCCCCACCCCCCCCCCCCCCCACCCCCCCCCCCCCCCACCCCCCCCCCCCCCCACCCCCCCCCCCCCCCACCCCCCCCCCCCCCCACCCCCCCCCCCCCCCACCCCCCCCCCCCCCCACCCCCCCCCCCCCCCACCCCCCCCCCCCCCCACCCCCCCCCCCCCCCACCCCCCCCCCCCCCCACCCCCCCCCCCCCCCACCCCCCCCCCCCCCCACCCCCCCCCCCCCCCACCCCCCCCCCCCCCCACCCCCCCCCCCCCCCACCCCCCCCCCCCCCCACCCCCCCCCCCCCCCACCCCCCCCCCCCCCCACCCCCCCCCCCCCCCACCCCCCCCCCCCCCCACCCCCCCCCCCCCCCACCCCCCCCCCCCCCCACCCCCCCCCCCCCCCACCCCCCCCCCCCCCCACCCCCCCCCCCCCCCACCCCCCCCCCCCCCCACCCCCCCCCCCCCCCACCCCCCCCCCCCCCCACCCCCCCCCCCCCCCACCCCCCCCCCCCCCCACCCCCCCCCCCCCCCACCCCCCCCCCCCCCCACCCCCCCCCCCCCCCACCCCCCCCCCCCCCCACCCCCCCCCCCCCCCACCCCCCCCCCCCCCCACCCCCCCCCCCCCCCACCCCCCCCCCCCCCCACCCCCCCCCCCCCCCACCCCCCCCCCCCCCCACCCCCCCCCCCCCCCACCCCCCCCCCCCCCCACCCCCCCCCCCCCCCACCCCCCCCCCCCCCCACCCCCCCCCCCCCCCACCCCCCCCCCCCCCCACCCCCCCCCCCCCCCACCCCCCCCCCCCCCCACCCCCCCCCCCCCCCACCCCCCCCCCCCCCCACCCCCCCCCCCCCCCACCCCCCCCCCCCCCCACCCCCCCCCCCCCCCACCCCCCCCCCCCCCCACCCCCCCCCCCCCCCACCCCCCCCCCCCCCCACCCCCCCCCCCCCCCACCCCCCCCCCCCCCCACCCCCCCCCCCCCCCACCCCCCCCCCCCCCCACCCCCCCCCCCCCCCACCCCCCCCCCCCCCCACCCCCCCCCCCCCCCACCCCCCCCCCCCCCCACCCCCCCCCCCCCCCACCCCCCCCCCCCCCCACCCCCCCCCCCCCCCACCCCCCCCCCCCCCCACCCCCCCCCCCCCCCACCCCCCCCCCCCCCCACCCCCCCCCCCCCCCACCCCCCCCCCCCCCCACCCCCCCCCCCCCCCACCCCCCCCCCCCCCCACCCCCCCCCCCCCCCACCCCCCCCCCCCCCCACCCCCCCCCCCCCCCACCCCCCCCCCCCCCCACCCCCCCCCCCCCCCACCCCCCCCCCCCCCCACCCCCCCCCCCCCCCACCCCCCCCCCCCCCCACCCCCCCCCCCCCCCACCCCCCCCCCCCCCCACCCCCCCCCCCCCCCACCCCCCCCCCCCCCCACCCCCCCCCCCCCCCACCCCCCCCCCCCCCCACCCCCCCCCCCCCCCACCCCCCCCCCCCCCCACCCCCCCCCCCCCCCACCCCCCCCCCCCCCCACCCCCCCCCCCCCCCACCCCCCCCCCCCCCCACCCCCCCCCCCCCCCACCCCCCCCCCCCCCCACCCCCCCCCCCCCCCACCCCCCCCCCCCCCCACCCCCCCCCCCCCCCACCCCCCCCCCCCCCCACCCCCCCCCCCCCCCACCCCCCCCCCCCCCCACCCCCCCCCCCCCCCACCCCCCCCCCCCCCCACCCCCCCCCCCCCCCACCCCCCCCCCCCCCCACCCCCCCCCCCCCCCACCCCCCCCCCCCCCCACCCCCCCCCCCCCCCACCCCCCCCCCCCCCCACCCCCCCCCCCCCCCACCCCCCCCCCCCCCCACCCCCCCCCCCCCCCACCCCCCCCCCCCCCCACCCCCCCCCCCCCCCACCCCCCCCCCCCCCCACCCCCCCCCCCCCCCACCCCCCCCCCCCCCCACCCCCCCCCCCCCCCACCCCCCCCCCCCCCCACCCCCCCCCCCCCCCACCCCCCCCCCCCCCCACCCCCCCCCCCCCCCACCCCCCCCCCCCCCCACCCCCCCCCCCCCCCACCCCCCCCCCCCCCCACCCCCCCCCCCCCCCACCCCCCCCCCCCCCCACCCCCCCCCCCCCCCACCCCCCCCCCCCCCCACCCCCCCCCCCCCCCACCCCCCCCCCCCCCCACCCCCCCCCCCCCCCACCCCCCCCCCCCCCCACCCCCCCCCCCCCCCACCCCCCCCCCCCCCCACCCCCCCCCCCCCCCACCCCCCCCCCCCCCCACCCCCCCCCCCCCCCACCCCCCCCCCCCCCCACCCCCCCCCCCCCCCACCCCCCCCCCCCCCCACCCCCCCCCCCCCCCACCCCCCCCCCCCCCCACCCCCCCCCCCCCCCACCCCCCCCCCCCCCCACCCCCCCCCCCCCCCACCCCCCCCCCCCCCCACCCCCCCCCCCCCCCACCCCCCCCCCCCCCCACCCCCCCCCCCCCCCACCCCCCCCCCCCCCCACCCCCCCCCCCCCCCACCCCCCCCCCCCCCCACCCCCCCCCCCCCCCACCCCCCCCCCCCCCCACCCCCCCCCCCCCCCACCCCCCCCCCCCCCCACCCCCCCCCCCCCCCACCCCCCCCCCCCCCCACCCCCCCCCCCCCCCACCCCCCCCCCCCCCCACCCCCCCCCCCCCCCACCCCCCCCCCCCCCCACCCCCCCCCCCCCCCACCCCCCCCCCCCCCCACCCCCCCCCCCCCCCACCCCCCCCCCCCCCCACCCCCCCCCCCCCCCACCCCCCCCCCCCCCCACCCCCCCCCCCCCCCACCCCCCCCCCCCCCCACCCCCCCCCCCCCCCACCCCCCCCCCCCCCCACCCCCCCCCCCCCCCACCCCCCCCCCCCCCCACCCCCCCCCCCCCCCACCCCCCCCCCCCCCCACCCCCCCCCCCCCCCACCCCCCCCCCCCCCCACCCCCCCCCCCCCCCACCCCCCCCCCCCCCCACCCCCCCCCCCCCCCACCCCCCCCCCCCCCCACCCCCCCCCCCCCCCACCCCCCCCCCCCCCCACCCCCCCCCCCCCCCACCCCCCCCCCCCCCCACCCCCCCCCCCCCCCACCCCCCCCCCCCCCCACCCCCCCCCCCCCCCACCCCCCCCCCCCCCCACCCCCCCCCCCCCCCACCCCCCCCCCCCCCCACCCCCCCCCCCCCCCACCCCCCCCCCCCCCCACCCCCCCCCCCCCCCACCCCCCCCCCCCCCCACCCCCCCCCCCCCCCACCCCCCCCCCCCCCCACCCCCCCCCCCCCCCACCCCCCCCCCCCCCCACCCCCCCCCCCCCCCACCCCCCCCCCCCCCCACCCCCCCCCCCCCCCACCCCCCCCCCCCCCCACCCCCCCCCCCCCCCACCCCCCCCCCCCCCCACCCCCCCCCCCCCCCACCCCCCCCCCCCCCCACCCCCCCCCCCCCCCACCCCCCCCCCCCCCCACCCCCCCCCCCCCCCACCCCCCCCCCCCCCCACCCCCCCCCCCCCCCACCCCCCCCCCCCCCCACCCCCCCCCCCCCCCACCCCCCCCCCCCCCCACCCCCCCCCCCCCCCACCCCCCCCCCCCCCCACCCCCCCCCCCCCCCACCCCCCCCCCCCCCCACCCCCCCCCCCCCCCACCCCCCCCCCCCCCCACCCCCCCCCCCCCCCACCCCCCCCCCCCCCCACCCCCCCCCCCCCCCACCCCCCCCCCCCCCCACCCCCCCCCCCCCCCACCCCCCCCCCCCCCCACCCCCCCCCCCCCCCACCCCCCCCCCCCCCCACCCCCCCCCCCCCCCACCCCCCCCCCCCCCCACCCCCCCCCCCCCCCACCCCCCCCCCCCCCCACCCCCCCCCCCCCCCACCCCCCCCCCCCCCCACCCCCCCCCCCCCCCACCCCCCCCCCCCCCCACCCCCCCCCCCCCCCACCCCCCCCCCCCCCCACCCCCCCCCCCCCCCACCCCCCCCCCCCCCCACCCCCCCCCCCCCCCACCCCCCCCCCCCCCCACCCCCCCCCCCCCCCACCCCCCCCCCCCCCCACCCCCCCCCCCCCCCACCCCCCCCCCCCCCCACCCCCCCCCCCCCCCACCCCCCCCCCCCCCCACCCCCCCCCCCCCCCACCCCCCCCCCCCCCCACCCCCCCCCCCCCCCACCCCCCCCCCCCCCCACCCCCCCCCCCCCCCACCCCCCCCCCCCCCCACCCCCCCCCCCCCCCACCCCCCCCCCCCCCCACCCCCCCCCCCCCCCACCCCCCCCCCCCCCCACCCCCCCCCCCCCCCACCCCCCCCCCCCCCCACCCCCCCCCCCCCCCACCCCCCCCCCCCCCCACCCCCCCCCCCCCCCACCCCCCCCCCCCCCCACCCCCCCCCCCCCCCACCCCCCCCCCCCCCCACCCCCCCCCCCCCCCACCCCCCCCCCCCCCCACCCCCCCCCCCCCCCACCCCCCCCCCCCCCCACCCCCCCCCCCCCCCACCCCCCCCCCCCCCCACCCCCCCCCCCCCCCACCCCCCCCCCCCCCCACCCCCCCCCCCCCCCACCCCCCCCCCCCCCCACCCCCCCCCCCCCCCACCCCCCCCCCCCCCCACCCCCCCCCCCCCCCACCCCCCCCCCCCCCCACCCCCCCCCCCCCCCACCCCCCCCCCCCCCCACCCCCCCCCCCCCCCACCCCCCCCCCCCCCCACCCCCCCCCCCCCCCACCCCCCCCCCCCCCCACCCCCCCCCCCCCCCACCCCCCCCCCCCCCCACCCCCCCCCCCCCCCACCCCCCCCCCCCCCCACCCCCCCCCCCCCCCACCCCCCCCCCCCCCCACCCCCCCCCCCCCCCACCCCCCCCCCCCCCCACCCCCCCCCCCCCCCACCCCCCCCCCCCCCCACCCCCCCCCCCCCCCACCCCCCCCCCCCCCCACCCCCCCCCCCCCCCACCCCCCCCCCCCCCCACCCCCCCCCCCCCCCACCCCCCCCCCCCCCCACCCCCCCCCCCCCCCACCCCCCCCCCCCCCCACCCCCCCCCCCCCCCACCCCCCCCCCCCCCCACCCCCCCCCCCCCCCACCCCCCCCCCCCCCCACCCCCCCCCCCCCCCACCCCCCCCCCCCCCCACCCCCCCCCCCCCCCACCCCCCCCCCCCCCCACCCCCCCCCCCCCCCACCCCCCCCCCCCCCCACCCCCCCCCCCCCCCACCCCCCCCCCCCCCCACCCCCCCCCCCCCCCACCCCCCCCCCCCCCCACCCCCCCCCCCCCCCACCCCCCCCCCCCCCCACCCCCCCCCCCCCCCACCCCCCCCCCCCCCCACCCCCCCCCCCCCCCACCCCCCCCCCCCCCCACCCCCCCCCCCCCCCACCCCCCCCCCCCCCCACCCCCCCCCCCCCCCACCCCCCCCCCCCCCCACCCCCCCCCCCCCCCACCCCCCCCCCCCCCCACCCCCCCCCCCCCCCACCCCCCCCCCCCCCCACCCCCCCCCCCCCCCACCCCCCCCCCCCCCCACCCCCCCCCCCCCCCACCCCCCCCCCCCCCCACCCCCCCCCCCCCCCACCCCCCCCCCCCCCCACCCCCCCCCCCCCCCACCCCCCCCCCCCCCCACCCCCCCCCCCCCCCACCCCCCCCCCCCCCCACCCCCCCCCCCCCCCACCCCCCCCCCCCCCCACCCCCCCCCCCCCCCACCCCCCCCCCCCCCCACCCCCCCCCCCCCCCACCCCCCCCCCCCCCCACCCCCCCCCCCCCCCACCCCCCCCCCCCCCCACCCCCCCCCCCCCCCACCCCCCCCCCCCCCCACCCCCCCCCCCCCCCACCCCCCCCCCCCCCCACCCCCCCCCCCCCCCACCCCCCCCCCCCCCCACCCCCCCCCCCCCCCACCCCCCCCCCCCCCCACCCCCCCCCCCCCCCACCCCCCCCCCCCCCCACCCCCCCCCCCCCCCACCCCCCCCCCCCCCCACCCCCCCCCCCCCCCACCCCCCCCCCCCCCCACCCCCCCCCCCCCCCACCCCCCCCCCCCCCCACCCCCCCCCCCCCCCACCCCCCCCCCCCCCCACCCCCCCCCCCCCCCACCCCCCCCCCCCCCCACCCCCCCCCCCCCCCACCCCCCCCCCCCCCCACCCCCCCCCCCCCCCACCCCCCCCCCCCCCCACCCCCCCCCCCCCCCACCCCCCCCCCCCCCCACCCCCCCCCCCCCCCACCCCCCCCCCCCCCCACCCCCCCCCCCCCCCACCCCCCCCCCCCCCCACCCCCCCCCCCCCCCACCCCCCCCCCCCCCCACCCCCCCCCCCCCCCACCCCCCCCCCCCCCCACCCCCCCCCCCCCCCACCCCCCCCCCCCCCCACCCCCCCCCCCCCCCACCCCCCCCCCCCCCCACCCCCCCCCCCCCCCACCCCCCCCCCCCCCCACCCCCCCCCCCCCCCACCCCCCCCCCCCCCCACCCCCCCCCCCCCCCACCCCCCCCCCCCCCCACCCCCCCCCCCCCCCACCCCCCCCCCCCCCCACCCCCCCCCCCCCCCACCCCCCCCCCCCCCCACCCCCCCCCCCCCCCACCCCCCCCCCCCCCCACCCCCCCCCCCCCCCACCCCCCCCCCCCCCCACCCCCCCCCCCCCCCACCCCCCCCCCCCCCCACCCCCCCCCCCCCCCACCCCCCCCCCCCCCCACCCCCCCCCCCCCCCACCCCCCCCCCCCCCCACCCCCCCCCCCCCCCACCCCCCCCCCCCCCCACCCCCCCCCCCCCCCACCCCCCCCCCCCCCCACCCCCCCCCCCCCCCACCCCCCCCCCCCCCCACCCCCCCCCCCCCCCACCCCCCCCCCCCCCCACCCCCCCCCCCCCCCACCCCCCCCCCCCCCCACCCCCCCCCCCCCCCACCCCCCCCCCCCCCCACCCCCCCCCCCCCCCACCCCCCCCCCCCCCCACCCCCCCCCCCCCCCACCCCCCCCCCCCCCCACCCCCCCCCCCCCCCACCCCCCCCCCCCCCCACCCCCCCCCCCCCCCACCCCCCCCCCCCCCCACCCCCCCCCCCCCCCACCCCCCCCCCCCCCCACCCCCCCCCCCCCCCACCCCCCCCCCCCCCCACCCCCCCCCCCCCCCACCCCCCCCCCCCCCCACCCCCCCCCCCCCCCACCCCCCCCCCCCCCCACCCCCCCCCCCCCCCACCCCCCCCCCCCCCCACCCCCCCCCCCCCCCACCCCCCCCCCCCCCCACCCCCCCCCCCCCCCACCCCCCCCCCCCCCCACCCCCCCCCCCCCCCACCCCCCCCCCCCCCCACCCCCCCCCCCCCCCACCCCCCCCCCCCCCCACCCCCCCCCCCCCCCACCCCCCCCCCCCCCCACCCCCCCCCCCCCCCACCCCCCCCCCCCCCCACCCCCCCCCCCCCCCACCCCCCCCCCCCCCCACCCCCCCCCCCCCCCACCCCCCCCCCCCCCCACCCCCCCCCCCCCCCACCCCCCCCCCCCCCCACCCCCCCCCCCCCCCACCCCCCCCCCCCCCCACCCCCCCCCCCCCCCACCCCCCCCCCCCCCCACCCCCCCCCCCCCCCACCCCCCCCCCCCCCCACCCCCCCCCCCCCCCACCCCCCCCCCCCCCCACCCCCCCCCCCCCCCACCCCCCCCCCCCCCCACCCCCCCCCCCCCCCACCCCCCCCCCCCCCCACCCCCCCCCCCCCCCACCCCCCCCCCCCCCCACCCCCCCCCCCCCCCACCCCCCCCCCCCCCCACCCCCCCCCCCCCCCACCCCCCCCCCCCCCCACCCCCCCCCCCCCCCACCCCCCCCCCCCCCCACCCCCCCCCCCCCCCACCCCCCCCCCCCCCCACCCCCCCCCCCCCCCACCCCCCCCCCCCCCCACCCCCCCCCCCCCCCACCCCCCCCCCCCCCCACCCCCCCCCCCCCCCACCCCCCCCCCCCCCCACCCCCCCCCCCCCCCACCCCCCCCCCCCCCCACCCCCCCCCCCCCCCACCCCCCCCCCCCCCCACCCCCCCCCCCCCCCACCCCCCCCCCCCCCCACCCCCCCCCCCCCCCACCCCCCCCCCCCCCCACCCCCCCCCCCCCCCACCCCCCCCCCCCCCCACCCCCCCCCCCCCCCACCCCCCCCCCCCCCCACCCCCCCCCCCCCCCACCCCCCCCCCCCCCCACCCCCCCCCCCCCCCACCCCCCCCCCCCCCCACCCCCCCCCCCCCCCACCCCCCCCCCCCCCCACCCCCCCCCCCCCCCACCCCCCCCCCCCCCCACCCCCCCCCCCCCCCACCCCCCCCCCCCCCCACCCCCCCCCCCCCCCACCCCCCCCCCCCCCCACCCCCCCCCCCCCCCACCCCCCCCCCCCCCCACCCCCCCCCCCCCCCACCCCCCCCCCCCCCCACCCCCCCCCCCCCCCACCCCCCCCCCCCCCCACCCCCCCCCCCCCCCACCCCCCCCCCCCCCCACCCCCCCCCCCCCCCACCCCCCCCCCCCCCCACCCCCCCCCCCCCCCACCCCCCCCCCCCCCCACCCCCCCCCCCCCCCACCCCCCCCCCCCCCCACCCCCCCCCCCCCCCACCCCCCCCCCCCCCCACCCCCCCCCCCCCCCACCCCCCCCCCCCCCCACCCCCCCCCCCCCCCACCCCCCCCCCCCCCCACCCCCCCCCCCCCCCACCCCCCCCCCCCCCCACCCCCCCCCCCCCCCACCCCCCCCCCCCCCCACCCCCCCCCCCCCCCACCCCCCCCCCCCCCCACCCCCCCCCCCCCCCACCCCCCCCCCCCCCCACCCCCCCCCCCCCCCACCCCCCCCCCCCCCCACCCCCCCCCCCCCCCACCCCCCCCCCCCCCCACCCCCCCCCCCCCCCACCCCCCCCCCCCCCCACCCCCCCCCCCCCCCACCCCCCCCCCCCCCCACCCCCCCCCCCCCCCACCCCCCCCCCCCCCCACCCCCCCCCCCCCCCACCCCCCCCCCCCCCCACCCCCCCCCCCCCCCACCCCCCCCCCCCCCCACCCCCCCCCCCCCCCACCCCCCCCCCCCCCCACCCCCCCCCCCCCCCACCCCCCCCCCCCCCCACCCCCCCCCCCCCCCACCCCCCCCCCCCCCCACCCCCCCCCCCCCCCACCCCCCCCCCCCCCCACCCCCCCCCCCCCCCACCCCCCCCCCCCCCCACCCCCCCCCCCCCCCACCCCCCCCCCCCCCCACCCCCCCCCCCCCCCACCCCCCCCCCCCCCCACCCCCCCCCCCCCCCACCCCCCCCCCCCCCCACCCCCCCCCCCCCCCACCCCCCCCCCCCCCCACCCCCCCCCCCCCCCACCCCCCCCCCCCCCCACCCCCCCCCCCCCCCACCCCCCCCCCCCCCCACCCCCCCCCCCCCCCACCCCCCCCCCCCCCCACCCCCCCCCCCCCCCACCCCCCCCCCCCCCCACCCCCCCCCCCCCCCACCCCCCCCCCCCCCCACCCCCCCCCCCCCCCACCCCCCCCCCCCCCCACCCCCCCCCCCCCCCACCCCCCCCCCCCCCCACCCCCCCCCCCCCCCACCCCCCCCCCCCCCCACCCCCCCCCCCCCCCACCCCCCCCCCCCCCCACCCCCCCCCCCCCCCACCCCCCCCCCCCCCCACCCCCCCCCCCCCCCACCCCCCCCCCCCCCCACCCCCCCCCCCCCCCACCCCCCCCCCCCCCCACCCCCCCCCCCCCCCACCCCCCCCCCCCCCCACCCCCCCCCCCCCCCACCCCCCCCCCCCCCCACCCCCCCCCCCCCCCACCCCCCCCCCCCCCCACCCCCCCCCCCCCCCACCCCCCCCCCCCCCCACCCCCCCCCCCCCCCACCCCCCCCCCCCCCCACCCCCCCCCCCCCCCACCCCCCCCCCCCCCCACCCCCCCCCCCCCCCACCCCCCCCCCCCCCCACCCCCCCCCCCCCCCACCCCCCCCCCCCCCCACCCCCCCCCCCCCCCACCCCCCCCCCCCCCCACCCCCCCCCCCCCCCACCCCCCCCCCCCCCCACCCCCCCCCCCCCCCACCCCCCCCCCCCCCCACCCCCCCCCCCCCCCACCCCCCCCCCCCCCCACCCCCCCCCCCCCCCACCCCCCCCCCCCCCCACCCCCCCCCCCCCCCACCCCCCCCCCCCCCCACCCCCCCCCCCCCCCACCCCCCCCCCCCCCCACCCCCCCCCCCCCCCACCCCCCCCCCCCCCCACCCCCCCCCCCCCCCACCCCCCCCCCCCCCCACCCCCCCCCCCCCCCACCCCCCCCCCCCCCCACCCCCCCCCCCCCCCACCCCCCCCCCCCCCCACCCCCCCCCCCCCCCACCCCCCCCCCCCCCCACCCCCCCCCCCCCCCACCCCCCCCCCCCCCCACCCCCCCCCCCCCCCACCCCCCCCCCCCCCCACCCCCCCCCCCCCCCACCCCCCCCCCCCCCCACCCCCCCCCCCCCCCACCCCCCCCCCCCCCCACCCCCCCCCCCCCCCACCCCCCCCCCCCCCCACCCCCCCCCCCCCCCACCCCCCCCCCCCCCCACCCCCCCCCCCCCCCACCCCCCCCCCCCCCCACCCCCCCCCCCCCCCACCCCCCCCCCCCCCCACCCCCCCCCCCCCCCACCCCCCCCCCCCCCCACCCCCCCCCCCCCCCACCCCCCCCCCCCCCCACCCCCCCCCCCCCCCACCCCCCCCCCCCCCCACCCCCCCCCCCCCCCACCCCCCCCCCCCCCCACCCCCCCCCCCCCCCACCCCCCCCCCCCCCCACCCCCCCCCCCCCCCACCCCCCCCCCCCCCCACCCCCCCCCCCCCCCACCCCCCCCCCCCCCCACCCCCCCCCCCCCCCACCCCCCCCCCCCCCCACCCCCCCCCCCCCCCACCCCCCCCCCCCCCCACCCCCCCCCCCCCCCACCCCCCCCCCCCCCCACCCCCCCCCCCCCCCACCCCCCCCCCCCCCCACCCCCCCCCCCCCCCACCCCCCCCCCCCCCCACCCCCCCCCCCCCCCACCCCCCCCCCCCCCCACCCCCCCCCCCCCCCACCCCCCCCCCCCCCCACCCCCCCCCCCCCCCACCCCCCCCCCCCCCCACCCCCCCCCCCCCCCACCCCCCCCCCCCCCCACCCCCCCCCCCCCCCACCCCCCCCCCCCCCCACCCCCCCCCCCCCCCACCCCCCCCCCCCCCCACCCCCCCCCCCCCCCACCCCCCCCCCCCCCCACCCCCCCCCCCCCCCACCCCCCCCCCCCCCCACCCCCCCCCCCCCCCACCCCCCCCCCCCCCCACCCCCCCCCCCCCCCACCCCCCCCCCCCCCCACCCCCCCCCCCCCCCACCCCCCCCCCCCCCCACCCCCCCCCCCCCCCACCCCCCCCCCCCCCCACCCCCCCCCCCCCCCACCCCCCCCCCCCCCCACCCCCCCCCCCCCCCACCCCCCCCCCCCCCCACCCCCCCCCCCCCCCACCCCCCCCCCCCCCCACCCCCCCCCCCCCCCACCCCCCCCCCCCCCCACCCCCCCCCCCCCCCACCCCCCCCCCCCCCCACCCCCCCCCCCCCCCACCCCCCCCCCCCCCCACCCCCCCCCCCCCCCACCCCCCCCCCCCCCCACCCCCCCCCCCCCCCACCCCCCCCCCCCCCCACCCCCCCCCCCCCCCACCCCCCCCCCCCCCCACCCCCCCCCCCCCCCACCCCCCCCCCCCCCCACCCCCCCCCCCCCCCACCCCCCCCCCCCCCCACCCCCCCCCCCCCCCACCCCCCCCCCCCCCCACCCCCCCCCCCCCCCACCCCCCCCCCCCCCCACCCCCCCCCCCCCCCACCCCCCCCCCCCCCCACCCCCCCCCCCCCCCACCCCCCCCCCCCCCCACCCCCCCCCCCCCCCACCCCCCCCCCCCCCCACCCCCCCCCCCCCCCACCCCCCCCCCCCCCCACCCCCCCCCCCCCCCACCCCCCCCCCCCCCCACCCCCCCCCCCCCCCACCCCCCCCCCCCCCCACCCCCCCCCCCCCCCACCCCCCCCCCCCCCCACCCCCCCCCCCCCCCACCCCCCCCCCCCCCCACCCCCCCCCCCCCCCACCCCCCCCCCCCCCCACCCCCCCCCCCCCCCACCCCCCCCCCCCCCCACCCCCCCCCCCCCCCACCCCCCCCCCCCCCCACCCCCCCCCCCCCCCACCCCCCCCCCCCCCCACCCCCCCCCCCCCCCACCCCCCCCCCCCCCCACCCCCCCCCCCCCCCACCCCCCCCCCCCCCCACCCCCCCCCCCCCCCACCCCCCCCCCCCCCCACCCCCCCCCCCCCCCACCCCCCCCCCCCCCCACCCCCCCCCCCCCCCACCCCCCCCCCCCCCCACCCCCCCCCCCCCCCACCCCCCCCCCCCCCCACCCCCCCCCCCCCCCACCCCCCCCCCCCCCCACCCCCCCCCCCCCCCACCCCCCCCCCCCCCCACCCCCCCCCCCCCCCACCCCCCCCCCCCCCCACCCCCCCCCCCCCCCACCCCCCCCCCCCCCCACCCCCCCCCCCCCCCACCCCCCCCCCCCCCCACCCCCCCCCCCCCCCACCCCCCCCCCCCCCCACCCCCCCCCCCCCCCACCCCCCCCCCCCCCCACCCCCCCCCCCCCCCACCCCCCCCCCCCCCCACCCCCCCCCCCCCCCACCCCCCCCCCCCCCCACCCCCCCCCCCCCCCACCCCCCCCCCCCCCCACCCCCCCCCCCCCCCACCCCCCCCCCCCCCCACCCCCCCCCCCCCCCACCCCCCCCCCCCCCCACCCCCCCCCCCCCCCACCCCCCCCCCCCCCCACCCCCCCCCCCCCCCACCCCCCCCCCCCCCCACCCCCCCCCCCCCCCACCCCCCCCCCCCCCCACCCCCCCCCCCCCCCACCCCCCCCCCCCCCCACCCCCCCCCCCCCCCACCCCCCCCCCCCCCCACCCCCCCCCCCCCCCACCCCCCCCCCCCCCCACCCCCCCCCCCCCCCACCCCCCCCCCCCCCCACCCCCCCCCCCCCCCACCCCCCCCCCCCCCCACCCCCCCCCCCCCCCACCCCCCCCCCCCCCCACCCCCCCCCCCCCCCACCCCCCCCCCCCCCCACCCCCCCCCCCCCCCACCCCCCCCCCCCCCCACCCCCCCCCCCCCCCACCCCCCCCCCCCCCCACCCCCCCCCCCCCCCACCCCCCCCCCCCCCCACCCCCCCCCCCCCCCACCCCCCCCCCCCCCCACCCCCCCCCCCCCCCACCCCCCCCCCCCCCCACCCCCCCCCCCCCCCACCCCCCCCCCCCCCCACCCCCCCCCCCCCCCACCCCCCCCCCCCCCCACCCCCCCCCCCCCCCACCCCCCCCCCCCCCCACCCCCCCCCCCCCCCACCCCCCCCCCCCCCCACCCCCCCCCCCCCCCACCCCCCCCCCCCCCCACCCCCCCCCCCCCCCACCCCCCCCCCCCCCCACCCCCCCCCCCCCCCACCCCCCCCCCCCCCCACCCCCCCCCCCCCCCACCCCCCCCCCCCCCCACCCCCCCCCCCCCCCACCCCCCCCCCCCCCCACCCCCCCCCCCCCCCACCCCCCCCCCCCCCCACCCCCCCCCCCCCCCACCCCCCCCCCCCCCCACCCCCCCCCCCCCCCACCCCCCCCCCCCCCCACCCCCCCCCCCCCCCACCCCCCCCCCCCCCCACCCCCCCCCCCCCCCACCCCCCCCCCCCCCCACCCCCCCCCCCCCCCACCCCCCCCCCCCCCCACCCCCCCCCCCCCCCACCCCCCCCCCCCCCCACCCCCCCCCCCCCCCACCCCCCCCCCCCCCCACCCCCCCCCCCCCCCACCCCCCCCCCCCCCCACCCCCCCCCCCCCCCACCCCCCCCCCCCCCCACCCCCCCCCCCCCCCACCCCCCCCCCCCCCCACCCCCCCCCCCCCCCACCCCCCCCCCCCCCCACCCCCCCCCCCCCCCACCCCCCCCCCCCCCCACCCCCCCCCCCCCCCACCCCCCCCCCCCCCCACCCCCCCCCCCCCCCACCCCCCCCCCCCCCCACCCCCCCCCCCCCCCACCCCCCCCCCCCCCCACCCCCCCCCCCCCCCACCCCCCCCCCCCCCCACCCCCCCCCCCCCCCACCCCCCCCCCCCCCCACCCCCCCCCCCCCCCACCCCCCCCCCCCCCCACCCCCCCCCCCCCCCACCCCCCCCCCCCCCCACCCCCCCCCCCCCCCACCCCCCCCCCCCCCCACCCCCCCCCCCCCCCACCCCCCCCCCCCCCCACCCCCCCCCCCCCCCACCCCCCCCCCCCCCCACCCCCCCCCCCCCCCACCCCCCCCCCCCCCCACCCCCCCCCCCCCCCACCCCCCCCCCCCCCCACCCCCCCCCCCCCCCACCCCCCCCCCCCCCCACCCCCCCCCCCCCCCACCCCCCCCCCCCCCCACCCCCCCCCCCCCCCACCCCCCCCCCCCCCCACCCCCCCCCCCCCCCACCCCCCCCCCCCCCCACCCCCCCCCCCCCCCACCCCCCCCCCCCCCCACCCCCCCCCCCCCCCACCCCCCCCCCCCCCCACCCCCCCCCCCCCCCACCCCCCCCCCCCCCCACCCCCCCCCCCCCCCACCCCCCCCCCCCCCCACCCCCCCCCCCCCCCACCCCCCCCCCCCCCCACCCCCCCCCCCCCCCACCCCCCCCCCCCCCCACCCCCCCCCCCCCCCACCCCCCCCCCCCCCCACCCCCCCCCCCCCCCACCCCCCCCCCCCCCCACCCCCCCCCCCCCCCACCCCCCCCCCCCCCCACCCCCCCCCCCCCCCACCCCCCCCCCCCCCCACCCCCCCCCCCCCCCACCCCCCCCCCCCCCCACCCCCCCCCCCCCCCACCCCCCCCCCCCCCCACCCCCCCCCCCCCCCACCCCCCCCCCCCCCCACCCCCCCCCCCCCCCACCCCCCCCCCCCCCCACCCCCCCCCCCCCCCACCCCCCCCCCCCCCCACCCCCCCCCCCCCCCACCCCCCCCCCCCCCCACCCCCCCCCCCCCCCACCCCCCCCCCCCCCCACCCCCCCCCCCCCCCACCCCCCCCCCCCCCCACCCCCCCCCCCCCCCACCCCCCCCCCCCCCCACCCCCCCCCCCCCCCACCCCCCCCCCCCCCCACCCCCCCCCCCCCCCACCCCCCCCCCCCCCCACCCCCCCCCCCCCCCACCCCCCCCCCCCCCCACCCCCCCCCCCCCCCACCCCCCCCCCCCCCCACCCCCCCCCCCCCCCACCCCCCCCCCCCCCCACCCCCCCCCCCCCCCACCCCCCCCCCCCCCCACCCCCCCCCCCCCCCACCCCCCCCCCCCCCCACCCCCCCCCCCCCCCACCCCCCCCCCCCCCCACCCCCCCCCCCCCCCACCCCCCCCCCCCCCCACCCCCCCCCCCCCCCACCCCCCCCCCCCCCCACCCCCCCCCCCCCCCACCCCCCCCCCCCCCCACCCCCCCCCCCCCCCACCCCCCCCCCCCCCCACCCCCCCCCCCCCCCACCCCCCCCCCCCCCCACCCCCCCCCCCCCCCACCCCCCCCCCCCCCCACCCCCCCCCCCCCCCACCCCCCCCCCCCCCCACCCCCCCCCCCCCCCACCCCCCCCCCCCCCCACCCCCCCCCCCCCCCACCCCCCCCCCCCCCCACCCCCCCCCCCCCCCACCCCCCCCCCCCCCCACCCCCCCCCCCCCCCCCCCCCCCCCCCCCCCACCCCCCCCCCCCCCCACCCCCTGCCCCCCCCACCCCCCCCCCCCCACAACCCCCCCCCCCCCCCCCGACCTCCCCCCCCCCACCCCCCCCGCCCCCCACCCCCCCCCCCCCCCCCCCCCCCCCCCCCCCACCCCCCCCCCCCCCCCCCCCCCCCCCCCCCCCCCCCCCCCCCCCCAACCCCCCCCCCCCCCCCACCCCCCCCCCCCCCTATCCCCCCCCCCCCCCCCCCCTCCCCCCCTCTCCCCCCCCCCCCCCCCCCCTCCCCCCCTTGCCCCCCCCCCCCCCCCCCCCCCCCCCCCCCCCCCTCTCCCCCCCCCCGCCCCCCCCCCCCCCCCCCCCCCCACCCCCACCCCCCCCCAACCCACCCCACCCCCGGCCCCCCCCCCCCCCACCCCCCCCCCCACTACAATTCCCAGCAGCCCCTACCAGCATGGCCAATTGGCCATGCTGACAGAGGCTGATGGGAATTGTAGTTCCTGAACATCTGGAGAGCCGCAGGTTCCCTACCCCTGGCACAGGCTAATCTGAATTCCCCAGATAAGCCTCCACAGCTCAGGCGGCAGAGCTGGGAATCAAACCCGGTTCCTCCAAATTAGATACACAAGCTCTTAACCTCCTACGCCACTGCTGAAGAAGATAATGATATTCCTGCTCAAATAATTTGTTTTTAAGTTGAAGATAAATCTCATTGGCAGTAAGTATGAGCAAGGAGTCCCAGGAAAGGCCCAGTGAGGCTTTTGTTTATACACCAGGGTAAAGTATTCCTTTGTGTGTTCCATCTTTTAAAACTGAGGTGTTCCATCTTTTAAAACAGGTATCAATGGTATCTACTTCTAGCCAGAGGACTGCTTTATGAATATTGTTTTATGTTGCTCAATGTCTCTTGAATAACCATTTTTGGCAGCATTTACATTGTTAAAGCAGATAAATACATTTTGATTTAAAATATGGACAGCTCTGTTTCTAACAGCAAATATCCACTCTTCCTGGAGTTCTTCCGCTTCTGAAGAAGATACAGTAGAAAAATGTTAACAACTCCTCTCTGTTATTTGTTTCCAGTTCTTCCTAGTAAGGGCCAATAAATGTACCACAATGTGATGTTTAAAAAATGTAACCCTTATTAAGAACATAAGAAGAACATTATTCTGAAGCAGTAACTTTAGCTTTGGAGGTAGCTTCTGGTACAGCTGAACAAATCTATTCAAATAATGGCTCCAGAGGTGCAATAAAAAGTCTGACTTCCCGCTTTTGCCAATGTATTATATATGAATATAATATGTGCAATAGAAGCAATTTGCAGCAGCTGTTGGGGAAGCTTATAAGCAATTGGAAGTCCAGTGAGGGACATGCCGATAAACAGTTTCAAATGAACTCTGAGTGAAGTCCATCAAGAGCGGCACAGAATTACAGGAAGCCCAAGTCACGTGGCAGAACAGTCGATCACACCGGGGGCTAACCATAATGTTAGCTGTTAATGTAAAGAACACGAAGAGCAAGCAAGGTGAACAAGGAATCTTCAAAAGCCATTAAAACTAGCACCAGAAGTACTCTACATTCAAAAAAATCCATATTTGTCACTGTGTGTGTGTGTGGGGAGGGGGTGGAATGAGGGGAACAAAGAGAGATTGGGGGAAAGTGGCTAGACTGAGAAGAAACAACATTAAGAGGGTTGGAATTTGTGCAAAAGACTGGAGTTCATCCTCTGCCCATATGGAGGTTGCTAATAGGTTTCATGCTCTTACATTAACCCACAGAGACTGAATAATTCATGGCTCGTCACATAAAAGGAGGCAGACTCCACTTCTTCTGGGTTAATGACTTAAAAAAAAAAACCCTAATGGAGCAGGTATTTACATAGAAACTACCTGCACTTAGGTCCATGATGAGCAGTATGAGAAATTCAGAAGGACATTGGAAACAAGGGAAAACTTCTTACTCATCAAAGAAGTAAACAAAGCAGGTAAGAGACAAATTCTTTCAAGCTTCTGAAATCTTGAAAGGTTGCAAATGGCTAGCAATGTGAAATATAACTTCCCCATTAACTGCTGACCATTAACGGAGTGCAAACATATGTTTGTGTGTGTGTGTATTTCAATCAAAACTTCCAAGACATTTGGACAAGCGTAATGAAACATCTTTTCCGTGAGCCAGACTATGCACAGTTTGGGGCTCCCATTGGGAAGAAGAGTGAGATATAAACAAAATAAAATAAATTGACTGATCAGGAACGACAAATGTTAGTGGGGATGCTTTCTACCAGTACTGCGTTACTTTCAACTGGCTATACCAGGGGTCTGCAACCTGCGGCTCTCCAGATGTTCATGGACTACAAATCCCATCAGCCCCTGATTGTAGTCCATGAACATCTGGAGAGCTGCAGGTTGCAGACCCCTGGGCTACACATTTGGGAGTGCATCCCCTTCTGCGAGACTGATATAATTCATCAGTTGTGGGTTACTTCGGTTTGCAGTATGCATTTTTTTTATTTCTGTTTTTCAACTAGGCAAGTTAACAATTATCTTTCAGAGGACCTTGCAATCTAGTCACCATGAAAATCAAATTGGAATCCTTACTGAGACCCAAGTACAATAATTCTAAAACAGATTTCATACGTTATCTTACAAAAGAGCAAAACTGATAGTCCAGATACAAATGGGAACCGTGCCTTGCTTTTATTAATGTAATCAGTGCTTTTGTTGTATCATGAAGGATCCAAACAAAAAGTTCAAATGAGCAATGCTTATCACAAATCGGAAAAAAATGCACTATTGATACTGAGATAGTAACCCATACGGCATTAACTTATAATTAGCCAGTTCAAAACAGCTGAGATTGTATCGTCTAATCTGCACATTTGTTGTCCACATAATTATGTGCCTTACTTTAAATGTTTTGAATTTATGTTTCTAGCTGCACAGAATGCTTCTTAAGAAGGAACTGAAGAGGGTGAAGACTGCAAGCCCTCTGGAAGAAATACTGGGAAACATCAGATTTTTAAAAGTCCTAAATGAAGGGGGGGCCTTCGGAAAATGGATTTTGAAGAACAAACAGGGAGTAAACCAAGTCCCACAGAAACATTGGTAGGGTCCAAAAAGCGCAATACTGGAAGACCTATTTTTTACGCCATCTCCTGATGAAAAAAAACAAACCAGAATTGTGCTCCACCCACAGAAACATCCTTTGAAGTTCCATTGAGTTTGATGGAAAATTTTAGTGCATGCTTAAATCTCTCCTGCTGAAATACATGGGACTTAAGAATGCTTGGTCACTTCACAGTTTGAAGAACCGCAGAAGCCTGTAGCAGCATAATAAAATTAAAAGCCAAAAAGCAACTGAAGAACAGTCACAAAAAAGATGGGGACCAACAAAATTCCTTAAAAAGATAAAATATGAATTAATAGTAATATGATGGAACACCAAACAAAAAAAAACAGTGAACTAATGAAAGCAAAAGGAAATATGACTGTGTGAGCTGTGATTAATGAAGATCGTATAGTTATAAATGCGGTCAGCCTTTAAAGTGCCAATGGACTTTGGGTTTATTTTGATGGAATAAGGAAAGACTTCGGCATCAAATGCAACCAGGTCAAACATCTGTTGTGCTCCTGATGCATCATCATCAACAACAAAGTAATTTAACCAGAAGACCGGCCTCAGGCAAACAACCACTTAGTTAAAATTCTAGGCAACAGCTCTAGTCCAGCGGTGGCGAACCTATGGCATGGGAGCCAGAGGTGGCACTCAGAGCCCTTTCTGTGGGCACACATGCACATAGTTCATCATGTGTGTGTGGGGGGAAATCACCCCCCCACACACACATCTAGGCTAGCCTAGGCACGATCCTTTACCTGGGAGTAAGCTCAGTTGCTGGCAATGGGGCTTGCTTCTGAGTAAACCCTCCTAGGGTCGTGATTCACCTATTCGAAGCGTTGCACGGTTGCTTCACCAAGCTTATTCCTGAGTAACATCGGCCTCAGAGCCAACCGTTTTTTCTAAACGAAAACCTCAGAATTCAGGTTAAATTGCCGCGTTGGCATTTTGCGATAAATAAGTGGGTTTTGGGTTGCAGTTTGGGCACTCGGTCTTGAAAAGGTTCGCCATCACTGCTCTAGTCTGATGCCTGAAAGAGAGTAGGGCAGGTACCAAGGCAAGCCTCAAGGAGACAGGCCATCACTGAAATGTTCTCTGCCTTCATCTGTCTTCATCACCCACTTCATCTCTGCAGACAGGGGCACAGACAGCAGGACTAGTCAGGAAGACAGCCTGTGTATTTCTCACTGTGTCACTAGTCAGTCAACACTGACCAGTAGTTATGCAGGGGTGGCCAACCTACGGTGCTCCAGATGTGCATGGACTAAAGTTCCCATCAGCCCCTGCCAGCATGGCCAATTGGCTGTCAGGGGCTGATGGGAATTGTAGTCCATGAACATCTGGAGAGCCATAGGTTGGCCACCCCTGGAAGTGTTGGGTTAGGACAGTGATAGCGAACCTTTTTGAGACCGAGTGCCCAAATTGCAAACCAAACCCCACTTATTTATCACAAAGTGCCAACCCGGCAATTTTACCTGAATGCTGAGGTTTGAGTTTAGAAAAAACCGGTTGGCATCCCTCTTCCTCCCCCACACCTGCTCCCTCCCTCTTCCCTCTTCCTCCCCCACACCCGCTCGAGAAGGGGCCAGCCTGCTGTAGCCTCCAACAAGTCCTGCGTACACCGCTCTGTGCCTCTCTAGCATCTCTGCCTCCTCTGCACCCCCCCCCCCTTGGGCAGCAGCCACCCAGAGCACAAACACCAGGCCTGCCAGCCAAGTCCTACCTACTCACCGTGGTGCATGCACATCATGCTCAGTGGGCTAGGCCAGCCTAGATGTCTGTGGGGGGGGAGTGATTTTCCGCCCCCCACATGATGAACCCTGTGTGTGCGTGCCCACAGAGAGGGCTCCGAGTGCCACCTCTGGCACCCGTGCCATAGGTTCGCCATCACTGGGTTCGGATCTGGGGGACCCCGGTTCAAATCCCCACTCTGCCGTGGAAGCTTGCTGGGTGACCCTGGGCCAGTCAAATATACTCAGTCTAATCTATTTGTTCTTGTAAGGATAAAACAGAGGAGAGGAGGAGAAGGATGGAAGCTACTCTGGATCTCCACTGGGGAGAAAGGTAGGATATAAATAAAGTTAAAATACATACATAAAATCCTTTCATTCTTAATAACCAGTTAAATCAACAAGGAGGCACACTTGTCTGGCCTAGCACATTTTTTCCTCTGACTGCAAGTCGGCTGCCAATAAAACAATTTTCCTCCAGTGGTCTAAAAACCTTCCACAATTTATTCTAACACTGTCCAAACTACAAACTAAGGGGAGCCGTTTGCACAATCCCAGTAACCCAATAGGCTTCTTCCACATTCTTAGTGACAGTCTTTGTGGCAAACCCTAACTCTGGGGCTGCCTTGCTGTTGTCCATCCTCGCTGTCTCTGCCAGCTTCCCAGGGATTTTGTAGGCCTCAGAAGCAAGGGAGGAGGTCTCATGCACTGCCACTCCCTCCTGGCATACAAGATCACCCCGATCTAGGATCTTCCGCCAGTGTTCTTCTCATCAGCCCTTGCCCCTCGGTATTTTATCTTCTCCCCTTGCCTTTCCACCAATCTGGGCCTCAGAACTGGGGCCAAGCCCATCCTTCACAGGCCCCACTGGTTCCTGCCCCCACCTCCCCCATGATTCTCCCCTTCACTATCCCTCCACTGCTGTGATGCCAGGTTACTAGGCGGCCACACCCCTACCCAGTTCGACTCTAGTGGATCTGCTGCCTCCAATACTCCCTACGCCAGTGGTGGCGAACCTTTGGCACTCCAGATGTTATGGACTACAATTCCCATCAGCCCCCGCCAGCATAGCCAATTGGCCATGCTGGCAGTGGCTGATGGGAATTGTAGTCCGTAACATCTGGAGTGCCAAAGGTTCGCCACCATGGCCCGACGCCCTCGCTGTGCTGCTGCTGCTGCCGCTGCCAGCCTAGCCATCCTCGCCTTGCCTGGCTTTGCTCACCGTTGCTCACTCCTCTGACCTCCCGTGTGAGCCCGCCCTTGTCCTACTGCCTCAGAGAGAGAGTAGGGGCCTCAATGCTGTGGCTCTGACCTGAGCGCATGTTATGGGGGAACCGCGAGGGATGCGGTGGGCTATCATCAGGGGGAGGGAAGGCTTGGAGAAGCTCATCCCAGTGGTAGGCCCGGCAATGGCAGCTGGCCCAGCCACCATTGCGGGACAGTCTTCCTCAAGAGCACCTCAGTTTTCCAACAGCACACACTGCCTCCACTTGAGGCCAACAGGATGAGCCAAACCAAAGTAATGGAACTATGCAAAACTGAAATGGGCAAGACTCACTGAGGAGGGGTTTGGGACTCAGAGGATCCTTCAAGTTCTACTATTAGAGTGTAGAACAGTGGTGGCGAACCTTTGGCACTCCAAATGTTATGGACTACAATTCCCATCAGCCCCTGCCATCATGGCCAATTGGCCATGCTTGCAGGGGCTGATGGGAATTGTAGTCCATAACATCTGGAGTGCCAAAGGTTCGTCACCACGGGTGTAGAAGTAGGATTTGGAAGATCCAGGTTCAAGTCCTCCCCCTCTGCGAGGTTCATTGGGTGACCCTAGGCCTGCCACTGTCTCCCTCAGTTTATCACACAGGCTTGCTGTCAGGATAGAACAAGGATAACCACACCAGACTTAATTACTTAATTTATTTCCTAGAAGCACACTAAAAATTCCTTTTGGGCACACAGACTGGGAACTACCAGTTTACATATAACCAAAATGTCTGAATTTATTTTATTTTATTTATTTTATTTTAGACTTCTATGCCGCCCATCCCCAAGAATTACAATTAGGTGGGAACAATATTAAGTAAAAGACATACAAAACGATGTGGGGTATTCTAGCGATATCACCTCCAAAAATTAAGTCTTTGCTAGCTTCTGGGCATCCAGTTACAAACTGCACTGGGCGGAGACGTTCAATGTTCGTTACGGTCCATTCTAAATTAGTACCTTTCAGCAAGGATTACCTTTCCAAACCTTCAGAGCAGCCTGCAAGCTAAAGAAATGATTAAGGGCACTGGTTATGAAGAATTCAAAACTGGCACCCTAAGCGACCAGGACAAACTCGAGAAGTAACAGGAGCCAGCGAGTTTAGAAATGCTCTCTTAGAACCAGGATGGACACAGCTTTCATGTTTGCTGTAAGGTGCTTCATTCCAACACGCCTTTTCCTTTTCCAGTATAGCAACCGCAGACAGGAAGTCACATCAACCAACAGAGAAACAAATAGATTCATCCTTCATTTTGTAATGGGAGCATCCTAGACTAAGTATTCAGAAGATTACAGAGTTGCAGGGCACCTAGGAGACTAGTACATTCCTCTGCAAAGTCACCATCTGCAGCCCTAAGATACTCCCTTCTACATTCATGGCCTAATAGCAATCAGAAGAAAACAGAACAGGTAGATACTTTAAGACTAAGCCCTTGCAGACTGGTTTACTTTGGCTTTTTTTCTCCAATCAACTTTGGCAGAGCAATGTACACATTTGGGCAAGGCCTTTTATTGCAGAGAATCAGAGTCACAAAAATAATGCACTTGGGAATTCTTATCAAGGGCTTCCTGGAACTCTAACAAAGTTGTACATTTCAAAAATGTTACGGAAGTTAATCTTTAAGAGATGCCCTCAGGACACATTTCAAAGGTCTCACGGGGAAAAGCTTCGTTTTTTTTTCTTCTTAGAATATCAATCCTAAACTCAACTATGACAAAGTAACATAAATAGGCTTCTGTCATTCAAAAATAAAACAAAAGTTACGTGGCACTTTAAAGAGTAACAAAACCACTGGACTTTTGTTTTATTTTCCCGTAACTGACTAACGGTGCTGTCCCCCTTTTGCCATCAAGTTGCAGGAGACTTATGGCAACCCCGTAGGGCAGGGGTGGCCAAGCTATGGTACTCCAGATGTTCAAGGACTACAATTCCCATCAGCCCCTGCCAGCATGGCCAACTGGGAATTGTAGTCCATGAACATCTGGAGCAGTGGTGGGATCCAAAATTTTTAGTAACAGGTTCCCATCGTGGTGGGATTCAAACTTTTTTTCATTCATTTAGCCTTTATTTGGCATAAACAGTAAAAAAATTATAAAATCACATCTAAATCGCATCAAAATACAAACTTGCAACATATACAAATTAAGTTGATTCATACATACTGTTGCTTGTGGGATATTTCCAGCAGAAAGTTCGCAGCCATTTCACAGAATGTAGCATCAGAATTATTTAATAAGAACAATAGTCTGCTTAGTTCATCCAGCTTGCTAGGTATCATAGAAAGCAACCTGGAGTATTTGGCTCTAATACTTGCCGATTTAGGACAACGGAATAATTGGTGAGTTAATGTTTCTAATTGATTTGCACCACATGAACACACCCTTTTGCACATTTCTAGGTTGTTATATCTACCTCGTAGTATGGCAGAAGGGAAAACATTGAAGCGAGCGAGTGAAAAAACTCTTCTCTGATCTGGATTGGTCAGATGATACAGATAAGAGGCCATTCTGTTATGTTGCAAGGGGATCGATAGATGCAAAGGTGAACAAGTCTTCCTCGCTGCCAGAGTTAAACAGTTCCATTCTCTCACCAACAACCTTTGTTTCAATAATCTATACGACTCTGAACAAGTTAAAGTTAGAAGGGAGTCAAGGGGTACACCAATTGACTCGATCTTCCTCTCTATCAGCGAGAACCATGAATTACTCTGGGTATCTGATAGTATTGGGTGAACCAGAGAGTGCCCATTATGTGTATAATGCAAGTGCAGCCAAAATTTGAAGGCCCTCGACCAAGCCCTGTAGACCAATGAATTTTGGCCCAGTTCTAAGCAGAGAGCCGCATAACATACGCAATTTGGAAGGCCCATGATTTTACGAAAAAATTTTGATTGAACCATATTCAAAGAGTCATCCACTGCGTTCAACCAAATGGGAACACCATATAGCAACTGAGCTTCTATTTTTGAATTAAAAACTTTGACTGCTGCTGGAACAAGGGCATGGCCCTTTCCATAATAGAAGCACACAATGGCATGAAAGCTGTTAGTAGCCGCTGCCATAGCAGCTTTTTTATGGGGTAACCAGGAGTGATTGTAGGAAAAAATTATTCCCAGATATCTATATCGACTGACCTGCTCTACTGGCACCGTGTTAATTGCCCATTTGTGCTTTTTATAGCGTTTGGCAAAAACTAAAATCTTGGTTTTTTGGTAGTTGATAACAAGGCCATTATCTACACAGTATTCTCCACACCTATTCAGCAGTCTATTAAGTCCGACCTTAGAACGGGATAAAAGGACAGTGTCGTCGGCATATAGCAGTATTGAAATATGCCTTGTCCCTAGTTTGGGAGCATGGCCATTGATTCCCGTTAAGGCTGATGGTAAGTCGCTCAGGAGGATTCAAACTGTGGTGTAGCGCCAATGGGGCTGGGCGGGGCATGACAGGGGCGTGGCCGGGCATTCCGGGGGCAGGGCATTCTTGGGCGGGGCTGTGGCAAGGACGCAGCCACTGCACCGGTCCTCGGACGGGAAACGAATGCACGCAGGCGCAGGCTGCCACATATGACGGTGCACCTCCTGCTAGACTGCTTCAAGTTCTGCGCGCTACTGCTGAGAGGAGGGGCGTAACCAAGGTAAAAATCACGTGGCAAAATCACCAATTAGTAACCCCCTCTCGGCACACACAAATAATTAGTAACCTACTCTCGGGAACCTGTGAGAACCTGCTGGATCCCACCTCTGATCTGGAGCACCATAGCTTGGCCACCCCCACCGTAGGGTTTTCAAGAGATGTTCAGAGGTGATTACTATCGCTTGCCTCTGCATAATAATCCCAGCATTCCTTGGGAGTCTCTTATCTAAATACTTCCCACAGTTGAGGCTGAGAGTGTGTGACTAGCTTAAGGTCACCCAGCAAACTCCCATGGCAGAGTGGAGATTCGAACTTGGGCTTCCGAGATCCTAGTACGGCACTTTAACCACTACACCATGCTGGCTCTAACTACTCCTTCAAGTACTCGATCATTCAAGCTAGATATTGGTTGAATCCTCACTGAGGTGGACAAACTGGATCTAGGTTGTGCTACTTCGGACTATGGGTGTTAACTCATATGGCAGAATGTGGTCTTTCACATTTTGAAAACAATCCTTCCACAAAGAAAACCTAGATCCAGCATAGCCATTCCTACCAGAAAAGGTTTTGTTTTGTTCTGGTTTTTTGGGACAAGGCATTCAATCACATGAGCTCCTGTTTGCAGTCTGTAAATGTACAGGGCTCCAGACACAATTTCCCTCACAGAGAGAACTCAGCCATTATCTTGGCAACTTCCTGGATGATCACTGTTTTGTTTACTCATAAGAGGATGATACAAGTTAGAATAAGGGTGGCCAACCTATGATGCTTCAGATGTTAATGGACTACAATTCCCATCAGCCCCTGCCAGCTGATGGGAATTGATCGTGCTGGCAGGGGCTGATGGGAATTGTAGTCCATTAACATCTGGAGTACCATAAGTTGTCCACCCCTGAGTTAGAAACAAGAGATGCTGATTTTATTCCAAAAGTCAAGAGAGAGCAAAATTTCCTAACATGAAGCACTGTTTCAAGATCTCTTTGTACAACACTTCTGCCTCTGGCAGTCTGCACAGGTGCCCTGATACAGTGCAAACCTTCAGCTCACCTGGCTGCCCACCTTGGTGATCTCTGCCCACCTTGCTGCTGGACACTTTTGACACACGTAGTATGGATTGGAGCACAGGATGTGACCGTGTGAACCTGGAGGCTTATATTTCTACAAAACCAGCAAGATCCACGAAGTCATGGCAAGGACTGAATTACTGACTGCCCCCTCCCCCAGCCTCCTCCTGCAGAACAACATAAACACTTAGGGGCTTGTGCAGGCTGCTTTTCTGATGTACCTTTTGATACTGTCACCACTTCAGTGAGCTCACTTGACATGTACAACTTTACAGAGATACCTTTTTTGGGTAACAACACTCCTGTAAAATAGGTCACCGTGGTGCTGAAAAGAGGCAAGGCAGAGAACAGCAATAAAGTCTACAGCCTACTGCCAACACCACAGGTGGGAGGTTGAGGGAGAGAGGGTGGCTTGCCTACGGCCACCTACACATGAAATGGCCTTCTTCCAAACCAAACAGGTCTATCTAGACCAGGATGATGTACTCTGACAAAAAAAATCACTCTCCAAGGTTGGCAGTGGAGATCTTTCATATAAAATCGCACCTCCATAACCATGATTTGAGTTCAAAACCTACACAAACCAGTCCTATCCTGAACCAAATCTATCTGGGTCATTCTCCACTGACCAGCGGCTGATCTCCAGGGTCTGGGATAGGGGGTCTATATATCATAACCACCTGCAACTTTAAACTAGGGGTGGCAGGCACTGAACCCATTAGAACATAAGAACTAGCCTAATGGATCAGACCAGAGTCCATCTAGTCCAGCACTCTGCTACTCACAGTGGCCCACCAGGTGCCTTTGGGAGCTCACGTGCAGGATGTGAAAGCAATGGCCTGCTGCTGCTGCTGCTGCTGCTGCTCCCGAGTACCTGGTCTGTTAAGGCATTTGCAATCTGAGATCAAGGAGGATCACGATTGGTAGCCATAGATTGACTTCTCCTCCATAAATCTGTCCAAGCCCCTTTTAAAGCTATCCAGGTTAGTGGCCATTACCACCTCCTGTGACAGCATATTCCGTGAAGAAGTGTTTCCTTTTATTAGTCCCAATTCTTCCCGCCAGCATTTTCAATGAATGCCCCCTGGTTCTAGTATTGTGAAAAAGAGAGAAAAATTCAGATGTGCTTTGTCTGTAAAGCCAAGGTTCCAACACCAAAGTTGCCTTATTCTTGGTCCAGAAAGCCCAGCTTTGTCTTCTCTGGAGTTTGTTGCATCAGAGAGTGGATTCTAATCTGTGGATTCTAATCTGGAGAACTGGGTTTGTTTCCCCACTCCTCCACATGAATCCTGCTGGGTGACCTTGGAATTAGTCACAGTTCTTTAGAACTCTCTCAGCCCCACCTACCTCACAAGTTGTATTGTTGTGGGGAAAGGAAGGAGTTTGTAAGCTGCTTTGAGACTGCCTAAAGGTAGAGAAAAGGTGGGGTGTAAAAATCAAATCTTTTTCTTCACCACCACCAGCATCATGCAGTGGTGGTGAACCTTTGGCACTCCAGATGTTATTGGCCATGCTGGCAGGGGCTGATGGGAATTGTAGTCCATAACATCTGGAGTGCCAAAGGTTCGCCACCACAAGGCTTAAGAGCAGGTAGATCCTTATCTGGTGAACCAGTTTTGTATCCCCGCTCTTCCACATGAAGCCTGCTGAGTGACCTTGGGCCAGTCACAGTTATCTCAGAACTCCCTCAGCCCCACCTGCCTCACAAGACTGTTGTGGGGCGCGAAGGGAATGGAGTCTGTAAGCCCCTTTGAGTCTTCTTGCCAAGGAGAAAAGCGGGGCATAAATCCAATCTCCTCCTCTTCCTCCTACCTGATCCTTTCACCTGGCGAAGCTGGGGGCTGAACCTGGAAAGCTCAAGGTGCCAACCAGACGCTCTGCCCCAGAGCCACGGCCGCCCCTTAGCCCATCGCCAGGGTGATGAGATTCGAACTCGGGACTTCCTGATCTGCGCTGGTCCTGCTCCCTCGAGAGCCCAGCGGGCTCGAGGTGGGCGCGCGCGTGCGTGAGAGAGAGAGAGAGAGAGAGAGAGAGAGAGAGGCGGCGAGCGCTCCCTCAGCCCCCCCCCCCCCCCGTCCCCACTGACCCATCAGGGCGCGGAGGTGCTTGAGGCGCGTGAAGATGTCCTTCCGCGGGTCCAGCGCTTTCTGGGTGGACTTCTTGACGTCGGCGTGGCCCCTCCGGGAGAACATTTTGGGCGGACCGGCGCTGCCCCGCCGGGCTCCACT
Source organism: Sphaerodactylus townsendi (assembly GCF_021028975.2). NCBI lineage: Eukaryota > Metazoa > Chordata > Lepidosauria > Squamata > Sphaerodactylidae > Sphaerodactylus > Sphaerodactylus townsendi. The sequence goes on from NC_059438.1 coordinate 40,617,964, forward strand.
CGCCCCGGCTCTCCACCGCCCGCTCCGGACCGGGGCTGAGGCGGGCGCCGAGAGGGGTGGGGTGGCTCCTGGAGGAAGTGGGCCGCCTCTGGTGGGCGGGGTCTGCTGAAGGCAGGCCCCACGATAGGGGGACGTCGGATAATGACCCCGCCTACTGGGCGGGGCCTCGAGAGAGGCGGTGCGTTTGTGCGGGCAGACCGTTGTTTCAGGGGAGGCGGGGGAAGGAGCGTCAGAAGAGGCCGCCAATCAGCGCCCGTCGCGCGGCCCTTCTGGGCACTACAAAGTCCAGAGTGCTGAAAGAGCGGCTTTCTTAGAAAGGGGCATGCCGGGAGATGTAGTCTTTGCCGGCGCGGATGCACCTGCTGCGTGCAGCGCCCGTTTTTGCGCTTGAGTTGCGCCTTTTTCTTTTCTTTTTTGCATTATGGCACATAATGGAGAAATATGGAATAGAATTTGTGAGAACAATGTTTCAACGCAACAAACTTTTTTGTAAGCAGGCTGTATGTGCGCTTTGTTGGACTTGCACAGTCTGTTGACCGACTCTTGGGTCATGCAGGTGAGGACTGTGCTGCGGCAATAAACGCAGGGCCATCTTAGCAGAGTTGTAAGCCCCCAGGCAAAGGAACGCACTGGGGGCCCCACCTCTACAACACTTTCACATTATGCACTGTGTGAGATAGATCCTCCCTGTTGGTTTGCCTGCCTGCCAGCCAAGCAGAAGTCCACCTGATGAGCTGCCACCTGCTGCCCACCGGAAGGAGTGAAAGTCCTTCCCCACCCACCCCATTGGAAACACCTGCAGGGGGGTGGGGTCCTATGTTTATTGGGTTTTTTTTTTTGCTTGATCAGAGGTGGGATCCAGCAGGTTCTCACCAGTTCCTGAGAGTGGGTTACTAACTATTTGTGTGTGCGGAGAGGGGGTTACTAATTGGGTCCGCTTTTCCATTAGAAATTCCATTAGGTCCAAAAATCATAAAGTCCTGTTGTTTCCTATGTGGCTGGTTAGCGAAGGTAGAAAACAGGATAATTCTCCCTGTTGGGCTGTTTTAAAAACATGTTTTAGTAAAATGGCAAAGTTCCTTGTTTAAGGAAAGTATCCTTCTTTTGATTTCTGGAAACAAAATTAAGTATTTGAAAGTATTAAGTATCTGACAGGCAGTCAATTAGAGGAGAAGTAGTTGTTTCTGTTGGCAGCAGATGATAGGACTTGCTAGAATGAGTTTAAATTATGGACAGAAAGATACCAGCTGGAAATTAGGAACTTTTTTTTTGCTGTGCAAGAGTTTTTGGCATATGCAACAGAGGAATTACAATACCGCCCCTGAACGCTCCGGCCACTCACAAGGTTCGTGCCCTGCCCAGCCCCATTGGCGCTACGCCACTGTTTGAATCCCACCACCATGGGAACCTGTTACTAAAATTTTTGGATCCCACCATTGTGGTTGATGTTATGATTTGTTTGGTATTATACTGTTGTTGTTGTTCACCGCCCTGAGCCCTTCGGGGGAGGGCGGTACACAAATTGAATAATACAATACAATACATACATGCACGAGTAGTTGCACAGGTGACTGATACTAAATCAGAGGTGAATGAATGCCATGTCCGCTTGATATCGCAAAACTTGCCATTAATATTGTTCATTGTCTTTAGTAAAGCACGTGCTAAATATGAATTTCCCAGTAATAAATATTTATAGTTCAGTATAGCATAGTATTTATTTATTTATTGACTGGGGTGCTGTGTGGTTTTTGGGCTGTATGGCCGTGTTCTAGTAGCATTTTCTCCTGACAGATGCAGGCAAAAAGTCAGGAGAAAATACTACTAGAACACGGCCGTACAACCCAGAAACCACACAGCACCCCAGTGATTCCAGTCATGAAAGCCTTCGACAATACACATTTCTTGACTGCGTGTCACAACATACATTCATTTGCTTGTGGTCCCTATGCTCAGCGTACCCGTGCATTAAGATGGCCCTGAACAAATGTACAAAGTCATGATGTCTAAAGTTTTGGTTCTGTACTGAGAAGCGTCCCATCTAAAGCCTCGTCAGGCAATACTGGGCAGCAAATGGGGAATGTTGAAGCGAAAAATCTCTATTTTTGAAGTATTCAGATCGTCTTGCACAACTTGCCTATAGAAGTAACTTCCTCATTTGGTTTGCTTGTTGTTCAAAGAATCCCTTGTTCTGCAGTGCTTTTTCAATTGGTGTTTTAAGATTGCAGACTTGGGTCCCTTTTTAGTATGTCTTGGAAAAGCAGCATTTTCTTTTTCTGACTTTCTTGTGCATTGAGCATCCAGCCTGAAGAAGAGATCCAGTAATTTAGAATGTTTGCATGCTGTTTTGAATTATTTTGGTTGGTCTTCGTTAAAGATATTACATTTATTAACTTGTTAATTTATTGATTTATAGTCCACCTTTCGAGTTCCAATTCCGGCTGCCGTGCTGATCGGACGTTATCTGAGGGGCTCCTCCATCTTTTTAAGATAAGTTCTACATTTTACTCCTTAGTTTTTATCTCTTGGTATTTCTTTTTAATCTCTAGGATGTTTTGTTGTTCCAAGGGGAAAGCCTTTTAATATTTGAGTGTGGAGCTGAGCATCCTCCCAGCTGTTTTTTTCCTCACTGCCTAATTCAGAATGCCTGCTGATAAGGAGGCTCGAATTGACTGTATTCTTGGAGTCTGAATTGCAGACAACTCAGGCCGTAATTTGTGAGCTCCTTGTTTTAAATCTTGTTTTAACTGTATTTTAATGGGATTTTAACAGGGTCTTATAGTCCACCTTTCTCACTGGCAAGGTGGATCACAAGTACAATAGAACTATTCAGTCAATCAATAAGCTGTTAAGCAGAGTTTCCTAGTGAGACAACAGAATACAGTGGAGCTGGAATTGAAAGACTGGTAGAAAAAATACATCTCTAAAGTTGTGTTCACACATTCTGAATAATGCCAGTTGATTCCTTTTTCAAAGCACTTTGCAACTGTGAAATGGCAAGATTCAGTCACAAAGAATGGCTAAAATTCATTAAAAATGTTTGTGGGAAAGCATACTAATAGCGGTCATCTTCCCCGCTGAGCCATTATTGCTCACAGCTCTATTCCTGTGCAAGACTGCCCTCCTGAACTATTAATTTTTGCGCATTTTGTGAAATGATAGAAGTGTAGGGCTTTTCTACTCAAGCAGACTGTTCTATTATGTAGTAACCACTACAAGGGAATGTGTATATCAGGTTAACTGCAATCTTTATCCATGATATCCGTGATAGTGGGTAAGCTTCCTTGAATTTGCCCACCATAGTCTGTGTTCTACCGCACTGTGTTGTCCAGATGATCTGAATTTTCAGACCCTACATCAGTGATGGTGAACCTTTTTGAGACCGAGTGCCAAAACTGCAACCCAAAACCCACTTATTTATTGCAAAGTGCCAACACGGCAATTTAACCTGAATACTGAGGTTTTAGTTAAGAAAAAATGGTTGGTTCTGAGGCGTGCGTTACTCGGGAGTAAGCTTGGTGGTGGCTTTGCTTTGAAGCAACCATGCAACTCTTCAAACGGGTGAATCACAACCCTAGGAGGGTTTACTCAGAAGCAAGCCCCATTGCCAGCAACCGAGATTACTCCCAGGTAAAGGATTGCACTTTAGTGATAGTGGGTAAGCTTCCTTGAATTTGCCCACCATAGTCTGTGTTCTACCGCACTGTGTTGTCCAGATGATCTGAATTTTCAGACCCTACGTCAGTGATGGTGAACCTTTTTGAGACCGAGTGCCAAAACTGCAACCCAAAACCCACTTATTTATTGCAAAGTGCCAACACGGCAATTTAACCTGAATACTGAGGTTTTAGTTAAGAAAAAATGGTTGGTTCTGAGGCGTGCGTTACTCGGGAGTAAGCTTGGTGGTGGCTTTGCTTTGAAGCAACCATGCAACTCTTCAAACGGGTGAATCACAACCCTAGGAGGGTTTACTCAGAAGCAAGCCCCATTGCCAGCAACCGAGATTACTCCCAGGTAAAGGATTGCACTTTAGTTCTTTGCATGAAAATCAGTGGAGTTTAACAGGGCTTAACAGGGTTACCTACACTGCTTCCCCAGAACTAGGTCTTAGGTTTAATGCTAATAATTGAGCCCAGCAGCCGAGGCCAGCCTAGATGTGTGTGTGGGGGGGGAGTGATTTTCCACCCCCCACATGATGAACTCTGTTTATGCGTGCCCACAGAGAGGGCTCTGAGTGCCACCTCTGGCACCCGTGCCATAGGTTCGCCATCACTGCCCTACATGAACAGACAACTGTCCCAACTCAGTAGCTTACCAACTCTTGCTGGGGTGAGTATTGGGAAGAAAGCCACCTAAACTGAGGGCGGACTTCCCTCCAACAATGTCCTTTTAGACAAACGTACATTTTCAGTTATTCCATAAAATCTGTACATTATCTCATTTAATGTCAAACAGGATAATGCTGCATAGAGTTTTGCCAGTCTAAAGTGGTACGTCCCAGCAGCATGGTACAATGGTTAGAGTGTTAGATTAGGATTTGGGAACCTGGGTTTAAATCCCCACTCTGCCATGGAATTCAGTGGGTGACTTTGAGCCAAGCACTTGTTCTATCCTACCTCACACGGTTGTTGATATGAGGATAAAATGGAGAAAGGGAAGATGATAGAAGTGTCTTGGGTTGCCATTAGAAAGAAAACCGAGATGTAAATAGCTACATTGATTCAAAACCATAGAAAGGCACTGTGAACATATTAGCCTGAATCTCATAGCCCTTTTATCTAGATTACTGCCTGATGGAAATCAAGAGCGTGGGTTCAATTATAAATTGGTTCACCATAATCTGGGACATTATATTAATTGCACTGCACAGATGGAATGGACATGTGACAATTATGCTTCCAAGATTCAGCTGGAATGTTGTTAGTCCATCATGACATATCTATTTTTTTTTAAAGCACAAAAATCCACAACATTGTTTGTGTCTAATATTTTTTTCAATATATAAAACATGACATGAGATCAAAGAAATGATATTAGAAGTGTATTATGCATACCAGGAATTTATTCTTTTTAAAAGCGTCCTCTTTTATCAAAAACTACATTTTTATTACTCATATTATGCTTTTTCCATACAAACAACTGATTTTCCTCCTCATTTTTGGTTTTTCTTTTTGTACACTGTTTCAAGAAGAAGAAGAAGAAGAGGAGGAGGAAGAGGAAGAAGAAGAAGAAGAAGAAGAAGAAGAAGAGGAGGAGGAGGAGGAGGAGGAGGAGGAGGAGGAGTTTGGATTTATATCCCCCCTTTCTCTCCTGCAGGAGACTCAAAGGGGCTTACAATCTCCTTGCCCTTCCCCCCTCACAACAAACAATACATTCCAGGTAGGTGGGGCTATGGTTTCCCAGAAGAGCTGCGTAGGACTAGCCCAAGGTCACCCAGAAGCTGGGGTGGGGCGGGGAGCGAAATGGCGGGCTAATCTGAATTTCAGATAAGCCTCCATTAGCTCTGGCATGCCGGGTGAACCAAACCCGTTCCTCCCGTGACAGGATAGCTATTGAGCTCTTAACCTCCTACACCACTGCTGCTTCTACTCTATTCTTTTTCTACAATGGATGGCCATCTGTCAGGCATGCTTTGACTGTGTATTCCTGCATGGCAGGGGGTTGGACTCTGTGGCCCTTGTGGTCTCTTCCAACTCTATAATTCTATGATTCTACTCTAACTCTTTCTTTGTAATATTTCTTGTACTTTTTTAGTATAGTGCCATGTCTTTACCCACTGGTGGGATCCAAAAATTTTAGTAACAGGTTCCCATGGTGGTGGGATTCAAACTGTGGCGTGGCGCCAGTGGGGCTGGGCGGGGTACGACGGGGGTGTGGCTGGGCATTCCGGGGCGGGGCATTAATAATTCCTCTGTTACTGTAAAAAACTCTTACTGTAAAAAAAAGTTCGCCGCAGCATTAAAAGAAAACGCCTTCTTTCTGTCCAGGTTTCAAACCTATTATAGCAAGTCCCGCCGTTCAAGGCTGCCAACAGAAACAAAGAGTCCCTGCCTGGACCCAACAGTAGTTAAAGGGTCCCTCCTCTTACTAGCCGGCAAGCTCCGGGCTACGAGAAAGAAGAAGAGAGGAGGAGGCGAGGGCATGGAGACGGAAAAGCGGATCCAATTAGTAACCCCCTCTCGGCACACACCAATAATTAGTAACCCACTCTCGGGAACTGGTGATAACCTGCTGGATCCCACCTCTGCCTTTACCTATAAAAATCTGTTTGTCAGAAAAGTTGAACCTTAAATTATGTAGGCTGCAAACGTATAGAGTCGGTGTGGTGCAGTGGTAGAGGTGTTGGACTAAGATCTAGGAAACCTGGATTCGAATTTCCACTCTGCCATGGAAACTTGCTGGGCGTCCTTGGACTAGTCACACTTTTAGCCTCAACACTTGTCAGTATTTGGATGGGAAACCTTCAAAGAACATCAGGATCGTGATGTGGAGGCAGACAATGACTAATATCTCTTGTCTTGGAAACCCTCCACAGGTCACCATAATTCAGCTGTGATTGGATGGCAAAAAAAGAGAGAAAAGACTGCAATCTTAAGAACACTTTTCTGAGACTAGTCCCATTGAATAAAACTGACTGAGTAGAACTGCTGAACATTGCTCCTGTAATAATATCCCTAGAGTTGGGATCCAGCAGGTTCTCACCAGTTCCCGAGAGTGGGTTACTAATTATTTGTGTGTGCCGAGAGGGGGTTACCAATTGGGTCCGCTTTTCCGTTAGAAATTCCATTAGGTCCAAAAATCATAAAGTCCTGTTGTTTCCTATGTGGCTGGTTAGCAAAGGTAGAAAACTGGATAATTCTCCCTGTTGGGCGGTTTAAAAACATTTTAGTAATATGGTAAAGTTCCTTGTTTCAGGAAACTATCCTTCTTTTGATTTCTAGAAACAAAATTAAGTATTTGAAAGTATTAAGTATTTGACAGGCAGTCAATTAGAGGAGAAGTAGTTGTTTCTGTTGGCAGTAGACGAGCAGGGATCTAAGTATAGGAATGAGTTTAAATTATGGACAGAAAAATACCAGCTGGAAATTAGGAACTTTTTTTTAACAGTAAGAGTTTTTTACAGTAACAGAGAAATTATTAATGCCCCGCCCCCGGAATGTCCAGCCAGGCCCCGTCGTGCCCTGCCCAGCCCCATTGGCACTGCGCCACAGTTTGAATCCCACCACCATGGGAACCTGTTACTAAAATTTTTGGATCCCACCACTGAATATCCCACAAGTGCTTTCAGGGTTGAGCGAGCAACTTCCAAAATCAGCTTTCATTATCTTCCTCCAGGAAGGGTGCGTCGGTGGAAAAGGGCCATCTATTTGGCTAGACAGTCTGCCTGTCGTTCCACTTACATTCTAGTTTATTTGCTCAAAATCAAGGCTGTTACAAACTTCTTACGCCGCAGTCCAGATGGGGGATGTGCGGAGGCGGCTTCGGGCTGCACCGTCTGCCTCCAAAGAAGCGCTGGGAAGCACAGAGATCACGTCCCCTGGAGCAAACGGCTGTTTTGAAGGGTGGATTCTAGTGCATAACATTCCTGCTCTATTCAGGATCCACGTACCTGCAGGACTTCAGGATTTGGCAATGTTATATAGCCAGGATTCCACCTCCAATCTTGCTGTTGGCGCCATGGGTCTGGGAAACAGTGTTGGGAACAACAGGCATTGCTTTGTCTTGCTTTCCAGCCTCAGTAGCAATGTATAGATGAAATATAAATGAGTGAGCTAGAACAAAGTTGAATGAGTCCCAACATTCTTGTTAATATGGGGATCCATCTTCTTCTTCAAGGCTGCATATTTCCTTTTCACTGACTCTTCTCCTTGAAATCCCTTAGATTAGAAAATTAGGTGTAAAGGTGTGTTTTAAGCAAGTACTAGTGAATGCAAAAGCATAGGCCCCTTCCGCACATGCAAAATAATGCGTTTTCAAACCACTTTCACAACTGTGTGCAAGTGGATTTTCCTATTCTGCACAGCTTCAAAGAGCACTGAAAGCAGTTTGAAAGTGCATTATTCTGCATGTGCGGAATGAGCCAATAGAGTAGAAAAATATAAAAGAACAAAGATATTGCTCACTCTACCCCTTCATGATGTTCCATGGGATAGCCAACTACATTAATACATAGCAGGGGCTATCTGTACATCACAGGTGTCCAAATAAAGGACAACTAATTTTGTTTCCTTCACTGTTATCTTTAATACATAAAACAAGTCTTGTTGTATAACTTTTTGAACACCTTCTGCTGTTTCACCAGCAAACTGAATAGCGCTGTTTATTTTATCAGTCAGACTCTTACATTAAGCTTGTTAGATTCCTCTGACTTGCAACAATTACGACATTAAAATAAAGCTTCCAGAAACTTGCATGACACATTTTTAAATGCTCAGGACTTTAAATTGAAGGAATGCCTGGAAAGTACTGACTCCGCAGCTTCCCAGAAAATGATTACCACATTTAGCATCAGCTGAGAATTCAAAGTGCACTTTTGAAGCACCAGTTAATTTTGATCATCAATATAAAAGGATAGGCTGAAATAAGTACTAAGCCGAGTGGGCTGATCCCTCCTGACACATTACCTGTTTCTAGTCATAAAACAATAGTGAAATGTGAGTGTAACCTCTTTCTGTGGGTTCTGTGGGGCAATACTTGGAAGGAGTTGCAAAGAACTAAATTTAAAACAAAACAGTTTACTTCTCTTAACAAATAACACTTTAAAAACATTTAACGTTTACACTTTACAGTCCTGTTAAGTTTGCATTTTCAAGTCCTTCTATTTACAGTCTACTGATATTGCCAAGTCCAATTCTTCTTTGCTGGTGGTTGGTTTTTGAAGACTTCAGAGGCTTGGTGAACGGGATTCAAGGTGATGAAGGTTCCCAGAAAACTCTCACCATTTACATACACAAAAACCCTGAAACAATAAATTCTGAGCCCTTCGGGGATAGGGCGGTATACTAAATTTAAATAACAACAACAACAACATTTACAATATAGCAAAAAATAAACTCCCTTCCCACTAGTTCCCAACAACATTGCAGTTACCTTAAACAAGGTGTTAAGGGGCTTAATAAAATCAATCAAGGTCCCAGCCTGGTAGCCTCGCTTCCTCCAACCTCATGAGTTCTGCAGCCTTCTGCTTCTTTTCAGACTCCACCCCTTTCTGGGTCATCCCATTCTTACGCATGGGTTACATGAGCACAAATACAGACCCACCTCTCACCTGGGTCTGAGTATCAGTCAAACACATGAACCAGGTCTCGGCTACTTAAAAACAAAAACAAAGAGTGGTTCACCTTCACCTTCCTACCCCCCAGTACAAGAGGCCAGAGACCCCAGCCTTGTCTTTAGGTAACTCTTTCTGCCTTGGTATAACCAGATGAGAACCAAGCAGTGCTGGTTCAATGCTTCTTCCTGTTATACCCAGGGTCCTGGATCTTTCATTCGGCTGAGCTTTCAGTTGGCTATGAGACCAGCAGGCCAACAGCCAGTGGCGTAGTGACAACAGGACGGAGTGGGGCACAATGCTCCAGGTGTGCGCCTGTGCGGGGGCATGGCCAGGGCGTGGTGTTCTGGGATGGGACGGGGGCAGGCGGGGGCATGGCAGGGGCGGAGGATGCAGGCATGCCCCGGGTGCAGTTTCCCCTTGCTCCACCCCACCAAGAATCCCATGGACTAACAGGTACACCATAAAAATTTCAATTAAATGAAGGTTTTAATGGATTTTATACACCCAAAATTCACTGTCTAGCAGGGCTGCACCCATTCGCTACCCATCACATGAACATCTGTGTCAGATTAAAAGAATTCATTTCCTCCAGACCAGGGAATAAAGCAAACTGACCATGCTTTATCCAGATGACCAGATAAGGCCATTCTGTCTCGCCGTGGAGTATAGTCATGTTAACTGAAGATCTGTATGTGTTGTTTTCACTTTTAACAGAGTAGTTCTAAGAATTACACTTTTCCGAATCTATTTAAGACAATGAAAAGTGAGTTTATAATCCTAAAAGCCCTGTCCTGGGAATAAGCAGTAGTGGCGTAGGAGGTTAAGAGCTCATGTATCTAATCTGGAGGAACCGGGTTTGATTCCCATCTCTGCCGCTTGAGCTGTGGAGGCTTATCTGGGGAATTCAGATTAGCCTGTACACTCCCATACACCCCCAGCTGGGTGACCTTGGGCTAGTCACAGCTTTTCGAGACTCTCTCAGCTCCTGCAATTCTCCACTGGCTCACAGGGTGTTGCTTGTTGTGAGGGGGGAAGGGCAAGGAGATTGTAAGCCCCTTTGAGTCTCCTGCAGAGAGAGAAAGGGGGGATATAAATCCAAACTCCTCCTCCTCCTCCTCTTCCTCCTCCTCCTCCTCCTCCTCCTCCTCCTCCTCCTCCTCTTCTTCTTCTTCTTCTTCTTCTTCTTCTTCTTCTTCTTCTTCTTCTTCTTCTTCTTCTTCTTCTTCTTCTTCATTACTTCTGAGTAGATCTGCTTAGAATTGCTCCCCAAGTGCCTTGCTCCTCATGGCTTATGTCTGTAAAAGTCAGGTGGCACATAGTGACCAAGGAAAAAACAATTAGCACACTCTATATATGTATACCATCTGCCTCTTCTACAGGTTTTATCAGGGGATGGTGTGGTGGCATTGTGCGTGACAGATTGCTGTAAATGTCTTTTCCCAGTAATCCTGCATGATCTTTAATTCAATTTGACACTCCAATCATATTTAAGTATACTATCATTCCATCCACAGGAAATTGTTTGTTAATTTAATTCATGCATATGCAGCCTCTCCTGAAAACCTTCTTCAGGCAAAAAAAAAAAAAAGGTAAAATCATAAAAACAGCATGAAAATATTAAAATTCACACACCATTAAGAATCCAGCCAGAGCGTACAAACAGTATATAATGTTCAGCAGCCTTAAATGGTTCTCATAAAATAGTCCTCAGGTAAAAATGATGTAAAAAGTTCCATCGTTTAGTTAAAAGCCTGAATGAGACACTGAAAAGAAAGTAAATAGGGCTTGTGCCAAGCAATCCAATCCAATGTCATCTTGCCTATAAAGTATTAAGAACATAAGAGCATAAGAACGAGCCAGCTGGATCAGACCAGAGTCCATCTAGTCCAGCTCTCTGCTACTCGCAGTGGCCCACTAGGTGCCATTGGGAGCTTATTACATAATATTACATAATATACAAAAAAGCTTATTACATAATATACAAACATTTAAAATATACAGAGATTTAAAATAGATAGAAGACATCATATAATACAACATTGCATGGAGTTGAAAAGTGAAGAGTTAATACAATCATTAAAAGGACCAGAATAAAAATTAGCACCCTTTCTTTGGAAGACGGAACTTAATGGCTTCCTGCAGAAATTTAGCTACGCTATATAGGGGCTTTCCCCACTGACAGAGTTGAACTGGTTTCTACCTAGGTTCGCCTCAGTGAATCCCCACTGCCACCGAGCTCAACATTGTTTTGTCTCGAGTCCTCTCTCTCAGAATCTGGCGCAGCATCCTTTGTCGCAGTTATGAATCCAATATGCCACTTTTCTGCTGGAACAAGGTCGATACCGCTTCGAAGTGGGGAAGCATCGAAATGACACCTCATCGGTTCAACCAATCAAGAGCCGCTTTTGTGGCATGCGCAGAACGGGAGAGTCGTGGTGGGCAGAAAGCGCATGTAACAGTAAACTGTAAAAACTGTAAAAAAAAGAGAACGCTCCTGTTTCCTGCCGTAACACAAGCGCCAATCATGATCGAGAAGCGAAACAGGCACCAAGATGATCCCGCCCACTTAGCTCGGTTCCAGGGGGGACAGCCTGGAATCACCCTCCACTGAAGGGAACCGAGTGGACCTTAGCTCCCTTCTGTAGTGGGGAAAGCCCCTATCACACCTTTCTAAGATGGGGCTGTTTAGTAGGAAGATCGGCTTGGAACGATCAGAAAACCCGGTCCTGTCTTAAAATGGGATTTATATACTTTGCTTGAATTTCATTGTAGAATGGGCAATGGAAGAAAATGTGCTGTACAGTTTTGAGGCAGCCCAGCTTTCAGGAGCAGAGTCTTTCGACATTTTGGAATCTTCCACAGTGGAAAGCAGACGGCAGAGAGTTGAATGTGGCCTGTGAATGATGCCAAGAAAGATGCAATGGGAAAGGCATCCCGCGGGCAAGAAGACCTAGAAGTGACATTGCTGCCTCAAGTGATACTGATATTCTCTCCCTTTCCCCCTCCTGTTTCAGTGAGTGCAAGTGGGGCATGGGGGAGGGGGTCATGGCAATTGTTTGCCCACCAACAGCATGCAAATGGCATCCATTAGAACTGAACAGGCAGACTGAACAGTATGAGAGGCAGCATCTACTCCACTATTTATGCCATACCCACTCTGGTCAAATCCCCACTACCGTCCTAGCCAAGTTTCAGAACACAAACCAACCAGGTTTGAGGGACGACCTCCCTATTGCTTGCGTGGCAGATTCCGTTTCTGGCGCTCGTTCTCCCCGTTAATCCGCGTTCCGGCAGGACCTGGTTGCAAGTGGCATAGACCCCATTAACACGGTTTAGAGCTGATCCAAGGGGAGGGATGAGGGTTGAAACCCTGACTCTGAATTTCCCGACCCTGAGACTGTGGCCGAATTCGGGCAACAATCAGTGCTAGCGATGCACACGCAGCCTTTCCTTGGCTTCATTTCTGCTTTTGCGATCGGCTAGCAGAAGGGGGCGCAAATGTTAAACAGTCAAACGCATAGCTTTGAATCGTTAATGGTTTACACAGGTAACGATTGACTGTTTGCACAGTTAAATAGTTAAACGTTAAACTTTTACACGCTGGATCACACCCCTACAATGTATGTTTCCGCAGTGGGAAAAGGTCCCGCCCCATCAAGGCATGCCAGCCAATCAGGGGAGACCGGCGAAGCGAGCTAGCCTGGTAGTGGGGATTGCTAAGAGTTCTGCAACCAGGTGTGTCTGCTGTGTGCTCGCTGTGGTGGGGAGGGAGAAACTTCGATGAAGAGGACACAGTTTCACCACGAACAGGTTTGGATCTGCATGCAAATTTCAAGTGGGGATTCGACCTTAGAAGCTTGCTGTGTGACCTTGGACCAGCCGCTCACTCACTGCCTAGCTTACCACACAGGATTGTTGAGAAGATAAAATGGAGGAGAGGAGAACAGTGTAAGTTGTCCCTATGTGGAAAAAAGACACAAATATATAAACAGTATTGAGAGACTCTCCAAATGTGAATGGAAGTGTGTGGGATGAAGGATAAAGTGAGGTAATTGACATCTACTTATTCATAAAAGCACGATACACTGCCTTTTTACATTTTCTGGTTTCCTAAGGGCCTTTTTGTCAAGCAAAAGGTTTCAGATTCTCTGGACAGAGACCGTTAACTTCCTTCGCAGCATCCAAACAGAAAAAAAGACAAGAAATACACCATGCAGTGACCAGGGTCACAAAGAGACAGCTACTTTGGGTCTCCATTACAAGAAAAGTGGAGTAAATAAATGTAGTCCGTATGGCACGTGTGGTTCAGAGGCGGGATCCAGCAGGTTCTCACAGGTTCCCGAGAGTAGGTTACTAATTATTTGTGTGTGCCGAGAGGGGGTTACTAATTGATGATTTTGCCATGTGATTTTTGCCTTAGTTACACCCCTCCTCCCAGCAGTAGCGTGCAGAACTTGAAGCAGTCTAGCAGGAGGTGCATCGGAGTGCGTGGCAGCCTGCGCCTGCGTGCAGATTAAAGCTTCACCTTAAGGATCGGCACAGCTGGCTAAGCGTCCTTGCCACCTAGCCCCGCCTCCAGGAATAGCTCCCACCCTGGAATGTTCCCTCTGCTCCAGCCTCTGACATTGGCGCTACGCCACAGTTTGAATCCCACCACCATGGGAACCTGTTACTAAAATTTCTGGATCCCACCACTGGTGTGGTTCATGACCTATGACATATTCTGATTAAATAGCTGTTTTGCTTAATTCGGTGATAACTCCTAACATCAGAATTCCAGAACTTTCCATCAGGCTAAATGCAAAACAAAACAAAAACAAAACAGAGGAGGGGAGATCTCTCTCAGACCATGACTGTAATGCCTGTTCATCAGTATCCTGTTTAGACTGCTTTGCTGATAAAACACACAGTGACTGTTCATACACTTGATAGTCTGGAAAAACATTTTGAAGCCTCCATACTATCCGCCCAGTTCATCTGAAGGTCACTTGTGGAGTGCTGTGGTGTTAGAGATTTCACCAGTGTGATCTCATCACAACTAAGTGCAGATCGTCTGTCCCAGCAAAAGGGAAAAAAAACTATATTGCATCAACCCAAAACAAAGTGTTAGGAAAAGCACACCTGTTGTTCTTGCATAACTGGAAATTCAAGGAGAAGGAAGTGAGCCAAGGGAGTCCCCGATGCAGGTACACAGAGTTGTTGTGAGGAAAACAATAGAGGAATAGGAGCTAGGTACTCCTCGAAGGAAGGCTGGGATAAAAATAGATAACTAATTGAATGTGTGTGTGTGCTTGCACGCACGTGTGTTACTATTTACACGTATATCTAACAATTGTGGATTCCGCACAGCACATTTATAACGAGTGGCAAACAATATACACGAACTTGTTTTCCCTTGAAGACAAGTTCATTCGATTGCAACTTGTTGTAAATAGGCTGTGCAGAATCCAGTAATATAATCTGAATCCACGGCAATTGCACGCTTTCACTCATGCGAATTCACAGAAGACAGGATTTTACACACTTTGCTACCATGTTCAGACACTGTGAGCTGCCATGTTCAAAGATGTGATGCTGCCGGCACTCCTGAACCAGCTCAGGTGAAGGAGGAACAGGTTGCCAATCTCCAGGCGGTAGCAAGAGATCTGCTCTTACGACTGATCTCCAAGCAACGAAAATCAGTTCACCTGGAAAAATTAACTGCTTTGGAAGGTGGACACTGTGGCAGTGACACTGTGACACTGTGAAGTCTCTTCCCAAACCCCACCTTCCCCAAAATCTCCAAGTATTTCCCAACCCAGAGCTGGCTGGCAGCCCTAGGCTACTGTGTAGGGGTTGGCCCTGGGAGAGGTGGGGCAGACATTGGAAAGAGGTGGAGGGTGAGATTGAAGGCTGATCTGATCCAGTCATAGCTGATTGGCAACAGCTCCTGCCAATCAACCCAAGACGGTGGGGAAACCCCAAAGATGCAGAAAGAGGAAACAAAGGGAGCAGTGGCGTACCTAGGCAAACTGGAGCCCTGGGCAAAACCTGAGTTTGATGCCTCCCCAACAACAACAAAACAACCTTTATTAGGCATTGAAAGAATAAAAGAAAGAAAGAAAACAAGCATTGGCAGGAAGGGGGGGGTTTAAAAGGAGAATCTGGGGGAATTTAGGGTGTGCCTGCTGTCAGGGGTGCAATTATTAAGATAGCAGCACCAAAATTTCAGAGTATGTTAATGAGCCCCTACTGATGATACCACCCAGGTTTGGTGAAGTTTGGTTCAGGGGGTCCAAAGTTATGGACCCTCAAAGGTGTAGCCCCATCTCCTATTAGCTCCCATTGGAAACAATGGGGGATGGGGACACTCTCTATGGGAGTCCATAACTTTGGACTCCCTAAACCAACCCTCACCAAACCTGGGTGATATCATTAGGATAGTCTCCTGAAAAATCCCTGACATTTTGGTGCTGCTAGCCTAAAAACTGCACCCCCTGCAGGCCAAAAACAGAAAAAACACTAAAAATTTTAAAAAATCCCACTTGCATTTTTGGCGCCCCCCACAATGTGGTGCCCTGGGCAACTGCTCACTTTGCCCAATGGGAGGAACACCTCTGAAAGGGAGTCTCCCTCAAAAGCAGAGCTGTAGCAAGGGGGAATTGTGCCCGGGGCATGCATGTGCCCTGAACCCCTGCCACGCCCCACCATGCCCTCGTACCGGCACACGCCTGATGCGTCACGCCTCCCTTTCCCCCTTGACGCTATGCCACTGCTCAAAAGGGCCAGTGATTCAGGCTAGGAGGCTAGCCCTTCTGCAAGACAACCACCTAGAGAGGAGGGGAGTAGAAAAACAGGAGAGGAGTGCTGCAAACTCCTTCCCCTCTCTGGTCTGAAGCCTGCCGAGGCCCCCACAAAGCAGGTGCTCGCCAAGGGTTATGTGCCTTCGGATCCATGCTGTTGCAAAGTTGGGTTTTTCCAGAGGTGGGATCCAGCAGGTTCCCACAGGTTCCTGAGAGTAGGTTACTAATTGTGTTGTCGAAGGCTTTCACGGCCGGAATCACTTGGGTGCTGTGTGGTTTCCGGGCTGTATGGCCATGTTCTAGCAGCATTCTCTCCTATTGACCTGGTTGCCGCCTTTGTTACTCACAGACAAGGTTTCCCCACCCACCCTGGACACTCCAACAGATATATACTCCACTTGCTTTCCCAACATCAGTTCCTCTGAAGATGCCAGCCACAGGCATAGAGGTTAGCGCAAGCGCTCAAGGAGAGAATGCTGCTAGAAGTTCTACTGACCATACAGCCATTCGAGAAACCACATTGACAGCACCCAGGTTACTAATTATTTGTGTGTGCCGAGAGGGGGTTACTAATTGGTGATTTTGTCATGTGATTTTGGCCTTAGTTACGCCCCTCCTCTCAGCAGTAGCGCGCAGAACTTGAAGCAGTCTAGCAGGAGGTGCACCGGTGTGCGTGGCAGCCTGCGCCTGCGTGCATTCGTTTCCCACCCAAGGACCGGCACAGCAGCTGTGTCCTTGCCACAGCCCCGCCCAGGAATGCCCCGCCCCTGGAATGCCCGGCCACGCCCTTTCGTGCCCCTGCCAGCCCCATTGGCGCTAGGCCACAGTTTGAATCCCACCACCATGGGAACCTGTTACTAAAATGTTTGGATCCCACCACTGAGCACACCATTGACATCCAGGGGACTACTTGCATTAAATTTGCAAGTGCAATCACTTTGAGAATTGCTACAATAGGGATGGCCAACCTATGGTGCTCCAGATGTTCATGGACTACAATTACCATCAGTCCCTGCCAGCTTGGCCAATTGGCCAAGAATGTGTCTGTGCACCTATCCCCCTGTTTCAGGAATGTGCAGATCGGGGACACTGTGACTGTGGCCGAGTGCCAGCTGCTCTATAACACAGCCCGCTTCAACGTCCTTAAGATGACCGAGACTGCTGGAACCAAGAAGCAGTTCCAGAAATTCTGAATTCTACTCTTGTCCATTGGGGTATACAAATAATCTTCTTGTCAAGACCCCACAAAAAGAAATGTGCTGAAATTCACCCTCTCGAATTTCCATTGTTGCTTCAATGTATCAGCAGCTGCAGCAGCAACAACAGGTCTTTCATAGGAAAGTCATGTGCCAAAGTTGCAGCACACATGGAGAGCTCGAATGTCAAGGAAAGGCCTTTCTTCCTGACATGCCAGCTTCTGACATGCAGGGACCTTTTGCCACTGGTGAGTGCAATTATTACCTTCATTCTACAGTAATGTGGCCTCAGGTTACCTGGAAGACCTGTGTTTTCTAACAGTTTGGACTAGTTTGTCATCCTTAGACTGATGGGAAGGAGTTAGATAACATAATTTAAATGTCCAGTCAAAGGTGGTAACTGAGAGGCATTCTCTTTAAGTAGTCAGCAGGGTCTGTGACTTCATATTTTCTTCCTCATTGCCCCATGTTTGTTCATCACTCTCAACTCCAGCAGAATCTCCAATTTATAGGCACATTCAGTGGTGGGATCCAAAAATTTTAGTAACAGGTTCCCATGGTGATGGGATTCAAACTGTGGCGTAGCGCCAATGGGGCTGGGCAGGGCATGATGGGGCATGACCGGGCATTCTGGGGGCGGAGCATTCCTGGGCGGGGCTGTGGCAAGGACGCAGCCGCTGCGCCGGTCCTTGGGCGGGAAACGAATGCACACAGGCGCAGGTTGCCACGCACGCCGGTGCACCTCCTGCTAGACTGCTTCTAGTTCTGCGCGCTACTGCTGAGAGGAGGGGCATAAGGCCAAAATCACGTGGCTAAATCACCAATTAGTAACCCCCTCTCGGCACATACAAATAAATAGTAACCTACTCTCGGGAACCTGTGAGAACCTGCTGGATCCCACCTCTGCTCTCAACTCCAGCAGAATCTCCAATGTATAGGCACATTCCTGAAAAGAGTCGTGGCACTCATCCTCAAATGTCCTTCCTTCTCTCCGTCATGGCTCCGAACCAAGTGATTTGGGCCTCATGCTAATCCGAGTGATTGTCAGCTGATCGATCGGAGCCCACATAGTTCTGCTGGAGCAGAGGAACTGAGCTTAAGAAAGGGGAAGAAAACTTTTTATCTTCAGACAGGGATTTTGAGCCTTGAGAAAGGAGCGTTGGTTGAGCCAGGCATTTATTGGGCTTTCAGTGAGGGTTTCGAGGTCGGCTGAGGAAAGAAAGCTTATTTCAGTGCGACAAATAAGCATCCTGTTAAGAGCCCAGTATCCTAACTTATATGTACAGGTTCGGTGGAAAGGAACTCTGTGTGGCAAAAGAGCAGACTTGAATCTGCTGTCTGAAGAAAGGAGAACAGAATCTGCCTTTAAGGTTTATTTACTCAGGTACAAAGTAGTTATTACCATTAGGGAAAAGTGTGTACCCTTTGGGAGTATGAAGTTGAGAGCCGGTTTTACTTTATATGTTGACTCCAACCACACAAAGCATTTACCCTATTCAATACTTTTATTTTCTGTTAAATAAACATTTGTTGTTCATCTGTCTAGTCCATAGGTGTCAAACCCGCGGCCCTCCAGATGTTATGGACTACAGTTCCCATCACCCCCTGCCAGCATGGGGATGCTGGGAATGATGGGATGATGGGAACTGTAGTCCATAACATCTGGAGGGCCGCGAGTTTGACACCTGTGGTCTAGTCAAAACATCAAGGGAAAAAAGTAGTCCCTGTTTACCTCACAAATGAAGGCAGACAAATTTGATCAAGCAGGTTTTTAAACAAGGACCTTCAGGGAGCACATAGCTTACACACTGCCAAACCTTTAATCAAAGTTCGGGTTCCCCCTTTTATTTTTGGTGGCAGTTGGGATTTAAAGAACCGACAAGAGAGAGCAGAGTGGGGGTTGGATTTTTTTCCCCCAGTCTGCAAGGCAATTGTCTCAAAGCCTTCCAGGAACTGCCAGGTGAGTACTCAAAATTTGCTGCCAAATTCCATCCAGCGTTGCTAGTAAAAGACAAGAGCAGCTTCCAAACAAACCTATTCAAAGATTTCTGAAGGGCCAGGCCCCTGACTCTACCTGATATTACCTGCAAAGATGCTTCTGCTACTACTGTGTTTCCCCGAATATAAGACAGTGTCTTATATTAATTTTTGCTCCCTAAGGTGCGCTATGTCTTATTTTCAGGGGATGTCTTATATTTCTGTATTCTGTTCGTCGGGCATGCTTCCAAACAAAAACTTTGCCACGTCTTACTTTTGGGGGATGCCTTATATTTCGCACTTCAGCAAAACCTCTACTATGTCTTATTTTCCAGTGATGTCTTATATTCGGGGAAACAGGGTAACACAATTCTTTCCTGCAGAAACCGTAAGCAAACGAGGATAGAAAAATGTCTTTCCAGAATAAGATGCTGGAAAAAGCACCCCCCTCTCTTTGCAAAAGGCTGCTAGGCTGTAAAAGCATTGGAGCAATACCTTTCACCTTTTGCTTGGCAAAAATGAACCAGGAAATATAAACCAGCAAACACAAGTCAAGTGAGTAAACACAACACGTCAGTCAGAAAACGACACTTTGTCCTGAACAAGCAGTGGGGCTCAGAAACACACTGCAAGTGTCAGTGTGCAGTTTCGGATGGGATGCAGTCTATCCTGCGCTCTACCTCACATTTCTTATTGGGGTGTCCCTGTGTGAGTGAAATACTGGTTGGGCACTGACCACAGATTTGAAAAAGGGGGCCCTTCCAAAGCAGCAACCCCTTGTGTGAATTTCAAAGTGGTATGGTCTACTGAGAAGAATATACCTCATCAGACCCATCATGCTTGGATGGGAATTTCCATTGCAATTTAAACAAGCGATATATGGCATCTTCTGGGACTGTGCAAAAATGAACTGCAGAGCCAATCCGGCAGATAAAACACCTGTCCCATTTCTGGTGCAGCTCAGCGCAAACGTACTTTAGCACTAGCTAAAACCCCGAGTCTTACCTCAGCATTAACGCAGCATTGATGGTTTGGGATTTAATGCCAATAAGTATTGCTACTGCAGAAAGACGATTTAGCATCCTTTGGAGGGTAAACTCTTGGGTGAGGAAATGAATAAATGAGACATCTCATTGGGTACACGATGCCTTGTATAAAGCACCTCAGGGGGCCAACATGGAGGACTACGCAGTGTTCAGAGATTTCTGCCCCATATACTAATTAGCATCCCACTGCTGTTTGGGATTATTGTTGCTGAGAAGCACGAACCCACGGTTGAGTTTATTATGGAAGGCATTATAAAAGAATATGGGCAAGAACTGAAAAGCCTTGAAGGCTGGGACTCTCAGTGGCTCTACATTTCGTACCTCTGTTATTTATTTATTTAATCTCAGAATTGAAAGGGACCACCGGAGTCATTTAATCCAACATCCTGTCCGTATCAGAACTACAGTGATAATATCTCCAATAAATAGGGATCCAACTGATGCTTAAAAACCTCCATCATCAAAGAATCTACCATCTCACACAGGAGGCTGTTCCAGTGTTAAACACACCTCACTGTAAGGAGATTGTTCTTCAGATTTAAATGAAACCTTCATGGCCATATGTTTTATCCATTAGTCCACATTCTGTCATCCAACATGACCAAAAACATATCTGGCTCATCCTCCACTTGGCATCCCTTTAGGTACTGGAAGGTGGCGGTCATATCACCTTGTAAATATATCTTCTTCAACATAGAGATTCCTAGCTCATTCAACCTTTCCTCATAGCATACGGTCTCCAAACCACTCACTAAGTCTGATTCCTCATGGGCCAAAAACAGTGGTGTGAAAACAGTGTGAAAATTGTATAAATACTTTTACACAGCTTTAAACTCGTTTACACCATTTTCACACCGTTTTCACACCGCTGTTTTTTGGCCCATGCGGAATGAGCCTAACTTTGTTATCTATGTGATGTACTCTCTGGAGATTTTTCTGTCCAAAATTTTAACCACCTGTCCCTTCAGGCTTTGAGAAGCCCTTTAACTATGTTCCTTCAGAAAACATAGCATGTGAGCAATTTTATTTTATATTTTCACTGTTTCCCCACCCCTTTACTTTTTATATATTTAAAGTATATAAAAACTTTACTTTATATCATCTATATCTATATCTATATCTATATCTATATCCATATCTATATCTATATCTATATCTATCTAGATAGAAATATAGATATAGATATATAGATATAGATATATAGATATAGATATATAGATATAGACACACACACACAGAAGCTCAAGAGGCTTTTTAAAAGATAAAAAGATGAATCAGTTAGAATTTATTTAAAAACAGTTAAGGTGTTTGGCGAAGTTAAATAACTTAAATAAAACAGGTAAGTTGATCAGGCGCTGTATGCAAGTAAGATGTTGTTGAAAGCTTTCCAAGTTGGTTCAGCTTTCAGGCTTTTGTAAGAGTTTACAGGTTGTTATTACTTCAGGTATTTTTCAACAAACATTTCTCCTTCTTACGACCCTTAAATATAACAGTCAGGTTTGAAAGACTTTTAGATGTTATTTCTCAGATCTCTTTTCTCTATTCTGAGGTGTATCTCTTTCTACCCTCAGGTAACAATATTCCAGCAAATATACTATACACTGAAGGGCAATGTGTTCTCAGATCTGTCCCTTCACGCATTAAGTTTGAACAGGATTTCTCTTTCTGATTCCTTTCAGAATAAATCCTCTCCCTCTCTGTGAATACCAACTGACCAATAAACCACCTAGCTTATTTTCCTTCAGTGTATTTCCCGAGAGACATATCAATATCCTGTGTGTTTTCAGTGTTGCACTGCTATATTGGGAGCTCAGACCATATCACCCTTGTTTGTCTGATTTGTCCCCCTCACAAAGAGAAAACTTCCACACAGAGAACAGAGCACTTCACTCTATGTCTGTCTCTGAAGCTCTCTCTACTTCCCACTGACTCTTAGTCCTCACGGCCCTGACTGAAATTCTGACTCTCTTGCTGCCAGCTGGTCAGAAGCAAGCTGCTGAGCTTAATTCTTTGTTTGCTGGAACCTTTGCTCTGGTTATACTCAGCAAAGTCCTGGAATCTGTTACACCCTGCAATTGACTCCTTCCAGCTTATTGACACCCTTCCTAAACTGAGATGCCCCAAACTGAACGTACCGTGTTTCCCCGAAAATAAGACAATGTCTTATATTAATTTTTGCTCCGAAAGATGTGCTATGTCTTATTTTCAGGGAATGTATTTTTTTCTGTGTTCTGTTCGTTGGGCATGCTTCCAAACAAAAACTTTGCTACGACTTACTTTCGGGGAGGCCTTATATTTCGCGCTTCAGCAAAACCTCTACTACGTCTTATTTTCAGGGGATGTCTTATATTTGGGGAAACAGGGTAGTACTGAGCAATCCAGGAGAGGTCTAACCAAAGCTGTGTGCAGCAGCACCAATACCTCACATGACCTTGACACTATGCATCTGCTAATGTAGCCTAAAATTGCATTCACCTTTTTATCATCACATCACACTGATGGTTCATATTAATTGTATGATCTCCTAGAACCCCAAATCCTTCTCAGATGTGACACTATGCAGCCAGATTTCACTCATCATACGACTGATTTTTTACTACCCAAGTGCAACTTTTTATACTTTTCCCTATCAAACTTCATTTTTTTCCCTCCTGGCTCCAATCCTCCATCCTGTTCAAGTACGGCTGCATCCTATTTCTCTTGTCCAAGATATTAACTACTCCTCCCAGTTTAGTACCATCTGCAAACCTAAGGAGCACATTCTAGACCTCCTCCTTTAATCATTTATAGAGATGATAAATATCATTTGGGCCCAAAACAGAACTCTGAGGAATCCCACTTGTTATCTCCCTCCAGGTTGACTGAGGCCTTAATCCACCTAACAGTAATGGGGTCTAGTCTAGGCCATAGGTGTCAAACTCGTGGCCCTCCAGATGTTATGGACTACAGTTCCTGTCATCCCCTGCCAGCATGATGCTGGCAGGGGATGATGGGAACTGTAGTCCATAACATCTGGAGGGCCACGAGTTTGACACCTGTGCTCTAGGCCGTATCTCACCGACTTCTCAGCAAGAACATTGTGAGGTACTATGTCAAAAGCCTTACCAAAATCCAAATAGAATGCATCCATAGCCTGTCCCAGTCTACCAGATCAGTAACTCTAAGATAGATAGAGATTAGATATTGAATTGTTCTAACTGATCCCTATGATGCACTGAGATTTAATGATAACATTATGTCTCTCCAAATGTTCACAAACAGAATCCTTAATAATTTGTTCCAAAATATTTTCTTCAAGCGATGTCAGGCTAACTGGTTGATTATTTCATGGATCATCTTTTTCCCTTTCTTAAAAGTAGGTACAGTATTAGTCTTTCTCCATTTCATCCTACAAGACAGGTTCCAAGATTACATCCCCCAGCTACTTGATCATCCCTATCCTCTATACCCTCTTATATATTAGTTCCTCTACAGGAAAACAAAACAAAATATCAATTTAAAAACTTGGCCATTTTGCCATCGTTCACGAAAAAAATCACTCAGACACCTTCCTTAAATGAAGAAGAAGAAGAAAAGTAGTAGTAGTAGTAGTAGTAGTAGTAGTAGTAGTAGTAGTAGTAGTAGTAGTAGTAGTAGTAGTAGTAGTTTGGATTTATACCCCACCTTTCTGTCCTGTAAGGAGACTCAAGGTGGCTTACAATCTTCTTTCCCTTCCTCTCCCCACATCAGACACCTTGTGAGGCAGGTGGGGCTGAGGAAATTCTGAAGAACTGTGACTAGCCCAAGGTCACCCAGCAAGAGTGTAGGAGTGTGGAAGCACATCTGGTTCACCAGATAAGTGGGAATCATACCCGGCTCTCCACCTGCTCTTAACCACTACACCATGCTGGCAAATGAACCTATCATTTGAATAATCACCCTCTTACTCCCAAGTTTAGCCTTTTCTGCATGGTTGGTTTTGAATGCTTCCAGCTACCAAATGCTCCTTTTTAAATTTCTCCATGTTTTTTCCCCTGTTGGATGTTGGAAATGTTTCCAAGCACCTTTTCCTTCGTATTTTTATGAGAACTTTTACCATGACTTTTTTGCCACAAATGTTTCTGAGCTACTTCCGTTATCAATGCGATTATACTGATTTGTCCTTTCTTTCCCGCCAACATACCTGGCCAACATTTCCTGTTCACTCACCCAACCTCCTCTTCAGTGACTGGTCTGCCTTTTCCCCCCCGTCTCTCACCTCACTCTTTCCCCCTCTCCTCCTCTTAATTTTATCATTTTATGCATTCTCCTTTCCCCCAGATTTCTTTGGAACTATCAAATCGATGAAGCTATGCGTTTTCAATAGATTGCATGCACGGAAAAAATGCAAAAAAATATGGTGGCCAGGAAAGAATGTTCGGAGGAGGTGAGCACAGACAAGCGTCATGGCAAACAATGAGATTGAAACACCTTCAATTCAGGGTAAATACAATGTGTGGAAAAGGTCAATCTATCTATCTATCTATCTATCTATCTATCTATCTATCTATCTATCTATCTATCTATCTATCTATCTATCTATCTATCTATCTATCTATCTATCTATCTATCTATCTATCTATCTATCTATCTATCTATCTATCTATCTATCTATCTATCTATCTATCTATCTATCTATCTATCTATCATCTCTCTGTCTGTCTGTCTGTCTGTCTGTCT
Source organism: Sphaerodactylus townsendi (assembly GCF_021028975.2). Lineage (NCBI taxonomy): Eukaryota > Metazoa > Chordata > Lepidosauria > Squamata > Sphaerodactylidae > Sphaerodactylus > Sphaerodactylus townsendi. The sequence continues at coordinate 40,642,937 of NC_059438.1, forward strand.
GTCTGTCTGTCTGTCTGTCTGTCTGTCTGTCTGTCTATCTATCTATCTATCATTTGCCTGCCTGCCTGTTATTGATAGGATGAATGTGTGTGTGTGTGTGTGTGTGTGTGTGTATTTGAGGTTTAAGAATTATTGATAGGATGAATATATACTGATCCACATTTGGTTATGAAAACTGTTGGCTGCAAACTCTTGCTCTATGATGGTTCCTTCCACAGAGCAGAAAAAAGAAATTCACTGTTTCAGTTTCAACATGGTTTTATCGCCTGGGCAGATGGTTTGCTTGTACATTCCACAAACCCTAGCTTAAGCTCATTCTGCTTCAATTGTGAGTTCCTAACAGCTGCCTATCTTTAACTGGACCAAATGAACTGAAGCCTGTTTCTCCGTTGACGGCTGGAAAGCCATTTTTCCCTTTGGACCACTAATCGACAGATACCTGTTTTGTTTTCTGCCTTCTGTGCTTGGGTTGTCTGCCTCTGTGAACAATCTCTTGTGTTTCTCCCAGTTGGTGAAGATAGTGATGATTTTACTTTTCTGAAAAGCCATCAATAAAGTTGATCCTCTTTTTACCTTCTCCTACTGAGCAGACGTCATTCAGGGCCACGTATCCAGGAGTCAGGGGTCCCGTTAAGAAGTAAGGAACACAACTTGGCGTCAAGCATGTCCCCACCAAATATAGTGCCTACAACCATAGAAGTTTCATTGGAAATCAACAATTGTAAATGTGTGGCAAACATTTCCCATATAGGTGCTGTGTGGTTTCCGGGCTGTATGGCCGTGTTCTAGCAGCATTCTCTCCTGACGTTTCGCCTGCATCTGTGGCTGGCATCTTCAGAGGCCGTGAAAGCCTTCGACAATACATTTCCCATATACATTTCCTGCCATCATGGAGGTTCCGGTGGGGAGTCTTGGCTATCCGTAAAAGGGGTTTACAATTGTTTCAGAACGGTGCATAAGGAAGCATACATCCCTCCTTCTGAACATGTGATGAATATATGCATTTTAAATGTTGTCACTGCATCCTAATATTGTAATTTTATCACAGTCTCTTGAAGTATTGAACTGAGGTTATTGTACATAATGAGAACCCAAGCGTCACTGGAAAAGACAATAATGCTAGGAAAATTTGAAGGCGGTAAGAGAAGAGGAAGGCTCAGCATGAGATGGATTGACTCAATAAAGAAACCTACAGGCTACAGTTTGCAAGACTTGAGTAAGGCTTTCAAAGATAAGACATTTTGGAGGTCATTAATTCATGATAATTCATGGAGCTCATTAATTCATGGTTCCCCATAAGTCAAAAGTGACACACACACTTGAAGTATAGATGTTTCTATATTGAGCAGTGAATGTGCATGTCCAATCCTGCATCTGAGCACTTTTCGCACCAACATAGGTTGAATCCCCACTTGATAGATATTTTTTAGATAGATATTTATTACGGCCTTTTGGCCAGACAATAGTTTAAAATCAGAGTACATGTGAATACATAGCATTCCATTTAAATCCCCACTTGAAATTTGCATGCAGATCCAAACCTGTTGTGAAACTGTGTCCTCTTTATCGGAGTTTCTCCCTCCCCACCGCAGCGAGCACACAGCAGACACACCCGGTTGCAGAACTCTTAGCAATCCCCACTACCAGGCGAGCTCACTTTGCCAGTCTCCCCTGATTGGCTGGCATGCCTTGATTGGGCGGGACCTTTTCCCACTGAGGAAACATACATTGTAGGGGCATGATAAAAAAAACCAATGTGTAAAAGTTTAACTGTTTAACTGTGCAAACAGTCAATCATTACCTGTGTAAGCCATTAATTATTCAAAGTTACACGTTTGACTGTTTAACATTTGCGTTCCCTTCTGCTGGCCAATCGCAAAAGCGGAAACAAAACCAAGGAAAGGCTGCGCACGCATCGCAGTGCTGATTGGTTGCCCGAATTCCGCGTCACGCTCCAGGGCAGGAAACGAGTCAGGGTTTCAACCCTCATCCCTCCCCTCGGATCAGCTCTGAACTGTGTTAATGGGGTTTATGCCACTTGCAACCAGGTCCTGCCCGAGAAGCATGAGTTAATGTAGGGAGAGCAGCCATGAGCCGGAATCTGCGCACATAGCAAAGAAGCAATAGGGAGGTCGTCCCTCAAACCTGGTTGGTTTGTGTTCTGAAACCTGGCTAAGACGGTAGTGGGGATTCGACCATAGGCTCATTTTGTTCAGCATGACTTATCCATGACTTGGTCTTAGGAAGTAGGTTTGTTGTGTTCAATTGGTCTGATGGTGCTTGATTTTCTCCCTCAGAAACCCTCATTTCAGTTGTAAGGCAGTGAGAAGTTTAGCTTCTGCAGCGGTAAAGTGAAAGAGTATTACTTCAGGTTTTGGTGGTGCAACATAGCAAAGCGTTCTGTAAACAAGTACACCTCAGGACAACCATAAGAGGGTGCTGTGCCCATGCAAATGTTTTGTTGCGTTTCCTATTTTAGTGTGCCAAAATCTAGAGACAGTTCTACAATTGACGGAGGTGTGGATGGAGAGAAGGAAAACTCGGCCGCCTGACCCAAGGAGAAGGATCTCCTTAGAGAGCAAACTTCTTCTCAGGAGTACATAGTTCAGATTAAAGCGCACCTAGTTTTACTGGCAATGCCACTAAGCCTATTCAGTTGTAGAAATAAGACCTGTCAGCCTGCAATACTGCCAGCCAGCCAGAGAAGTCTGCATTGGCCACTGGAAGATCTGCAGGCCTGACCGGGTGAGCTGCGACCTGCAGCTCCTGAACTCCACCCTACTGGGAACACCTGCAGGCGGGTGGAACCTGGCAGCTACTTCACCAGCAGCAGCAGAAGCAACCCAAGGCAGTGGCCAAAGGGTGGTGGCATAAGGACGTTGCCCGTTTGGGGGCTGTTTGGGGGCAGGCCCCTTCGTTTCATGCGAGTTGGTCATGTGGATTTAGTGGGATTTATGAGCATGTGGCTGGGCTTGGCAGACGTAGTGGGGTTATAGTCAGTGGTGGGATCCAAACATTTTAGTCACAGGTTCCCTTGGTGGTGGGATTCAAACTGTGGCGTAGCGCCAATGGGGCTGGGCGGGGCACGATGGGGGCGTGGCCGGGCATTCCGGGGGCGGGGCATTCCTGGGCGGGGCTGTGGCAAGGATGCAGCCGCTGCGCCGGTCCTTGGGCGGGAAACGAATGCACGCAGGCGCAGGCTGCCACACACGCCGGTGCACCTCCTGCTACACTGCTTCAAGTTCTGCGCGCTACTGCTGAGAGGAGGGGCATAACTAAGGCAAAAATCACGGGGCAAAATCACCAACTAGTAACCCCCTCTCGGCACACACAAATAATTAGTAACCTACTCTCGGGAACTTGGGCTGCTAACCTCCAGGTGGGGTCTGGAGATCTCCTGGGATTACAGTTGATCTCCAGGTACAGAGAACCGTTCTCCTGGAGAAAATGGCGTTTTTCAAAGGTGGACTCTCTGGCGTTATCAGAATGCCGCTATGCCCACTGAAGTCCCACAAAACCTGCCCTCCTCAGGGTCCACCTCTAAATTCTCCAACTATATTCTAACCAGAGATGGCAACCCTATAATGAACAGAGCACATCACAAGAAGCCTTGGAAAGGTGCGTGAAAGTTGTGTTCAGAGGTTAAACTCAGAGGTGGGATCCAGCAGGTTCTCACCAGTTCCCGAGAGGGGGTTACTAATTGGGTCTGCTTTTCCGTTAGAAATTCCATTAGGTCCAAAAACCATAAAGTTGTTGTTTCCTATGTGGCTGGTTAGCGAAGGTAGAAAACGGGATCATTCTCCCTGTTGGGCTGTTTTAAAAACATGTTTTAGAAATATGGTCAAGTTCCTTGTTTAAGGAAAGTATCCTTCTTTTGATTTCTAGAAACAAAATTAAGTATTTGAAAGTATTAAGTATTTGACAGGCAGAATTAGAGGAGAAGTAGTTGTTTCTGTTGGCAGTAGACGATAGGACTTGCTGTAATGAGTTTAAATTATGGACAGAAAGAGACCAGCTGGAAATTAGGAACTTTTTTTTACAGTAAGAGTTTTTTACAGTGACAGAGAAATTATTAATGCCCCGCCCCCGTCGTGCCCCGCCCAGCCCCATTGGCGCTACGCCGCTGTTTGAATCCCACCACCATGGGAACCTGTTACTAAAATTTTTGGATCCCACCACTGTTTAAACTAGGAAAAGCAGGTGCAAATCACTCAGACACCCGCTCTTTGAAGTGTTCTGTAACCCATGAAAGTTTTATTCCCCTGACTTGAAATAATCTGTTTTACTGAACACAGCAGTACCTCAAAACTTTCCCGGTGACTATGTTAGAGCCGTCCTTGGTAATGGGGTTTCTGGAAGGCATGTGTGTGGGAGTACAAGTTCAGAAGCACAGCAGGTATCCTCGAGGAACTGGTATCACAAATATGCACAATCCAAATCTGCCTTAATGTAAGGTCTTATCTTGTTGAACATCAAAAGCATTCTTAGTTTAAAACAAAAAAGAACACTTGCTGCTTTTGTATCAAAGTGTTCCCAATTAAAGAGAACACTTGCTTACCACAGCGTCTTTCAGCCGCAGCAGAAGAGATCTTAACTGGTATTATCTGGAACTGAAATCCATTGAACATGAATTGCTACCGTACTTAGTTTTATCAATCCACCAGGAATGAACTGATTGTATATGGCTGATTGTGGTGCATTTAACAGCCAAGCACTGAATGCAGACACTGGACACATACTTTGGTGTGTTCTACTTTATGCTCACGAGACACACGGAATCAGCCTTCATTTGAGTCAGTCTGTGGTATAACGCCCCCCCCCCCCCACCGGCCCACACACTTCTGTCCCTTTAAATGTAATTTAACTTTTACTTTTAATTTAACTTTTACCGGGCTTTTGGTGAGGCTGGCCGCGGATTCCTCCTCTGGGATGCCCCTGTGTTGCGTGCCATTCCATCATCGACACACCCAATATAATATCGAATCTACACTGCTACCCCCGCCCGGCCTTGGGTTCGGGTGCCATACTTTTACACTTTTATAATTTTGTTATAATTGTGTTGTACCGTATTGCACTGTATTGATGCTGCCAGTTTTATTAATGTTGTCAATTGTTTTAACTTGATTTAATTTATTTTATGCTGTGTACTGTTGTTTTGGCCCATTGTATGTAATATTGTTTCTGGCCTGGCGTACACCGCCCAGAGTCCTTCGGGGGTGGGCGGTTTAGAAATTTATAAATGAATGAATGAATGAATGAATGAATGAATGAATGAATGAATGAATGAATGAATATTGAAAGTCTTGAACAGATATTGTTATAACTAGGAGTGGACATTTGGCTAAGGCCGAAAAGAAAAAAGCCCCCTCCCCCGATGTCTTATTTTTGGAGCTTAGCATTCTGCTCCGCCCCTCCCTGCTGACTTCCAGTTGCACGTTGAGCTGGAAGGCAGCTGCAATTTTTCAGGTTTGGATCTAATAGATCCAAAAAAATTCAGAAAGCACAAAAAAGCTGACATTAGGAATTGGCTTTTTTTGGGGGGGGGAGCGGGGGTTTCCAAAATTATCTGGGATTATTATACCCCAAACCCCCCAATATACTGGACTACATAGTCTATAGAAAACCAACCCATACAGACTGATATCTACGTAAAAACTCCAGTCACTGCCCACAACAAAAAAGAATCATAATCAAAACTCTGAGAGGTTATGCCAAACTGATCTGTAAACCTCACTTTCTTACTGATGAACTGAATCAGCTAGATCGGCTGTGTAAGTGTAACCTCTATCTGTGGGTTCTGTGGGGCAGAACTTGGAATGAGTTTGCAACAACAAATTAAAAAAAAACCCCAAAATGGTTTACTTTCTTAACATCAAACATCAACATTTAACATCATACTTCAAGGTCCTGTTCAGGTTGCATTTTCAAGTCCTTATATTGACAGTCTACTGATACGGCCGAGTCCAATTCTTCTTTGCAAGTGGGTTGGCTCCTGAAGACTCCAAGGGCTTGATGAACAGGATTCAACATGATGAAGGTTCCCAGGAGAACTCTCACCCATTACAACCACAAAAAGAAACCCTTAACAAGGTGTTAAGGGCTAATACAAATCAAGGTCCAAGTCTGGTAGCCTTGTCTCCTCCAAACTACATGAGCTCTGCAGCCTTCTGCTGCTTTGAGTCTCCACCCCTTTCTGGGTCAACCCATTCTGAGCATGGGGGTTACATAAGCAAATAGCTACTTCACAACAGAAATCAGAAGAATCATGGAACTGGAAGAAACCACAAGGGCCATCAAGAGAAAAATGCAGAACTGAAGAACAGCTCCCCACCCCCCCCGGTCCCCGGGTGGGGAGGTATTTCTACCATACATCAAGGAGATCACTAATCAAATGGGAAAACTGTTGGAAAAACATAATCTTCAAGCAGTCTTCAGACTCACCAGAACAATACAACAAATGCTACTGTCAGCAAAAGATGAGAGAGATCCTCTTACCTCTTCAGGAGTCTATTGCATAGTATGCAGCTGTGGACAAATGTAGAAAATGCAGCACTCTGACAAAAATTAAAGAACGTGAAAGGCACTGCCAACTAATTCAACCAGAGAAATCAGTAGTAGCTAAACATGTTCCAAGCGAAGCTGGACATAGGAATCTTATTTGAGGACACAGACATTCTTGATAACTCTAACAGCTACTAAGTCATAGTACACAAGGAAAGACATTAAAATCCACAAATACTGGAATAGTTTCACCAAAAAGGAAGAGTGAAAATTAACAAAACCTGGTTACCAGTACTAAAAAACACCAAAACCAAAAAACAGAGACATTCAAAACAACTGGAAATGAGCTCTACCCAGACACATGCTAATATGACTGCAAATGCAAATATGATGGCAAATTTGAGTGCAAATGCAACTTTAAATTAACTCAGACACATGCAAATGTGCCTAACTCCCTGTGAGGTGGACAAAATAGATTCCCCACCACACAGTCACTCCACACGGGGCCACAGAGAAAAACACATCTTACCTTTACCTGCCTCTGTCAGCCATTCCCAGCCATTTGACACATTCCTTAAACACACACTTGCTTTTTTTTGAAGTGTAAATTTTTTTGAAGTGTAAAAAGTGTATATAACTACTACATCCTGAATGTAGTATATAACTACTATGTAGTATATAACTACTACATCCTGAAAGTATCACCTTCCTTAAACTGATATCTCATACAGCCCATCTCTTACAGATGTTAATTTGTTTCACTATCTAATTTCATCCTGTATTGGATTTGATGTTAATTCTACTCTCCTGCTGTTAGTTGAGAATTTCAGAACCTCCTCTGTGGGTACGGATTTCTCTTTTTGTGAGGTCTTGTTTTAAAAGCAGCTCCTTTTGTTGAATACTTCTCTCACTTTCTGCTGGACTTTTAACTGGGCCTAATAGATGTACATGTTTATGTATCTGAGGCTCATTCCGCACATGCAGAATAATGCACTTTCAAACTGCTTTCAATGCTCTTTGAAGCTGTGCAGAATGGCAAAATCCACTTGCAAACAGTTGTGAAAGTGGTTTGAAAACGCATTATTTTGCGTGTGCGGAAGAGGCCTGAGAAAGAAAACTCTGACTCGAAAAAATGCATGTTGAACATTGTGCTTGTATAATTCTATCAGTGTAACTTGGAGTTTCTGCTTAGAAGTGTCTTAACAGTTTGATGCTCTATTCTAAATCAGCTATTTTGAGTGAGAGAGATTTTACATATAATCCAAGTACGGGGTTTTTTATTAACATATTTTATGAGACCATTTCTGAATCAGATCCCAGAGCTGAAGCAATGTTAGTAACCCAGTGGGAGAGTGAGTCAGTTAAGTTCCAAACATCTTTTATACATAATATATGCAAGTATACCTTCTAAAATAATTTTAAAGGTAATTGGGTAAAGATAATTTAAGTCATCGGTGACCTGTGTTGCCTACAACTGTGGAATCCTGATTATGTTATGAATTAATCATACACATCCCATAATCAGCTGACTTCTGCCCATCTCCACTTGATTTTCTTTACTGGCAGAATCGTTCTTTAACCACAAACTGGAATTAACATATTCTTTCATTTGTAATAAAGTAATAACAAAAACTGACCATCTATAATGCTGTAAATTTCCCTTTCAGGATGATTCAACAAAAGAACTATTGGTATCAATATAAGATTACAGGTTTTTTTTGCAGATGTCAATTCCATCTGTATCTTTCCCAGTAAATTTTTGTAAGTGGAAGAACGAGTTTTTCAGTTGCATATATGTGAACCTACTCATCCAGGAGCAGTAAATCTTTGATTCCTGGCATTAGGATGTAACCTCAGGAGAAGGCCCTGGCTTCTATGTCAACCCTCCGAATGAACTGAAAACAGGACACCATCTAGATCGCAGGTGTCAAACTCGTGGCCCTCCAGATGTTATGGACTACAGTTCCCATCATCCCCTGCCAGCATGGTGCTGGCAGGGGATGATGGGAACTGTAGTCCATAACATCTGGAGGGCCACAAGTTTGACACCTATGATCTAGATGGACTATTGGTCTGATTCGGCAGGACTCTTCCAATGTTGTTATGTGAGGATGCCTCACATCCACAGTTTTAGCATTTATACACATGTGTTTTTGTGTATATTTCCATGGAAATACTTTAAAATGGAACCAACAGAAAGCATCTAGAAGGAGATGGATTTGAAAGACCGCTGCTTTGGAATTCCATGTTATGTCCACAAGATGGCACTGAACAGAAGGAAATAAAACAAATCTGATTTGTGGCGCTGCTATGAGAGACAGCTTCACAAACAGGCAAGATCTGAAAGCATGGAAAAGACACAAGGTAGGCGTAGCGATTGGTCCACTGACAACTAAGGCTCATGAACAAAATTCTAATTGACCTATGGAGAAATTTCCTGGCGCTGTGAAATGTTGTTACAGGACTACTTCCCTAAGTGGATTACTCAGAGCATGATTTGAAATTCAGATGCTTAGGTTTGAAGGAGTGTATCCATCAGCCTTTACCTGGGGCTTCAGCCTGCTCAAGAGTGCTCGCTGTTTCAAAGCTGGCTTGAATGTAAGATGTTTGTTCCTGGGTTTTGAATTACCCAGCTGAACTACAGAGCAGTGGCATCGGTATTCACTACGGATGAGTCTGTGCGCTATCCTATACCTCTGTGCGTGCTCCATCATTACTCATTTGCCTTCTAATGATGCTTATGAATAATGGTCGCCTCTACAGCCACTTAAAAATTATGAACACAACCACTGTATACAAAAATTTTAGTAACAGGTTCCCATGGTGGTGGGATTCAAACAGTGGCATAGTGCCAGTGGGGCTGGGCGGGGCATGACAGGGGTGTGGCCGGGCATTCCGGGGGCGGGGCGTTAATAATTTCTCTGTTACTGTAAAAAACTCTTACTGTTAAAAAAAAGTTCCTAATTTCCAGCTGGTATCTTTCTGTCCATGAATTTAAACTCATTATATGCAAGTCCTATCGTCTACTGCCAACAGAAGCAACTACGGCTCCTCTAATTGACTGCCTGTCAAATACTTAATACTTTCAAATACTTAATTTTGTTTCTAGGAATCAAAAGAAGGATACTTTCCTTAAACAAGGAACTTGTCCATATTTCTAAAACATGTTTTTTAAACAGCCCAACAGGGAGAATTATCCCGTTTTCTACCTTCACTAACCAGCCACATAGGAAACAACAGGACTTTATGGTTTTGGACCTAATGGAATTTCTAACGGAAAAGCAGACCCAATTAGTAACCCCCTCTCGGCACACACAAATAATTAGTAACCCACTCTCGGGAACTGGTGAGAACCTGCTGGATCCCACCTCTGACTGTATCCACCAATTTTTGAAATGTACCATGCTGTCCTTAATGAGGGTTGCCAACTTCCTGGGAAGGGGGACTGTTCTGTCCCTTTAACAGATGATAGGTTGGATGTTATTTACCAGATCATTTTGTTAAACATCCATGCATGAAAAGCTTCAGCTGCCCATTGCCACATCTTAAGCCTTTACTATAGAGACGGGACCTTTCTCTCTCTAGGCCTGATGACAGCCCTGTCCTTACCTTTGTACATTTGGAGGCTGGATTTTATCCGATGAGGGAAAGTCACTGTGTAAATTCATCCAGGATGTGGCAAGATTGCAAATCATCACACGCACGATAATTGACAGCAGTCTAACCACATGGGAGCGTATCCCAAGCTAACAACTGAGGGGAGAGATCAAACATATTGAGATCAAAACCCTCTAATGATGTGGGTTAGCATGCACAGCCTGATAACCCAGCCTAGCCCAATCTCAACAGAGCTTGGAAGCTAAGCACGGTCAGCTACGGTCAGTGCTGGAATAGGAGACCACCAAGCAAGACTTGGCAAAGGCCAAGCACCTCTGTCCATCTCTTGCCTTGGAAACCCCATCATCATGGAGTCGCCACTGAGTCAAGTTGCAAATTGATGGCACACAGTTATTATATATTAGTATGCGTGCTCTTTAGCAGCATGGTAGTCATCTGTAAACATGATAACAATTTTTTTTTAACTGGCAGAATAGTTCTTTAACCACAAACTGGAATTAAGATAAAGAAGAGTTTGGATTTATATCCCCCCTTTCTCTCCTGTAGAAGACTCAAAGGGGCTGACAATCTCCTTTCCCTTCCCCCCCCTCACAACAACACCCTGTGAGGTAGGTGGGGCTGAGAGCTCTGAGAAGCTGTGACTAGCCCAAGGTCACCCAGCTGGCGTGTGTTGGAGTGCACAGGCTAATCTGAACTCCCCAGATAAGCCTCCACAACTCAAGCGGCAGAGCTGGGAATCAAACCCGGTTCCTCCAGATCAGAATGCACCTGCTCTTAGCCACTACGCCACTGCGTAGTGGTAATAAAGTAATAATGTTGGCAATAAAGTAATTGGTAATAAAGCTGGTAGTAAAGTAATAACATTGGTAATAAAGTAATAACAAAATCTGTCCATCTATAATGCTGTAAATTTCCCTTTTAAGATGATTCGACAAAAGAACTATTGGTATCAACGTAAGATTACAGTTCCAAAGGGATTTTTTTTTGCAGATGTCAATTCCATCTGCATCTTGCCCAGTAAATTTTTGTAAGTGGAAGAACAAGTTTTCCAGTTGCATAGATATGAACCTGCTCATCCTGGAGCAGTAAATCTTTGATGCCTGGCTCTAAGAGGTAAGCTCAGTTCTTTCACCAAATTCCTGGTTATCTGGTTTTTAAACTGTTCAGTGAATCAGTTTCCAAGGGTTCCGTGGATGGTTCCATTTTAAACATGTCACATGAATATATTTATGCCTCCTTCCTGTGCTTCTTCTTCTTGGAAGCATTTTTTTCAGTTTCAGGTTGAAAAGGGGTATATTATTACATATTGTCTCCCCTCCACCCCCCTTGTGTGTTTGTGTTTCTGTGTCACCCATGGTGCGACAGGTCTCCTTGCTTGCTATTTACAGTTTACTCCGAGGAGGTTGGAGCTGGCTGGGTTCAAAGCTGATTTAAAGCTGGCTCTTACTCCCCCGAGGCAGCTGTTGCTTTACTAGTCTTCCTCAGGACTTCCCTTCCTTCGGCCTCTTGCTTAACTGGCCAAAGTCCAGTGTGTACTTTTGCTGTCCATTAAAAATCAGGTTTGTAATGCAAACTATGAGCTCCAGATGAAGATGGAGGACACAGAATAGCAGCATGGCAACTGGTAATGATGTCACAGTTTCAGGTCCCTAGGAAAGGTTGTTGCCTAGTAGTAGGATTGTCCCTGGAGGAAACGGATATTTTGGAGGGTGGACTCTATGGCACTATACTATACCCAGTGGTGGGATCCAGCAGGTTCTCACAGGTTCCCGAGAGTAGGTTACTAATTATTTGTGTCTGCCGAGAGGGGGTTACTAATGGGTGATTTTGCCACGTGATTTTTGCCCTAGTTACGCCCCTCCTCTCAGCAGTAGCACACAGAACTTGAAGCAGTTTAGCAGGAGGTGCACGGTAATGCGTGGCAGCCTGGCGCCTCGTGCGATGGATTTCCCGCACAAGGACCCGGCGTAGCGGCAGCGTCCGCTTATAGCCGCCCAGCAATGCCCCGCCCCCGGAATGCCCGACCACGCCCCCATCATGCCCCGCCCAGCCCCATTGGCGCTACGCCACAGTTTGAATCCCACCACCATGGGAACCTGTTACTGAAATGTTTGGATCCCACCACTGAATATACCCCACCAAGACCAAGGTCTGTCCTCAAACTCTGATCTTCCCAGGCTTCATTCCAAAATCTCCAGACTTCTCCCAGCCTGAAGTTGACAACTCCATCTAGTGGATTCAGTACAATCGATAGATCTGTGTTCTGGCAGTTAACAAGTATCAGGGGCTGAAAAGTCAGAACAATTTCAAGCTAGTGTAACCCCCATACTCAGAATGGGTTGACCCAGTAAGAGGTGGAGACTCAAAGCAGCAAGAGGCTGCAGAGCTCATGTAGTTTGGAGGAGACAAGGCTACCAGACTTGGACCTTGGTTTGTATAAGCCCTATAACACCTTGTTAAGGTAACTGCAATGTTGTTGGGAACTACTGGGAAGGTAGTTGTTAGTTTTTGCTATGTTGTAAATGTTGGAGTTTATTGTTTCAGGGTTTTTTGTGTTTGTAATGGGCGAGAGTTCTGGAAACCTTCATCATGTTGAATCCTGTTCATCAAGCCCTTGGAGTCTTCAGGAGCCAACCCACTTGCAAAGAAGAATTGGACTTGGCAGTATCAGTAGACTGTAAATATAAGGACTTGAAAATGCAACCTGAACAGGACCTTGAAGTGTGATGTTAAATGTTGATGTTTGATGTTATATGTTAAGAAAGTAAATGCGTTTTTTTTTTAATTTGTTGTTGCAAACTCATTCCAAGTTCTGCCCCACAGAACCAACAGATAGAGGTTACACTAGTCTGACAAAAAATGTTTTAAAGTTAGTTCTATAGATCTAACACATTCTCTCCATGACCCATCGGATTCCATCCCAAGTTCAGCGCAGAGCTCCATGTTTGGAGAGCCCAGACATTTTTAAAACTAATTTTAGGTGTGTGCTAGGGGATTTAGGTATTTTAGGGGATAGCATGTTAAGCCCAAAGTTGCCGACAATGTTCTGAGAGTAGATTCCGCATTTTGTTATTGGTATTCATAGTCACATTTCTTCACTTGTTATCACTACTCTGAAATCTGGAGGAGCCATCTTCAAACGTGTGTTTGTTTGCTTGCTTGCTTCCTTGTTTGTTCTTTCTTTGTCCAAGTAGCTGCGGAGAACAGCTTGGAAGGGTATTGCTAGTGTCTCTCACAGGCGTCACAATAAGGAGGCTGGGGAGGGCAGGCGGGCTTTACAGAAGGAAACGGGCGGAAGAGCACTTCATCCCCTCATGGCGAGCTCCCTTTCCTCCTCGGAGTCCCCACCTTGAGAATGTGAAGCCCTTGAAAAGGTCTTGCAAGCTGAATATATTATGCAAATTAAAAATATATGGAATGCATTTTGTTTTTGTTTTTTAAAGAGCAGTGCTTGGGTTTCCAAGGTGTTTCATGAAAAAATAAGAGTTTTCAAAATGAATGGCAGGTGTAGTGCCCTGGCTAAGAGAATGAGTGCAAAGCTCTTCTGTCGAAACCTCACCCCTGCAAATAAACCCTTGCTGTCCTTCAGCAAGCCTGTCTCTTGGCCTCAGGCCCCTGAGTGTAATGTGAAGATAATAATCCCATTTGGGACTACTGGAGCAATAAGGGGCTACATTAATAAGGTATTACTATTATTAAATCTCAGTCCTGAAGTTACCGTGTTTCCCCGAAAATAAGACAGTGTCTTATATTAATTTTTGCTCCCAAAGATGCGCTATGTCTTATTTTCAGGGGATGTCTTATTTTTCTGTGTTCTGTTCGTCAGGCATGCTTCCAAACAAAAACTTTGCTACGTCTTATTTTCAGGGGATGTCTTATATTTGGGGAAACAGGGTAGCTCCCTTTGGAAAAACTCTTCACTGTGTCAGTTACAGAGTTGAAATTGCTGCTAAATTTCGCCAGAGGTTACCTGAAAGCCTTCTTCTCTCATTTCCAAGGATCAACCTGGAACATTAAAAAAGAGAATCTTTGAGCATGTGCAGAGGATCTTCCCCGAATCAGAGCAGCTACAGCGAGACCAATTGATGTGTCAAAAATTCTGGGTTTCAACTAAGCATCTTAGGCATGTTTCAGCCCCTCTGCTCTGAAGATAAGAGTAGACCCAGAAGAGAAGATCAGGCTTGTGTGTAGATTTACACAATGGTTCAGCTTTTTCAACCTGATGCCTGAATGCTGAGAGAAAACAAGAGAAAACATCCATTCTCTGAAGAGGAAATAGTTCCTAGGTGCTCATTCGAAGATTCGGAAACCTTTTAGGCTACAATAGTTTTGCCAGTTTTTCACTTTTCCTCAGCTGTCTCACAATATCATTATTATTACAATTATCATTATATTATTACATTAGCTTGGGAGTCTGCGTTACGAAAGCAGATTCACGCTTATGGGTCATGCTTCTAATGGCTGCAATTTTTGGAACCCTGCACTGGTATTATGTAGCAACACTTTTTGAAAACAACAATCACTTTTCCCATCTGTCATCTCTGGAAAAGGAAATGGTTTTTCGAACGGAAATGGGTCTTTATTATTTGTATTTCAAGACACTTACTGAGGAACCATCATTTTTAAAAGGCCTGTTGATGATTATGAATGACAACATTAGCTTGGAAATATGTTAGTGTAATTAGCACCCCTGACCACCAGAGGTCGTCATCCAAGTAAGATCAACTCCGCCTCATAATCAACTTCAGTTTAACGCAGCATCCGAACAGTCCTCGTTTTCTGGTACCAAATCTGTCTGGTTAATCATTGCCCCTCTGTAGCTTTTGGGGAGAATTGTAAAATACTGTTAGCATAACTTGCTGGCATTGTAGGTTTGCAGATGCTGTCCTACTAATTCACAAATAAATGGTTCACCTGGCAGGCAGGCATATTTCATTTCTTGGGCACCTACACGTTTGAACTTGTGTGAATGCTAGAACACCGACAAGGTTCATTTTGAATACTCAACATATTGTAGGGCGATTTCCTGTCCTAGTTACAAGTATCCTTTTAAATCATTGCTAAGCAGACTATAAATTACACCCACGTTTTGCCCAAATGCCAATGCAATTCCCAACACTTTCACATATTTATTATTACATATAAGAGCCCTGTGGTGCAGAGTGGTAAGCGGTGCCGCAGTCAAAGCTCTGCTCACAATTTGAGTTCGATCCTGACCAAAGCTGGTTTCGAGTAGCCGGCTCAAGGTTGACTCAGCCTTCTGAGGTTTGTAAAATGAGTACCCAGCTTGCTGGGGGTAAAATGTAGATGGCTGGGGAAAGCAATAACAAACCGCCTCGTAAATAAAGTCTGCCCGATAAAAATCATGATGTGGCGTCACCTGCATGGGTCAGTAATGACCTGGTGCTAGTATAGGGGTCTACCTTTACCTATTATTCATTACATATATCTTACCTTTCTTCTACCACCTGACAATTTCTTCTACCACCTGCCAAATCGTACCTTCGGGACCGCATTACCCCATATGTCCCGGTTCGTCCTCTGCGTTCGGCAGAGGCCAATTTACTGGAGGTCCCTGGCCCCTCAATGATGCGGCTGGCCTCCATTCGAGCCAGGGCCTTCACAGCTCTGACCCCTGCCTGGTGGAACACTCTCCCTCCAGCTGTCCGGGCCCTGCAGGACCTTGGTGGTTTCCGCAGGGCCCGTAAGCCTGAGTTGTTCCACCGGGCCTTTGGAGAGACCAGCCACTGAGTGTGCCCCCCCCATTACTTTCTGGGTCTTCAATGTCACCAGGACCCATTACCTCGCCCCCCTCCTCCTTTTTAGGAGGGTTAAGTTTAAGTTTTAGTTTAAGTAAGGTTTCGTGAGATGCCTTTTCTGGAAACAATGACTGTTGTAAGTGTATTTGTGGAAATTATATTCATGCTGATTTTATATAGACTATTTTATGTTGTACACCGCCCAGAGCCCTTCGGGGATGGGGCGGTATATTAAATTAAATAATAAATAAATAAATAAATAAATAAATAAATAAATAAAATTACAAACCAAGGGACCACGCTGACTTGACTAGGAAGAGAGTTAGAAAGTTCTGAGGCTAGAAAGGCATGTTCTTCAATGTGTTCATTGACACATCTCAGTTGGTGGACAAGGTACAGGCAAGAGTGCGGAAGCTCTTGGAGTGGGGACGTCTGGGGGAGTGGGGTTCATATCATACAGGCTATTTAAGAGCTGTAAAGGTACAAACACTGAGCTGAACTTGGGGAATAAATGGGTTATAGCAGGGGTGGCCAACCTATGGTGCTCCAGATGTTCATGGACTACAATTCCCATCAGCCCCTGCCAGCATGGCCATGCTGGCAGGGGCTGATGAGTATGATCCATGTCTGGAAACAAATTAACCACTGAATTCTCAACAATAAGAGCATGATGTGATCCATACGGCCTGCTGTAGTAAAAAATCTGACAGCTGCACTACTGTATTTAACAATGAAACCAGAGGCTGAAGCCGAAAGAGGAAACAGCAAAGCCAGACTGCTTACAGATATGACTAAAATTCTGCATATTCAAGAGACTCCCTCGTTGTGTATTAAAAATACGCTTTTGTAAATTTCCCCAAAGGGGGAAGGGAATAAAACCAAATCCCCAAAACAGCCCAATGAGGAAGTACTGAACTTTGAGAGCGATATAAAACAAATTAAAGAAAAAAAATGGTTGAGGGGAAATTGAATGGTGCAAGCCCCTTAGTGCTTAGAGAATTCTGGAAAGAGGGAGCCGAAGACTTGTGCACGTAGAGAGAAAATTAAAAACAACAGCAACTTTTATTTCCAGCCTCCAGTGTATTTTCAGCTAATTACAGTTGATGCATATTTTTCAAAGACAGCTGAACATAAAGCACATTATAGCTATCTAATCTAGATTTCATTGCATCGTGAATTACCAAGGCTAAGTAGCTGCAGAAGGTAGTTGTGCTGGCCGACAGTAGAACAGCTAGAATTGAGTACAGGGACACCTTGAAGACCAGCAAGATTGGGGCATGAGCTCTGAGTCTTGAAAGCTCATAACCCACCCCCCATCTTGTTTTTTTAAAAAAATTATTGTATCATTTGAATTTGACAGTTTATAGTAATTTCCTTCTTCATACATTTTCAAACAATACTTTTTCCCCCTTTTCTCCCTCTCCCCATTGCTTCATAGTTTTGTCACACAAACAGCAGTAAGTTCATTCTCTGTAGCCTCTTCTCCCATATTTCTTCGTTGACTTGAGCTTCTTTCATCCAGTCCACGTATGTTATCCATACCTTCAAAATTTCATTCTGTTTATCTTGCCACGTCTTTTTTTTTTGGTTAGTATATCGAAAATATCAAGTGTCACTTGTTCCCAGATATATTCTAACCATCTCTGAAGTGTCCATTTTTCTTTTCTTTCCAGCCCAAGGCTATTGTTGCACGGGCTGCTTTGATCATTATTTTATACATATAACTATATTGTTTGTCCACCCTTCTGTCTTCCATCACACCCATGAACATTAAGTCATTATTTAAATCAATATTTATCTTCACCAGTTTCTCCATATATATTAATACAGCCCCCCCCCCCCCAATCTTGTTGGTCTTTAAGGTGCCACTGGAGTTGAATGAACGTTAAATGCTCAGCCTTCTAAGAAGGGGCCCAGCTGGCTAACCAGGTTCAACTGATATAAGGCTCTTTTGGCCATAGCCATTTGTAGGATACCCACCAGGGCATCCAGAATCAATGTAGATTCAAGACCCACCCAGCTGTCAAGCCCTGGTCAGTTCTTGACAGGAGTTCAAGCCCTGGTTATTTAAGCCAATAATGAATATGAAATTGTATTATATAGTAGTACTATCAGAGGTGGGATCCAGCAGGTTCTCACCAGTTCCCGAGAGTGGGTTACTGATTATTTGTGTGTGCCGAGAGGGGGTTACTAATTGGGTCTGCTTTTCCGTTAGAAATTCCATTAGGTCCAAAAATCATAAAGTCCTGTTGTTTCCTAGGTGGCTGGTTAGCGAAGGTAGAAAACGGGATAATTCTCCCTGTTGGGCTGTTTTAAAAACATGTTTTAGAAATATGGTAAAGCTCCTTGTTTAAGGAACGTATCCTTCTTTTGATTTCTAGAAACAAAATTAAGTATTTGAAAGTATTAAGTATTTGACAGGCAGTCAATTAGAGGAGAAGTAGTTGTTTCTGTTGGCAGCAGACGATAGGACTTGCTATCATGAGTTTAAATTATGGACAGAAAGAGACCAGCTGGAAATTAGGAACTTTTTTTTTAATAGTAAGAGTTTTTTACAGTAACAGAGAAATTATTAATGCCCCGCCCCCGGAATGCCCGACCACGCCCCCGTCGTGCCCCGCCCAGCCCCATTGGCGCTACGCCACTGTTTGAATCCCACCACTATGGGAACCTGTTACTAAAATTTTTGGATCCCACCACTGAGTACTACTACTACTACTAGTAGTAATGATGATGATAATGATGATGATAATGTTGATGATGATGACGTCCTAGGCCTCTGGATGAGGCTCGAGTTGTAATGAAAGGTCAGCAACAACCAACTAAAGAACTGGCAGCTGTGATATTAAACAAAATTACATCATCACCATCACCATCACCATCACCATCACCATCACCATCACCATCATCATCACCATCACCACCATCATCATCATCATCATCATCATCATCATCATCATCATCATCATCATCATCATCATCATCATCATCATCATCATCATCATCATCGTCTTGATTTTCAAAGGTCACTTTCAAAGGTCATTTTCAAAGGCACAAACCAGCTGAGGTGATCAGTACCCTGGGCACCATTCTGAAACTGCTAGGGCAGCACGTGAAACGTCTTCAAAGCAACATCAGTCTCCGTCAGAGCCCTACTGGTATCCGTGCAAATACTACACCGATACATTACAGGGTCCTAGGCTTCTCTGGGTGAGGCTTGAATTGTAATGAAAAGCCAACAACCAGCTAAAGAACTTTCAGCTGTGATATCAAACAACAAATTATTATTAATAATAATATTTAAAAGATTTATAATTGAAAAAAAAGATTTATAAGAAAGGTTTCATTTCAACTGAATCTGATTTTTTATTGGATGGACCAGAGACACGACATAAGAACATAAGAACATAAGAACATAAGAACATAAGAAACATGACAGTTTGACAAGATTCAGTTTGAGTTGAAATGAATAATTTTATTTACGGTCATCGACCAGAACAGCAATAACAGAAATATACAATTCAGCAATAATGAATCACGAATCAAAGATGGTACATAGTACAGAATATATAGTCAATATTGCTGACTGAGAAGATGTTCACAGGAATTAAATAATTTATATAAAAATTTTTCCTATGACTTTTGTTTAAAATCACATTACACCTAAAATTGCGATACAATGGATAAAAGTACAAAGATTGGAACAGTGATAAAAATTTAGGTATAAAAGGCCCCTACAAAGAAAGCCAATAAGGACTGGCTAGAAAACTGGACTTCTGGCCAAGTCGGGCTAAAAACTGGACTTCCGGCCAAGTCTAAAAATTGAACTGATCTAATCTTCTCTTCCCTTGACTATTCGGCCACAGGACAAAAAGAATTGAAATGAAATATTTTTTATTGAGGACAGGTACCAGAAATGTAGCGCAGTAAAAATCCCTTGACAAACCTACTTTTGGCCTTCAAAAGCCTCAAGATATACAGCTCCGCTCCCTCCTCACGTCATCAAACAACCCAGTGTTATCGGCCTGCCTGAGAGCCCGTTCCTTTACAGCTGGCCGGCAACCACAACCATCCTTCTGTGGAAAGTGAAAGCAACTAAATAGCCACACAAAGACAGTTGACAGTTACCATAACAATTCACAGACACAGGTGCAACATCCCGTCTCAGAGGAATGGCAAGAAGTGACGTGAGCTTGACACCACCCAACTATGAACTTGAATCTTAAAAAAAAGTATTTTCATAAAATTAAAATTAATTGTTGGATATAATGTAAGATATGAAGGTTTGTTTACCTCTGTTTACATCCGAACTTAAACTTATTAAATTCCTGTTAGAGTTTTCAAGACTAAACAGAATCTAAGATCTAACTACAGCATTTTGTTCTTATACAGATGACCTTTGTTGTCCCTAGTTAATCGAGTCTTTGGTTTGTGTAGTCCCAGCCCCCCTCCCCCAAACCCATTTTCTTCCATACTGCATGCATAGTTCTGTTACGAACTAGAATCTGAAGGTGAAGAACTTAAGTCCAGATGGATCCCAAGAAATAGCACTTCTGTCTAGTCTAGATTAAGTTTCAGTCCCCTGCCATGCCCAGACATTAGTTCAGAATGCCAACAGCTTCTTTCCCCCAAATTAAATGAACAAGAGAGATGCACACAGCTGGGATAATCTCTGCATAAGACTGACATTTGGAAGGGAGACCACCAAGAAATATCAGGGCCAGGATGTGGAGGAAGGCAATGGCAAACCATATCTGAATGTCTCCTGGCTTTAAAACCCCACCAGGGGGCGCCATAAGTCAGCAAAAAGCCCAAAATGCTAACAATGCAAGCTGAATCTGTGATTATCTTCTCCAGAAGTTTCACACAGACGTTTTAAAAACATGGAGGAGGCTGAAGCTTGCAGGACTCTACAGACTGAAAACCGTGGAGTCTCTGAGGATGTTTTTTAGCTTTAAAAAGGGCTTGGACAGATTTATGGAGGAGAAGTCGATCTATGGCTCCCAATCTTGATCTCAGATTGCAAATGCCTTAGCAGACCAGGTGCTCGGGAGCAGCAGCAGCAGCAGAAGGCCCTTGCTTTCACATCCTGCACGTGAGCTCCCAAAGGCACCTGGTGGGCCACTGCGAGTAGCAGAGTGCTGGACTAGATGGACTCTGGTCTGATCCAGCAGGCTAGTTCTTATGTTCTTATGTCCCTCTGAAATCTGCCTTCCAAGAAGGATTGGAAGAAGAATGTTTCCTGATCTCTGCTTCTCCAGCAGGATGTCTTAGTGGATGGCACTAAAAGCTGCTGAGAAGAGGGATACGTTCCTTAATACTCTTTCCAATATAGGCTTTCACCGGAGCAACTCAGGGTATTTCGCTCTTCAAACCAGGCCCAAAGCAAGATCGGAAAAGATCAACATTTCCAGTGTCATCATTTCAGAATGAACGTTTTAGAATACAACCTGTCAAGAACTGTAGAGCCCTTTGGAAAATGTAATCGATGTTAGGAGCTTCAGCAGGGATCCTGGAGTGGAAACTGAGTGGTGGTGTTGGTGGAAATTGCCATTGTAACAGCTGAATAACAGCAACTCTATCAGACTTCCAAGGAAAGATGTCCAGAGTGGTTGGCCGTTGCCAGCGTCCAGATAGCAACCCTGGATTTCCTACGTGATCTGCCATCCAACTACCAACCAGGGCTGATACTTAGCTTCTGAGGTCTGATGCGATTGGGCTAGCCTGGGCTATCCAGGTTGAGGAAGAATTTTAAGTACATAAATGTGACCCTGTTTTCATCCAGGACATGTTTGAAGGGCATATGCAACATGTAACCAGTAGGGGGAGCAAGCACTACACTATCCAGTATAAGATGCTTGGTCTCTGTCCAAACCTGTACTAAAGGATGCTGTTCCTTGTTAGTAGCCTCACAGATGGGGTAGGTTATTGGTTGGATTAGACGCAAAATGCAAGTAGCATGTGTTTTGTGATATTTTTTGGCACTTTGGGGTAGTTGTTTCACTACCACCACCACCGCCGCCACCCAGTGCCTCATCTTAAATAGATCAATAGCTGAGAACTCCTCTCTCTCTCTCTGCCTGGGACTTGCAAAGAAGAATATAGCTACGGGGAAGAGTTGAAATCTCTAGAAGTTGACATGGGCTAAGCTGTGAATTTCTCTGTGTTATAGCCACACACATACCCCTTTTGGGCAGTAAAGGCTTTTATTCATAGCTTTTGGCAGTGTTAAGCGCAACTTAACTGAGGCAGAGCAATGTAAACGGAAACTGAGAGCAAAGGAGACACAGGGCAATTCCGCACACAAGTAAAATAGGTTCGACCCAGTTCCCTGAGAAGGATACCGACCTAGGTCGAAGCCATTGTTGTTCCCCACTGCAACCAGCTTGATCCCAGCTCCGAGGGCGGGATCGTCCTGTGCCTCTTCGCCGCTCCGTTCCGATTGGCTGCTGTTCTATGGCCATGTTCCGTCTATCCCCACACACGTTATAAAAAAAAAACTGCCACAGGAATGGAGGGGCGAAGGTGGCGTTTTTTGATTGGCCAGCTGTACGCATGCCCGAAACACTCAGCTGTGATTGGCTGAATGGGGGACTCCCGGCACCAGAGATTCCGCACTTTACTGGAATCGAGCTGAGTTCGAGCGTGGTTCCCTGAAAAAGTAGTAGTTCCCACCTGGAGTCGGAAATTTGACCGTTACACAGGGCGAAGCTGGTACAAAACCACGTCGATCCCAGTAGTTGTGCGGAGCACTTAGGTCGAACGCAGCTCGAACTTAGGTCGATAACGCAAGTGCGGAATCAACCACAGAAATATCATGTATGGCCGCTGTGAAAGAAGCACTCCACGGGTGAGATTTTATTCAAGGGATAATAAAGACCAAGGGGCAAAAAAGGGACGTGCTGGCAAATTTAGCCCAGGTCGGCCTCTTTCCTCCCTACTTTTTGCCAGTAGAGACTACGTAGCAACACAGCCTGACCTGAATTTCAAAAGGCTGCCTGTAGAGGCAAAGTAGGGAAGGGATACTTTGTAGTACTGAAAAAAATGGAGCTTTCCAGATCCAATATGGTACCACTGCTTACAAGGAAACAAAGTAGGAGTCAGCCATTAAGGAATATTTGCTTTAAGGGATATACTGGGATTCCCACTGCTCACAGAGCTCTGTATTGGCCTTTGTATTTGGGGGGGGGCGCTTGGAGACAATTTGTCTCTTGGCACCATTTTACCCCAATACGCCTCTGTTGGGAACTGGTGTTCGGGATGGGGTTGTGTGACACAGAAGGGCATGATGTGGGGTAAAGCTCAGATTTTGCACCGGGCTCCATTTCCCCTAGCTACGCCTCTGCCCGGAGTGGAGGGCAGAAGGGGTTGCTGGCTGGGAGCCCAGCCCGGGGGGGGGATGGGGTGGGCGGGGCAGGGAATCTGCCATCCCTGGTCTCGGAGAGCTGCTTTTATAAGCACTGAGGCCAGGGGCAGGGCTAGGGCGGCATGGCCATGCTCCCAGGAGTGGGTGGGGGCGTAGCCATGCCCCCCAAACCCGCCTCCATAAAAATCTATACCTACGTCACTGCCCCCCTTTTCTAGAGCCCGTTGCATTTCCCCCTGCAATGGGCTTTACTGCTAGTCTTACATAAACTATACAAGCAAAACACAAAATGTGTTTCTATAATGGAAGCAAAAATATATGCAAGACCATGATGATGTCTGTGTAATTTCGATTTGGAAAAAGAAAGGTATTTAATGAGTTAAAATTAAAAGCATGAATTCCTTTTGAGACCTCTCCTTTCTCATGCGTACACACCCTAATAGGAAGAAGGTTCGTTATAAAATTCTGGTTAAATATTCACAACCAAAGCTCCAGAAACTCATTGACCCAACTTACCTTGAGTGAACTCCACCATTCAAAATGGTGCACAATAGTTACAGCAAAGATCAGGGAACTGCGTTATGACAGTGACTCCTTCAATATGCTAACCTTTACTGAAACTTTTGCCCTCATTAAAGAGAGGCTGTTAGCAATGGACTATCAACAACTGCAGAGCTTGGCAAATAAATCTTGTTCACCAACAAATATGTCAATTCCTTTCACGCAGGGATACCCAGCCTATTATATTACAGCGCTCACAAATCCCATACACAGGAGAGCCTATATGCTGGCTAGATTTAACATCATGCCATCTCCGCTACATAGAGGAAGACTTAAAGGTCTTCCAAGTGATAAGAGGTTCTGTACCTGTAGCATAGGACAGCTGGATTCCATCCCACATATTCCCCTGAACTGCTTATTATACCAAGAACTCCGATCCAGCCTGTTATCCCAAGCTATAGACCCTATGATTGATTACACTGAATCAGATAAAGTAGTTACGCTTTTAAATTGTCAGGATTTTCATTGTTGCCTTATAGTGGCAAAGTTTTTGTCAGACATTTGTAAACTGAATGTATGACAAGCACGGAGTTTTTTACTATTCACTTTTTAACTGGAACTATATTTTAACTGGAACTATATTTTAACTGGAACTATCGTGTATATGCCAATAAAGGCTTATTGAATTGACTTAGCAGGAAGAAGGTGAATCTCTGACTTAAATTGAAGCCTCCACCCAGAGTTGCCAATAACCTGGGAGGCAAAATGTTCTGGCCCCTTAGGAGAGACTTCACAAGCTGTTATTTAGCAGGCGATGTTATTTATCTCCGTGCCCTGGAAATCTTTGCCTGCTACATTTCACTCCTTAGGCCTCTATTAAAGGGGCAGGACACCTTTTCCCCTCCAGGTTGCTGCCAGTCCAACTTCCCCCTCAGTCTTAACTAAGGAGGTGCAAATGGCACTTCTCACCTGACATATGTAAAGCTGCCAACTTCCAGGTGGATATGGCAACAATATAAATCTGTATATTCCTTTTGAGACCGCTCATTTCTCATGCATGCACACGCTAATAGGAAGAAGGTGAATCTCTGACTTAAATTGAAGCCTCCACCCAGAGTTGCCAATAACCTGGGAGAAACCTGCACCTTATATTCAAAGGGAATATACCGGTAAATCTGTATCCAATGGCTTAAACCACGAAACCACGAAAAATGTGGGTAATTTTATCCACAATGCACAATGTCATAAGCAATGGATTATGCAATATAATTTTCACAACTTTGTACATTTACAATTGGCATTGAAATGAGTACAATTATGCACGAAGTACATTTACAGTTTCTATTTAAGTGAGTACAATTATGTGCAAAGTAATATTTCATATATGAGTTGTTTGCTTCAGAATGAAGAAGAAGAAGAGTTTGGATTTATATCCCCCGTTTCTCTCCTGCAGGAGACTCAAAGGGGCTGACAATCTCCTTGCCCTTCCCCCCTCACAACAAACACCCTGTGAGGTGGGTGGGGCTGAGAGAGCTCCGAAAAGCTGTGACTAGCCCAAGGTCACCCAGCTGGTGTGTGTGGGAGTGCACAGGCTAATCTGAATCCCCCAGATAAGCCTCCACAGCTCAGGCGGCAGAGCTGGGAATCAAACCCGGTTCCTCCAGATTAGATACACGAGCTCTTAACCTCCTACACCACGAAAGGTGGGGCTAGTTAACCTCCGGTATTAGTTAAGTTCGTAATGCCTTCTTAGGCCCCTCCTAAAATAAACAAAAATACATCAAACATATATGGTGATTAACACAAATCTACATATGATCATATATTAGCCAAACTCTCATAAATACCTTACTTACTATTTTACATGAAATTTGTCCTTATTTTGGACTCTCTGGTCTAATGGAAGGAATGATGGTAGCCCCAAATTATTGTGATTTTAATCCATAAACCGTGCAGTACCTGCTTGGCCAGGCTGCTTCCCCAGCCTGACCATGGGGCTTTCCCCACTGACAGAGTTGTAGTGGTTTCTACCTAGGTTCGCCTCAGTGAATCCCCACTGCCACCAGGCTCAACATTGTTTTGTCTCAGTCCCCCCCCCCCCCGCCCCGAACTGCGACATCCTTGTCGCAGTTATGAACTACACTTTTCTGCCGGAACAAGGTCGATACCGCTTCGAAGTGGGGAAGCATCGAAATGACACCTCATCTGTTCAACCAATCACGAGCCGCTTTTGTGGCATGCGCAGAACGGGAGAGTCGTGGTGGGCAGAAAGCGCATGTAACTGTAAACTGTAAAAACTAAAAAAAAAAAAAGAACGCTCCCATTTCCCACCGTAACACAAGCGCCAATCACGAATGAGGAGCGAAACAGGCACCAAGATGATCCCGCCCACTTAGCTGGGTTCCAGGGGGCCGAATAAGTTGCTGTGGGGACAGCCTGGAATTGCCCTCCACTGAGTTGACCTTCGCTCCCTTCTGTAGTGGGGAAAGCCCCCAAGTCACATTTACATCATATCTGGTCCTCATAACAAATGAGTTCGACACCTCTGCCCTAGAAGGCAAATTTCTAAAATTTAATTTTTTAATTTAATTTATTTTAAAAGAACAGAAAAAACACAAGAATGTGTTGTTCTGCCCTGATAAGAGAGTTTAAGGTTTTAATTGTATACTGGCAGGAGATATTGGAAAGGCAATTTATCAATACATTATGCCATTTAGGGACTACCTCAGCAGAAGCTTCCTGCATGAGCTACAAACTCCCGGGATTATAATTGTGTCCGCTTGTTCTGTTATCTTGAACTCGTTCCTGACCATGATTAATGGGTAATCCAGAAGAAAAAGAAACCCACACTTGTAAGAAGTGCTGCTAAACTGGCTAATAATTGCAAATAGATTAATGGAGTATTTTCGTTTTTAATTAGTTTGACAGTCAATGAAACTGTGGGTATCTTCAAGGTGGGTTTTAACATACAGTTTGGGAAATTATAGTTTCTGTTGGGCTGCAGGAAGGGGGTTTATTATTTCTCATATACAGGAGTATAAAGACTGCTTAACGGTGGTCTTGGGGAACATAAGAGCCTGTTGGATCAGACCGGTGGTCCATCTAGCCCAGCACTCTGACTCACATAGTGGCCAACCAATTCCTCTGGAGCACAGGTGTCAAACTCACGGCCCTCCAGATGTTATGGACTACAGTTCCCATCATTCCCTGCCAACATGATGCTGGCAGGTGTTACCCAGCTTCCACAGGTTGTGAACTTATTTCTAAGGAATCTCCACCAGCTGCTGAGAGTGTAACAGCACACAAATATCTTAAAGTAGCAATGGGGAAAATAACTTGGCTTAGCAATGCGAGAGGCAGGCTGGGTAGGGAACTTTTTGGACTATGTATACCAGAAATGGCTTAAAACGTATCTGCAGAGAATTCACAAAAGACCAAATTGCAGTTTAAATATTTTTATATAAATTTTGGTTGCAAACAATCACACAGTGAGAAGTCAAGGCACATACACACAGTTCCTCTCCATAACATCTGGAGGGCCGCGACTTTGACACCTGAGCTGGAGGTTCAACAACAAAGTATAGGCCGAGGCCTTCCCCCGATGTTGCCTTCTGGCACTGTAATTCAGAGTTTCACTGCTTCTGAATGTGGCAGTTCCCTTTGGTCACCATGACCAGTAGCCACAAATCTGGCATGAGATATTGGAAAGGCAATTTATCAATACATTATGCCATTTAGATTACCTCAGCATGAGCTTCCTGCATGAGCTGCAAACTCCTGGGGTTATAATTGCGTTACTTACTTGTAACGGCACTACTCACCCTTCCACAAATCTGTTTCATTCCCTTTTAAACCTGCCGATACCTGTAGCCAGCACTGTGCCCTCTGGCAGCAATTTTCATATTGTACTTGTGTAAAGAAGTATTTCCTATTGTCTGTCCTGAATCTGCTGCACCTCAGCTTCATTGGGTGCCCCCAAGTTCTAGTATTCTGGGAGAGGGAGAAAAATGTATCTTTGTCCACTTTCTCCACCCTGTGCATAATTTTATAAACCTCTATTGTGTAATCTCTTAATCGTCTCTTTAAAAGTCTCAGACTCTTCTGCCTTTCCTCATGGCAAAGATCTTCCAACCATTAGCCTATACCTGAAATTGGGTTTTTTTGTCCCAATGTGAATCACCCAACACCAACAATGAACTTCATCTGTGACATTGTTGCTCTCTTACTGAATTTGTGGTGATCCTCCTGGATCACTTCGCAAGATTCCTCGGTTTTCAACACCCTGGGTAATTTCTTTTTATCCGCAAACTTGACCACTGCACTGCTCACTATTAATTCCAGAACATTTATGAACAAGTTAAATTGTACAAAGCCCATTTCTGGTTGTTTTGGGACACCACTGCATACTTCCCTCCCTTGTGAGAACTGTCCATTTATACATACTCTTTGTTTCCAGTCATTTAACCAATATTTAATCATTAAGAGATCGCGGCCTGTCATCCCTCCATCCCTCCATCCCTCCATCCCTCCATCCCTCCATCCCTCTCTCTCTCTCTCTCTCTCTCTCTCTCTCTCTCTCTCTCTATCTATCTATCTATCTATCTATCTATCTATCTATCTATCTATCTATCTATCTATCTATCTATCTATCTATCTATCTATCTATCTATCTATCTATCTATCTATCTATCGAATCTATCGAATTGTATACTGCAGACTTGCAGACTTATCTCATGATCGCATGGTTAACTCTGGTGTCTTTGCTGAGGTACCTTGTCAAAAGCCTTTTGATAGTCCCAGCATATAATGTCTGTCAGATCACCATTGTCTATATGGCTATTATTCACTTTGTCAAAGAACTCCAAAAGATCGGTGAGGCTGAACTTCCCTTTACAGAAGCCTTGCTGACTTCCTCTTGGTAGTCTTTGGCCCCTTCCACACACGCAAAATAATGCGTTTTCAAACCACTTTCACAACTGTTTGCAAATGGATTTTGCTATTCCGCACAGCTTTAAAGAGCACTGAAAGCAGTTTGAAAGTGCATTATTCTGCATGTGCGGAATGAGCCTTTGTTCCTCTATGTGCTTGATAATTTAGTCTTCGATTACAGTTTTTACTAAATTGCCTGGGACAGAAGTTAGACTAACTAGGTTGTAATTTCCTGGTTCCTCTCTGGACCCCTTTGTCAAAATTGGTAAAAATTTGGTACTCTCCAGTGTTTTCTGGTAAAACAAATGAATTAAGTGCTAAGTTACATGTACGGGTTCATAAATCAACAATCTTACATAAGAGTTCCCTAAAACGTCTCAAGTGCGTGCCATTAAGACCTAGAGACGCTTCCTCTGTCCTTTCCTCCGACAGGAGCAGCAGTGGCGTAGGAGGTTAAGAGCTCATGTATCTAATCTGGAGGAACCGGGTTTGATTCCCAGCTCTGCCGCCTGAGCTGTGGAGGCTTATCTGGGGAATTCAGATTAGCCTGTGCACTCCCACACACGCCAGCTGGGTGACCTTGGGCTAGTCACAGCTTCTCGGAGCTCTCTCAGCCCCCCCTACCTCACAGGGTATTTGTTGTGAGGGGGGAAGGGCAAGGAGATTGTAAGCCCCCCCCCCCCCCCCCCCCCCCCCCCCCCCCCCCCCACCCCCTCCCTCCCCCCCCCCCTCCCCCCCCCCCCTCCCCCCCCCCCCCCCCCCCCCCACCCCCCCCCCCATCTTCTTCTTCTTCTTCTTCTTCTTCTTCTTCTTCTTCTTCTTCTTCTTCTTCTTCTTCTTCTTCTTCTTCTTCTTCTTCTTCTTCTTCTTCTTCTTCTTCTTCTTCTTCTTCTTCTTCTTCTTCTTCTTCTTCTTCTTCTTCTCATAATTAATTCCTTTGTTTTCCTGCTTCCATTTACGGACAGCTTTCTGCATCCAGTTCTTGTTTAGTGCTCAAATTGTCAACATCAATGAGGCAACACCGAAAACAGACTCTAGGAGCGAATCCAGGCAGCTTCAGTTGTGGTTTCCTTTCCGTCCCTTTCCCCTCTTTCCCAGTCTCCAACAGCACCTTTTAAAGCACTGTGTGTGTGCAGGCAGGAAAGGTGAACTAGGACGTGGTAGCTGCCCTGCTTCTAACCTCTGCAACCTTAGCAGTTTACAAGAACAAACCATATATGCGGACAGACTGTATGCATTTGGGCTCTGTACACCCAACAAGGATTGCTGCACAGGCATGCCTATAGGAATGCAATTTGTATGCATATACGGCCTGTTCACACAGTCTACAGGGCCCGTCTGCCACTGTAATTTCACTCCCTGATAATAAAGATTGGGAACTAGATTATATTTTTAGAAAGAGGAGGGGGGAATTAATTTTCCAAAGTACGTTGACAAACTGCATTAGATTGCCACCACACCCCTGCTGTTCAGAAAGTGAATTGTACCTTTTGCAGGTGCAATGAAGCTGTGCAGGAGAGCCTTGCTTAGCAATAGTTTCAACCCCGTGCAAGGCCTTCAGAGTATATTAGTAACCTAGAATCTAGATTCAGCACAGCATTGACTCATTTCTGATGTTTGGTTGCTTTGCACTGTAGGTGTGGAACCCACAGTCCATTTGTGGATCTAGCAAGGATTTACAGCAGTGGTGGGATCCAAACATTTTAGTAACAGGTTCCCATGGTGGTGGGAGTCAAACTGTGGCGTAGCGCCAGTGGGGTTGGGCAGGGCACGACGGGGGCGTGGCCGGGCATTCCGGGGGCGGGGCATTCCTGGGCGGGGCTGTGGCAAGGATGCAGCCGCTGCACCAGTCCTTGGGCGGGAAACAAATGCACGCAGGCGCAGGTTGCCACGCACGCCGGTGCACCTCCTGCTAGACTGCTTCAAGTTCTGCGAGCTGCTGCTGAGAGGAGGGGCGAAACTAAGGCAAAAATCACGTGGCAAAATCACCCATTAGTAACCCCTTCTCGGCACACACAAATAATTAGTAACCTACTCTCAGGAACCTGTGAGAACCTGCTGGATCCCACCTCTGGGTATAGTATAGTGACATAGAGTCCACCCTCCAAAATATCTGTTTCCTCCAGGGACAATCCTACTACTAGGCAACAACCTTTCCTAGGGACCTGAAACTGTGACATCATCACCAGTTGCCTTGCTGCTATTCTGTGTCCTCCATCTTCATCTGGAGCTCATAGTTTGCATTACAAACCTGATTTTTAATGGACAGCAAAAGAACACACTGGACTTTGGCCAGTTAAGCAAGAGGCCGAAGGAAGGAAAGTCCTGAGGAAGACTAGTAAAGCAACAGCTGCCTCGGGGGAGTAAGAGCCGGCTTTAAATCAGCTTTGAACCCAGCCAGCTCCAACCTCCTTGGAGTAAACTGTAAATAACAAGCAAGGAGAGCTCTGATTTACAGCAATTACATTAAGTGTATGAGACCCTCAGCCATAGGGCACGTGGCTGTCCTGCGATGTACGTTTTCTCAGGAGCAAGCTCAGGGAGACTCACGAACACCCAAAGGTGTCCTTGCTTGCGCGCTTTGTTTCATTTTGGCCCTCTGAAGAAAGGAGGGACCCTGAATCACTGTTCTTCTTTTAAGACAAGAAAATGCTTGAAACTGTAGTGCCGCTAACAGAGTGATGAGGGCCACCAAGACAACGGGGTGGCAGGCAACAGCCTTCAGTGATGTGCTTCTTCAGTGTGTATTTGTAAGCGGAGGGTAATTTTTTAAGTAAACTTGAAAAGAAAAAGAAAACAAAAGATGAATGAAACTCCCATCCTCAAAGCAGAAGGTAATTTTGATGTTCTTCCGACATATCCTTGCTACCGTCCTCCAGTTTACTGATATGGTCAGTGGACCTGGGGCAATAGTGTAGTGGCAATGGGAACATCGGGGGCGGCTTGTCCCAGGTGCCGCCATTGCCGTCACATGACAGAGGCAGGGCCAGGGGCATTTCGGGGGCGGGGTGGGAGGGGGTGGGAGGGGCGTGCAGGTAGCTCATGCCCCGGGCACAGTTTTCCCTCCCGTCATCATTGGGCAATAGACCTGAACAAATCCATTTCCTGAAGAAGAAGAAGCTCCAGGGTTTCACTAAACCCACTCTTAACTCTGCCAGGTAAGATAAACACACCCGCGTGGGCTCTGCAGCACCAGTATCTGGCGTGGTCTCCTCATGAGACAATAGCCAAGACCTCTGTCTGGACTTAGGAGTGTCCCCGTGAGATAAGCTTCCCTCTTGTCTTCCACCACCGCCAGGCCTCCTAGCTTCTGGTGATAACAAGGCTCTTTCCTCTTAGTCTTTGAGATCTCTTTGAGAATACAGGCCCCCCTCTGCCTCTGGCTCTCTCTAACTTCTGGACACGCAGTCTCCCACTGAGCTGACGGATCACCGAAGGGATGCAGTGAGAGGAGAAGCATTTGTGGCTCATTCCGCACATGCAGAATAATGCACTTTCAAACTGCTTTCAGTGCTCTTTGAAGCTGTGCGGAATGGCAAAATCCACTTGCAAACAGTTGTGAAAGTGGTTTGAAAGCATTGATTTTAGTGTGCAGAAGGAGGCTCTTCATGTCACAAGTTCTCAAGCTCAGCTTTCAAAGAATCTTTCCTGATCTGTTCGAAACATCAGCACTCCCCTCATGCCTTCCTGGGAACCAGGAAAAAGCTTTTTCACTGGCTTTTATACCAGCCACTGGCTAGCATGCCCTATCTGTGGCTCCTGGCTACTGAAACATCAGCCAACCAAGTCAGGTTGCGTGGCTCTGGTTTAACGAGCTTAGTGGCTCCTGGTCTGGCTGAGCTGCACCTTTTCAAATTAGCCATATAAAAGCCTAATCCGTCACACACGCTAATCTCCCTTGTTTTCCCTGTGAAGGAAGAGGAAAACTCACACTTTCTAGGGCCCCTTCTGCACACGCAAAATAATGCGTTTTCAAACCACTTTCACAACTGTTAGCAAGTGGATTTTGCTATTCCGCACAGCTTCAAAGAGCACTGAAAGCAGTTTGAAAGTGAATTATTCTGCATGTGCGGAATGATCCTAAGCTTTTGGAAGCCATACAGATTCTCGGACCTGAATACAGAGTGACTGCATTCGGTTACACACAATTTGCGCGTAACCGAGAATCAAGTCCGAAGGGAACGTGTGCTCAATGCAGACATTAAAGTCTGTCCCAGCCCTTCCCCCATCATAGCACTATATTTTCCAAAAGAGGGAATAAGTGTAAAAACTGGTTTAAGTCTGTAGCATATAATTTGCAGATTAGATTAGATTAGATTAGAGAGAGAGAGAGAGGGAGCGAGCGAGAGCGAGAGCGCAATACATACCATCCCACT
Organism: Sphaerodactylus townsendi; assembly: GCF_021028975.2. Classification (NCBI taxonomy): domain Eukaryota; kingdom Metazoa; phylum Chordata; class Lepidosauria; order Squamata; family Sphaerodactylidae; genus Sphaerodactylus; species Sphaerodactylus townsendi. Next base: position 40,675,987 of record NC_059438.1, read on the forward strand.
CTAGTGAGATGAAGTTACACTAATATTTGCTTCGAGATCAGAATTTAAGGGTTACAGGCCTTGGTGCCATAGAAATCTCATTGAGATAAACAGAGCTTGTGCTACAGCAGTCCTTGGTGGATTATGCCCGCAGTGCCTGTTCTCCTGATCTCAGCGGCCTTTATCAGATATAATGCTGAAAATGATGTTTGGCACTGTTTTGAGTTGGCTGCCATCCAGCTTCCACATTCAAAACCTTCTGCACTGTTTGCGGATCTGGAACAATATTATCTCACATCAGGCTGGCTGAAGTCCTGGCAAAAAAGCAGCTAGAATGTTGGAAATATTTTAAAACTTTGTAAATATTTGTTTCATTACTTTCAGAAGGAATTTGTACCCTGCTTTGCCCTATGCTTATGGTGGAACAAAACCTAGCAAAGCTTTCGTGTAAATTAAAAACTGGAGCAGACCTACCGTGTTTCCCCGAAAATGAGACAGTGCCTTATATTAATTTTTGCTCCCAAAAATGCGCTATGTCTTATTTTCAGGGGATGTCTTATTTTTCTGTGTTCTGTTCGTCGGGCATGCTTCCAAACAAAAACTTTGCCACGTCTTACTTTTGGGGGATGCCTTATATGTCGCACTTCAGCAAAACCTCTACTATGTCTTATTTTCCGGGGATGTCTTATATTCGGGGAAACAGGGTAGTCTGCTAGTACTTTCTCTAGTAAAATAAATTATCTCCTTTTTCTCAGGAAAGAGGACGGTTGCCATTAGCAGAACAAAACTGTGGGATTTAACCCTATATTGTGTGAAGGACTTCTGTGTGGTTGTTTTTAAAAATATATGATCTCTCAGTGCTTTGAAAAAATAAAACGATGTCCTATCTTAGAAAGGCTCTTCTAGCATATGGGCTCTCTTATTTGATTGGTTATTTTCTTCTTAGATGGTTACTGAGCTGCTAATAAGCATACCCGAGTCGCTCTTCTGTCTCGTTGAAAATGAAAGAACGGCCGTCCCACAGCGAATCGATATTGGCTCACTGTACACCGCGTTGGCCAGGCCCCGCTTGGAGTCCTGTGTTCTGGATGCATCACGTTAGAAAGGATGTGGACAGAACGGAGCGGGTGCAGAGGGAAGTGAGGAGGAGGATCGGGGCCTGGATAACCATCCCTGTGAGCTGAGGGACTTGGGAATGTTTAATTGAGAGAAGAGGAAGTTGAGGGGGGACCTGATTGCTCTCTGTAAATATTTAGTGGGCTGTCACTCGGGGAAGGGCCGGGAGCTGTTCCTGTTGGAAGTAGAAGACAGGACTCGCAGTAATGGGCAGTGGTGGGATCCAAAACTTTTAGTAACAGGTTCCCATGGTGGTGGGATTCAAACTGTGGTGTAGCGCCAATGGGGCTGGGCGGGGCACAACAGGGATGTGGCCGGGCATTCTGGGGGTGGGGCATTCCTGGGCGGGGCTGTGGCAAGGATGCAGCCGCTGCGCCGGTCCTTGGGCGGGAAACGAATGCACGCAGGCCCAGGCTGCCACGCACGCCGGTGCACCTCCTGCCAGACTGCTTCAAGTTCTGCGCACTACTGCTGAGAGGAGGGGCGTAACTAAGGCAAAAATCACGTGGCAACATCACCAATTAGTAACCCCCTCTTGGCACACACAAATAATTAGTAACCTACTCTCGGGAACCTGTGAGAACCTGCTGGATCCCACTTCTGGTAATGGGTATAAATTATGGGTGGAAAGGACCAGGCGGTTAATAGGAATGGGTTTTTTTAACAGTATGAGTAGCAGGGGAGTTCCTCTTCTCTGGCAGTCTTCAAGCAGCAGCTGGACAAACACTTGACTTGGATCCTCTAGGGCTCCAAATGTTCATGGACTACAATTCCCATCAGTCCCTGCTAGTATGGCCAATTGGCCATGGTGTAAGGCTGGACACAATCAGACAAAGTCGACTTTAATAAAAGGAACGTGCTTTATTGAGCGGGGTCGCCCTAGATACAAGACGCTGGAACTGAGGGGGCGTTCCTCAGTTCCAGCTTTTGAAGCGGCCCGTCGGTGCCGGCCGATCACTGGCATTTGATTTCCCACCGCTGCGTAGGGTTGCAGGTTCGAGAGTATCGGGGCTGCTGGGAAATGTAGTCCTGACACATGGTGGCAGAGGCTGATGGGAACTGTAGTCCATGAATATCTGGAGCACTGTAGGTTGGCCACCCCTACTCTAGGGTGATCCTACATTGTGCAGGTATAACCCCCATGCTCAAAATGGGTTGACCCAGAAAGGGGTGGAGCAGGAGGCTGCAGAGCTCATGTAGTTTGGAGGAGACAAGGCTACCAGACTTGGACCTTGATTGGTATAAGCCCTTAACACCTTGTTAAGGTAACTGCAATATTGTTGGGAACTACTGGGAAGGTAGTTGTTTATTTTTGCAATGTTGTAAATGTTGGAGTTTATTGTTTCAGGGTTTCTTTTTGTGGTTGTAATGGGTGAGAGTTCTCCTGGAAACCTTCATCATGTTGAATCCTGTTCACCAAACCCTTGGAGTCTTCAGGAGCCAACCCACTTGCAAAGAAGAATTGGACTTGGCAATATCAGAAGACTGTAACTAGAAGGACTTGAAAATGCAACCTGAACAGGACCTTGAAGTGTGATGTTAAATGTTGATGTTATATGTTATATGTTAAGAAAGTAAACCATTTTGTTTTTAAAATTTGTTGTTGCAAACTCATTCCAAGTTCTGCCCCACAGAACCCAAAGATAGAGGTTACACAGGGGGTTGGACTAGATGGTCTGATAAAAAAAAAATCTCATAGCGGTCAGTTGGCAGCACTTTCCCCTAACATGATTGGAGGTTTCTGCCTGTGCTACATCCATGACTGGTTAGTCCTGAATGTTTTGCCACCCCCTCATTTATTTTAGCTCCTTGCAGTGGGAAATTCCAATCTCCTTGCTTCATCCACTACCCCTGCTGCTCCGAAGGCACCATCATCGGGCCTCCTAACTCACGGAGGCATTATGGGGGAGCAACTCAGATTCTTCTCAGTGCAGTGATGCTAACAACGCAGGTGTTCAAACACAGCTGAGGCCGTTCCTTTGCGCAGCCAACGTGAACTGCAAAGAGCTACGGTGACCCTTTCTATACACAGATCCCCAAACCCAAGATTAAAGCTAGAGGGAGGGATGCAAAGAAGCCTGCTTTGGACTAGATGCCGTGGATGATCCCAGAGGCAAAAGTAATTTTAACGAGGACATTATCAAAATACTGGATCTGGAAAGGATAAGAAAATTAGCTGAAACATTTCTTATAACGTGGAGGAACAAACACACCTCAAGCTTTTAAATGCGTGGGCAGAATTTTCAATATCTGTATTACCTTTTCCAAATCGCAATTGCCCAGATCTTCAAGCACATCACTTTTAATAAAAAAAATAAGGTGTTTTGGTTGTGTTTATTCAATTTAACACCGTAATATATTAAGAGAGGTGGGAAGGAGATGTCTGTCTCTCACATTCAGAACAGTGTTTGGTTAAGAAGCAGGCTCAAAAATACATAATTGTGTCTGGATAAAAATATTTTAGAGAATGTTTACATGCAAAGGAAGATTTTATTAAATGCTGGGGTAAATTCCATTTAAGTTCTAGGGAGGTAGGCTCTTTAATATATAGAGCTTACTTTTTCATTCTGGTTTTAACTGGAACCAATTTTAATTATTATTGTAAGCCAATGTGAACATGAGGAAAGGCAGGTTATAAATATTTTAACTAATAAATAGGTAGCTAAAGGCTATTTTATTAGGAAGGGATATCCAAATGTTCAGTTCAAAGAAATACATGTATTAAGTATATACTTTCATTTAAAGAGTCAAGGTTAACCATTCTTTGCATTCCATATGCCTGTCTTTGGTTAATCTAATAATCCCTTTGGGTTCATGAAGCTTTAGTGTGTATGATTTAATTTCTAATAATATTTAGCACCTATGTCATGCTTTAGGGCTATTCATAGTCCTTTCAATGCAGTTGATCCACAGTCCTTTCTAAGGATGATAAGAGTTTACCATATAATCTTCAGAGCCTCAGAAGGTAAACCAGAACCATTAACAATATTAATATTGCAGATTTGGTCCCGGGGGTGGGTGGTGGGTGGGGGGCAGGGGCGTTGCCTGAAGCTATAGTGGGAGGACAGAAAAGCTCATTAGCCATTTTAGAGTAGAAACGTAACCTGTCTCTTTATTTATTACTGGTCCCCTCTGAGAACCCCACAGAATCAGAACCCCGACTATTTCATGTAGTTCATCTAGCCAGTTTGTGGTAGAAATGAAATTCATGCAGGGATTTAAGGGCTCTTTGCTGTTCTGGTACCTCATCGTATCTCCACGTTTTATTCAATTACAGTGAGAACATAACAGATGGCATTCTACCTCTTTGCTTAGCGAGGTTTGCAGCCTTCCTCCTGCCCACGTAACCTTCCAGTAATGCAAAGTGCCTCTATTACCTCTGTGCTCAGTACCTCTGCGCTCAGCAGAGGCCAATTTACTGGAGATCCCTGGCCCCTCAATGATGTGGCTGGCCTCCACTCGAGCCAGGGCCTTTATGACTCTGGCCCCTGCCTGGTGGAACACTCTACCACCAGCTGTCTGGGCTCTGCAGGACCTTGGAGAGTTCCGTAGGGCCTGCAAGACCGAATTGTTCCACCGGGCCTACGGAGAGACCAGCCGCCGAGGGTGCCCTGCTTTCATCCCTCCCCCTGCTGTATAGGGTCCCCTAACATCCATCCGGGACCCATCATTCTTGCTCTGTAAGGAGGGGGAGGGTTGCATATGGGTTCACAAATTAGGGATACTGTTTTAGAATGTAAATTTTAAACTTTTATATGTTTATATTTGCTTTTATATTGTTCACCGCCCTGAGCCCTTTGGGGTTAGGGAGGTATTCTAAATCAAATAATAAACAAACAAACAAACAAACAAATAAATATTATAGAGACTTGTTCCCTTCAGAATGTGTGTCTTTGGCAAGGACATTCTTCAGCTGCTTGTGTGGCAGAGGTGGGATCCAGCAGGTTCTCACCAGTTCCCGAGAGTAGGTTACTAATTATTTGTGTGTGCCGAGAGGGGGTTACTAATTGGGTCTGCTTTTCCGTTAGAAATTCCATTAGGTCCAAAAATCACAAAGTCCTGTTGTTTCCTATGTAGCTGGTTAGCGAAGGTAGAAAACAGGATAATTCTCCCTGTTTTAAAAACATGTTTTAGTAATATGGTCAAGTTCCTTGTTTAAGGAAAGTCTCCTTCTTTTGATTTCTAGAAACAAAATTAAGTATTTGAAAGTATTAAGTATTTGACAGGCAGTCAACTTTTTTTTTTACAGTAAGAGTTTTTTACAGTAACAGAGAAATTATTAATGCCCCGCCCCCGGAATGCCTGGCCACGCCCCCGCCGTGCCCCACCCATCCCCCTTGGCGCTACGCCACTGTTTGAATCCCACCACCATGGGAACCTGTGACTAAAATTTTTGGATCCCACCACTGCTGTGTGGTCATATTCAATATCAATTTCAGTGAAAGTGAGGCATCTTATCATTCAAACATATTCTTTTTCCTAGTGCTTGATACTTTAATCTACGGATATGACATAAATGTGACCTGGTCAGGCCAACCCTGGGGGTGGGGGTGGGGGTGGGGGTGGCTGCTTTGACTGGCCCCAGAATGGCAATGGGGGAGGGGTTGCTTGGGTCCACAGAAGCAGGGGCTTAGTGAGGTGTGCAAGGGGGGCTCTTGCCCTGAGCACTAGGCGCCTGGGGGCACTCTGTCCACTACTCCCCTGCAGCTGCCCCTGTTGCCCCCACAAAAAAACCTCTGTGACTCCTTTAATATCCAACTTACATTCCTTCTAGTTGTGTGAGCAGCGCTGCTGCTGGCAAGACACTGGGGGAAGGGATAAGTCTAGGGCAGTGGTGGGATCCCAAAATTTTAGTAACAGGTTCCCATGGTGGTAGGATTTAAACAGTGGTGTAGCGCCAATGGGGCTGGGGGGGCATTCCAGGGGCGTGGCCGGGCATTCCAGGGGCGGGGCATTAATAATTTCTCTGTGACTGTAAAAAACTCTTACTGTAAAAAATAAGTTCCTAATTTCCAGCTGGTATCTTTCTGTCCATAATTTAAACTCATGATAGCAAGTCCTATCGTCTGCTGCCAACAGAAACAACTACTTCTCCTCTAATTGACTGCCTGTCAAATACTTAATACTTTATTTTATTTATTTATTTATTTATTGTATTTGTATACCGCCCTCCCCAAAGGCTCAGGGCTCCCCGGTTTCTTTCAAATACTTAATTTTGTTTCTAGAAATCAAAAGAAGGATACTTTCCTTAAACAAGGAACTTGACCATATTTCTAAAACATGTTTTTAAAACAGCCCAACAGGGAGAATTATCCTGTTTTCTACCTTCGCTAACTAGCCATGTAGGAAACAACAGGACTTTATGATTTTGGGACCTAATGGAATTTCTAACGGGAAAGCAGACCCCAATTAGTAACCCCCTCTCGGCACACGCAAATAATTAGTAACCCACTCTCGGGAACTGGTGAGAACCTGCTGGATCCCACCTCTGGTCTAGGGAGAGCGTGCTCTTTTCCTGGCCTTCTCCAAGCCCCTAGTCTCTTGTCGACCTTGATGCCACTTGGACGGCTAAAAGGAATGTAAGTTAATTTTTAAAGGAACCACAGGATATTTTGTGGCAGTGGTGGGGAGAATGTTAATGGAACCAGTCCTCCCCTTCTCTGGGGTGCAATTTTACTTCTTGCCCAAGGTGCCGGTTTCTGTCGCTGTGCCCCTGCACAGCCGGGGAGGGGCCTACCTTGAGAGGGCTTGCCTCAGCTGGCTTGCAGGCCAAATAAGCCCCCTCAAGGGGCCCCAGCCGACCCCCAGACCCCATGTTTGACACCCCTGATGTACGATTTATCATGTCTGCTAGTTGTATTAACAGTACTCTTGACACAAGCATTTATTAATGCAATGCTGATTACTAAAGACAATTTATTACTTTATATTTCACATACTGACGCAATAAGAAATGACATAAAAATGAAAATTGAGTTCTGTGGGAATTATGGGAAATGCAGACTTCTCTTCCTCCACTGAAATCAATAGGATGTAAAAGTGTTTAAGATTGGATTTTGCCCAGTTTTTCCCTTCCATCTTCTTCTTGCTAACGAAATACACACATGCAAAATGAATCTTTCCCCACATAAGTCTCCCCCCCCATATAAATTTATACTTGATAATAATTCATTATTATCAGCTAGGGCCCTCTTAATCATATACTGTAGTCTTATACGCAATCTTTCATTTTCAATTGTTATTTTTCGTAATAAAATACTTGCTAAATACTGAATTATAAAATCATTACCTTTTGACAAAGGGCATTTACAGTACATGTGACAATTTTTCTTTCTTTTGAAAGAACCCTTAACATGTATATGTCCATACATTAGAAGAGGGAAATGCTACTTTCTCACAGTAGATATTAATTTAGAAGTCAGAGGCAAATGACAGTATGCAAAATGAAAAATGAGGGTTTTTTTTAAAAACCCTATATTAAATCCCTTACTGAGTGATGTTCAAGGGAAGTTTTAAGAAAATTGATTTTCCCAGTCTGGAAAATGCCGGTGTTTAGACAGGAGTCTTTGTTATATGAATCAGTAGCTCTGTTCACATGAACAGCTAAACAATCACTTCTTGTATAGTGGCTTATTTCTTTCAGACTTTGTCACTGAACCTGTACTCATAGCTCACACTAACAAGGTTTGGCTCTTACTCTTCTTTATTTTTCAACATCTGTGAGGATGTTTTTGAATTTGGAACTTAATGACTATCCTTTGCTGTGGAACAGATTCTTTTAAAAATATGTTTTTGAAACAAACCAATACTCTCTCAAGGATCGCAACCAAGAAGACAGTCACTAAATTAAGCTTTTGTTCAGTTGAAACGTTTTGAAACTGTGATGTATCCCATCTTGCAGAATCCGAACAGGGGGGAGAAATGTGCTTGGCCTGTAATATGTGGCTGTATACTTCAGAGGAAGTGATATTTGTAAGGGGGAATGCCAATTTGGCTTTCTTGATATCGAGTTATATAGCAGATGCGGTTAAATAATAATGTTAGATGTTACTTCAGAATGTCTGTATCTGAACCCCCAAACCTCACGCTTATAAACTGCACATAGAAGCTAAAATTCTGGATCTTTGCATTTTTTCCTGCAAGTAATGACTATGTATTACTATGTGGCTTGATCTAAGATATCTTCATCAGGGAGAGTTGTAGATCAGTGGAAATTCTCTTCGGTCTGTCCCCATATAGCATCCATACGGCCTCATAAGCATAAGCATAAGCATTTATTGTCATTGTGCACGCACAACGAAATTTACAGCAGCATTCCTCAATGCACACAATTTCAGACTCATACCCCATCCTCACTTTCCCCTTCCTCCACCCATCCCTACACAGCCCCAAACACACCAACACGAAGCCCCGGAGTTTAGCATAGCCACAGCTCTAGAGTAGAAGCTGTCTCTAAGCCTCTTTGTCCTAGTTTTGATAGACCTGCATCGTCTGCCGGATGGTAACAGTTCAAAAAGAGAGTGTGCTGGATGAGACGGGTCTCTCAGAATATTTTGGGCTTTCTTTAGGCTCCGGGAACTATAGAGTTCTTCCAAGGAGGGGAGAGGGCAGCCGATAATCCTCTGTGCAGTAGTGATCACCCTTTGGAGCGCCTTCCTATGTCAGTGTGCAACTGGAGAACCATACACAGATGCAGTAGGTTAAGACACTCTCTATAGCACAGCGGCAAAAGGACACCAGGAGTTTTCCATTCAGTTGTTGTTTCCTTAAAAGTCTCAGATAGTACAGATAGTCTCATCATCCAGCATCAGCTGCAACCAGTGTTGGAATTCACACCCACCCAAGGTAACAGTGGGATATCCTGGGACAAACACGCCAGCATTCATTGCAACACAGAGCCCTGAGTTGTAGAAAACAAATGCATCATGGTTGCGACTGCTCCATCCAGCATGAATAAGTCAACTGGTATGGTCTCCTGCAGTGGCGTACCTAGGCAAACTGGAGCCCTGGGCAAAACCTGAGTTTGATGCCTCCCCAACAACAACAACAACCTTTATTAGGCATTGAAAGAATAAAAGAAAGAAATAAAACAAGCATTGGCAGGAAGGGGGTGGATTTAAAAGGAGAATCTACCAGGAGAAAGTAGGGTGTTAAACACTGCTGTCAGGGAGGTTGCAATTATTGAGATGGCAGCACCGTTTCAGAGCTGTCTTCGCGAGGCCCTACATTGATACCACCTGGAGTTTAATTGAGGAGGAGAAGTTTTGGTTCCAGAGGATGCCCAAAGTTAGCATGGACCCTCGAGGTGTAGCCTCCATCTCCTATTAGCTCCCATTGGAAACAATGGGGGATGGGGACACTCCCTATGGGAGTTCATAACTTTGGACTCCCTTAACCAAACCTCACCAAACCTGGGTGATATCATTAGGATAGTCACCTGAAAAATCCCTGACATTTTGGTGCTGCTAGCCTAAAAACTGCGCCCCCTGCAGGCCAAAAACAGAAAAAACACTGAAAATTCAAAAAAATCCCACCTGCATTGTTGGCGCCCCCCACAATGTGGCGCCCTGGGCAACTGCCCACTTTGCCCAATGGGAGGAACGCCTCCGGTCTCCTGTCCCCTGAAGAAGCAATATTTTCAAGGATTTTTTTTCCTCCTCTGCCAGTGGGTGCTGAAATCTGAACATGGGTTCAGCCTACTGCACCAATGCAATCTGGAAACTCTAGCTTTGCAACACCATCCTTGATCTGTGGGAATAAATGAGAGAAGGGATACAGCGAATGAGGGTAGAAGGACAGGTTTTCCTAGTGGGGGCTGCTGCAGATCACACAAGCATTGTGTCCTATCTCCAGAAGACCGCCCAGCATGGTTTCCACCTCACAGTCTTGCCAGAGAATGCCCAAGCACCTGGTATCACATTCTAGTTCACATTTAGTCCCCTAAATTAAGAGCCATCGCTGGTTGTTTTGTGGTTGTGAAACTCAACCCTGGGGCCACGTCTAGCTTTTCTGAAAGAATGTATAGACTTAAAAAACCACCTTTGTAACCTCTTGGCCAGTGGTGGGATTCAAATAATTTAACAACCGGTTCTGATGGAGAGATTCAAATAAGTTAACAGCTGGTTGTTTACAAGCACCATTTAAACAACTGGTTGTGCCGAAGTGGTGCAAACTGGCTAAGTCCCACCACTGCTCTTGGCCCAGGTACACCAACTTCTGGAACAGGCCCAAATCCCAGGCAAAGTACACCAGGACAGTTCCTCCTATAATGGACAGCTAAACTCCAAACAGTTCTTGCACTTCACAGTAACGGCCCTTATTAGCCAGGAACCAAACTGCTATTGCCACTTACTTCACCAAAATTTGTTTTGTCATTTGGATGGTGTTGAACTTGAGGCATAGACTGAGAACAGCCACAATCTTGAACAATGAGTAATGGGCAGTGGTGGGATCCAAACATTTTGGTAACAGGTTCCCATGGTGGTGGGATTCAAACTGTGGCGTAGCGCCAATGGGGCTGGGCGGGGCACGATGGGGGCATGGCCGGGCATTCTGGGGGCAGGGCATTCCTGGGAAATGAGGGCTGTGGCAACGGGAGAGAACCGGCCTGCGGCTGCTCGCTTGGGCGGGACAGCGATGCATGCAGGCATGAGGCTGCCACCTTGCGCCGAGGGCCCCTCCATAGCTAGACTGCTTCTAAGAGTTCTGTCTTGCTACTGCTGAGAGGAGGGGCGTAACTAAGGCAAGAATCACGTGGCAAAATCACCCATTAGTAACCCCCTCTCGGCACACACAAATCATTAGTAACCTACTCTCGGGAACCTGCGAGAACCTGCTGGATCCCACCTCTGGTAATGGGTCTTGTGCTCATCTGACCATGCCAACAAAATGGACTGTTCCCAGCAGTCTGTGCTATATGGAATGACCCAACGGGGTGACCTCCACAGGGGAATACCCCTGTTCCCATATATTGCTCCTTTGAGAGTATTTGTCCCTCCTTAAGAATCCTTTGAGTGGCCATTGTTTGTGCAGATCTCTGTTCAGATTAGAGAATTACCTTTCCCTACTGTGCGCCCTGTTCAAGAGAACTGTGCATGGTGTTAGGATGCTCAAAAAGGATCTCCATGATCAGCTTCCAGGAACATCGCCCTGGCTCGTGATCTGCCATGGCCGTAGATGTTTTTCTGAGTAATCTACCTGCTGAAATTTAGATAAATGAATTTTGAAAATGTACCAGAGGATTTCATAGCCAATGAAAATAACCGCTCACCCATGGGGCACACAGCCAACCTATCACAGGCAAGACATGGATACCAGGTCCTATTCACAGGTGAGTTTTTGTAGGGCAGGGATTGCACACCTAAGCGGGGGCAATAACTGTATTCAGTTACTCTGAACAGCATTTTGTCTCATGTTGGGCTGCAGCAAACTGGGAAATTCCACACAAAACCAGGCAGGGTAGAACAGCCGCCTCAATTACGCAATGACTCAGAGGTGCGATGACTCAGAGGTGCCCTGAAGCTGAGGATAAATCAGAACACAGCCGCTGTCTGGAAGACACCACAGAGAGGCCACAAGACTTTGGAGGTTGCTTTTTATTGAACAGGTTCAATCTGACATGACAAAAATGCATTTGTCCAAAACAAGACCTGCCTAGTCCTGTTAGTTTATTTCCCCACTCAGGCCAAGGTGACCGGGCTAAATCTTGTGACTCAGTTCTTCTTTTTCTTTGCTGGTTGTCTTTGCATTACCTTGCCCTTTATGCATGCAGTCCTTACTCTACTGACTGTCAGCTTTCAGTGGGATTTTCCTTCTTTTTTTTTGTCTAAAAGGTCAGTTTTATATGGGAAAACTTATGGGGAAAATCCATTTTTGATGCAGAGCTATGGATTAATATGTTAATGCTTACTCTCTCGTGGGCTGAGTATTCTGCTTTCCCTTCTTCTCACTAGTTGAATAAAAAGGAGAGTCCTTCTCAAGAATGGAGGTGCTGCACCCATAATCCTTCTCTGACTCATGCTTGAATGCTGTGTAAATTCACTTCAGCGAGCTGAACACTCTTCGCTTTCAGGATACGCTCAACACTCCTGTGTCCCCCTTTCTCTCCAAATGCAGGCTGCCCTAAGATCTCCCAAGTTACAGGTACCTACGATAGCATTTGAAAATAATCCTTAGTACCAAATGTTGTTTAGGGCTCCTTGTAAGATCAGGCAAACCCACGGAGGCCTGAAACAGCCTTCGATTTCTCTCTTAATGTCAGAAAAAACCCAAATCCAGTCGGCTGGAAGGAGAAAAAGGAAGAGAATAACTTAATTTTGCTTGGTAAGCTTTTCATAAATATATTTCTCATCTCACCGTATTCGGAACTGCCAGCCGCTAATAAAAGAACATCTCTTGTCAAAGTCTGGAAACGACGTCGGAAGCCTGTGATTACACCAAGCAAGCATCCCTTGACAGGACGTGTTTAAACAGATTATTTTAAAATGTTCCTGAAGTCAGCAGTTCCGGATGTAAAACGCTCAGATATCAATGTGATGTTCAGAGATCCAATTTAGGGGTCCTGTTTCCGAGCTTCATAGTTATCTTCAAAGTGCCAGAGTCTATACATTTGTTGGGAACTATAATTCAGAGTGTATCATAGCTACATAGCTACATAAGTGAGTGAGTATTCTCAGAGATTGCTTACAGCAGTGGTGGCGAACCTTTTCCAGACCGAGTGCCCAAATTGCAACCCGAAACCCACTTATTTATCGCCAAGGGCCAACACGGCCATCTCACCTGAGGTTTTAGTTTAGAAAAAACAGTTGGCTCCGAGGCGTGTGTTACTCGGGAGTAAGCTTGGTGGTAGTCAGTAGCTTTGCTTTGAAGCCACCGTGCAACTCTTCCAACAGGTGAATCATGACCCTGGGAGGGTTTACGCAGAAGCAAGCCCCATTGCCAGAAACCAAGCTTACTCCCAGGTAAAGGATCGCGCTTTAGTTCCTCCCATGAAAATCAGTGGAGTTTAACAGCGCTTAATAGGGTTATCTACGCTGCTTCCCCAAAACTATGTCTTAGGTTTAATGCTAATAATCGAGCCCAGCGGCCCAGGCCAGCCTAGAAGTGTGTGTGAGGGGGCACTCTGTTTGCGCGTGCCCACAGAGAGGGCTCTGAGTGCCACCTCTGGCACCTGTGCCATAGGTTCGCCACCACTGGCTTACAGGCTGTGTCCCTGGTCATACCAGTGTGCAGTCTCCCCTAAAGACGCTAGGAAGGCTGCTGTGTGTGAATTCAGCTGTTGGGGTTGCCATCTCCAGGGAGGGAAATTCCTGAAGGTTTGGGAGTGGAACATGGAACTTGGGGGGTGTTCAGTAAGCTGTGATGTCATTACATTCACCCACTGAACCTGCCATTTCCTCCAAGAGAAATGGGTCGATTCTGCACTTGGGTTATCGACCTAAGTTCGAGCTGCGTTCGCCCTAAGTGCTCCGCACAACCACTGGGATCGACGTGGTTTTGTACCAGCTTCGCCCTGTGTAATGGTCAAATTTCCGACTCCAGGTGGGAACTACTACTTTTTCAGGGAACCACACTCGAACTCAGCTCGATTCCAGTAAAGTGCGGAATCTCTGGTGTAGGAGTCCCCCATTCAGCCAATCACAGCTGAGTGTTTCGGGCATGCGTACAGCTGGCCAATCAAAAAACGCCACCTTCGTCCCTCCATTCCTGTGGCAGTTTGTTGTATAACGTGTGTGGGGATAGACGGAACATGGCCGTAGAACAGTAGCCAATCGGAACGGAGCGGCGAAGAGGCACAGGACGATCCCGCCCTCGGAATAGGATCAAACTGAAAGTTTAACGATTGAGAGGGAACAACAATAGCTTCGACCCTGGGTCAATTTTCCTTCTCAGGGAACTGGGTCGAACCTATTTTACTCGTGTGCGGAATCGCCCATGGTCTCTGTAGTCTGAAGATCAGCTATAATTCCACAATTATATATTCCAGAATTATTCTGGAATTATAGATGATCTTCAGACTACAGAGACCATTTCTTCTGGAGGAAATGGCAGCTGATTGCTTTCAAAACTGTTTGTTGCTTTCGCTGTGGATACGGCATCTTCTTAGCTGAGATCTATGAGAGCAGAGATCTCATTGTTCACAAGCAAACCATGGCTCTATTTTGTCGAAGACTTTCACAGCTGGATTCAACTGGTTGTTGTGGGTTTTCTGGGCTGTGAGGCCGTGGTCTGGTAGATCTTGTTCCTAACGTTTCACCTGCATCTGTGGCTGGCATCTTCAGAGGTGCATCACAGAGAGAAGTCTCTGTGACTGTGTAACAGACTTCCCTCTGTGATACACCTCTGAAGATGCCAGCCACAGATGCAGGTGAAACGTTAGGAACAAGATCTACCAGACCACGGCCTCACAGCCCAGAAAACCCACAACAACCATGGCCATGTTTGTTCAAACTTTTGAGATTTAAATGTATATGGCAATTGATCTAGCAATAATGCAAACTGTAATAGCCTTAATGATGTTAATGTTTATTGTTTAAATCATAATTGTAGCATTTTGTTTTTTATTTTGTAACTAGTTCTTGAGAATAGCCTATGATCGTGGTGGTGAACCTTTGGCTCTCCAGATGTTATGGACTACAATTCCAATCAGCCCCTGCCAGTATGGCCAATTGGCCATGCTGGCAGGGGCTCATGGGAATTGTAGTCCATAACATATGGAGTGCCAAAGGTTCGCCACCACTGGATTACATTGTCTAAATAAATAATGCCCCGAAAGGGAATAGGTAGCTCACTGCAGTGGAGGAGTGCCAACTATACAAGGAGACTTGGAGACAATGCTTTTAGTGCTCTCTGCTAACTCTCAGTGTGGGGAAATTCAGCAGGAGGTGTGGTGGGAGCATTCCAGGGGCGTTCCAGGGTGGAGTGGGGGTGGGTGAACGTGGCAGGGAGACGTTGAGGCGCTGCACATGCCAACACGGAACACAGTTCACCGCGTAAACTTCTCTCCCTGGCTAACATTGTCAACCCTAGAGCCACGCTAGTTCACAAGTGGTTGATGCGTATTTGAAGGGTCTATAGAAGAGCAAGATTCTTGACCAATAGCACTTTAGTGACCAACCAGATTTCCATGAAAGTTTCATGAGTTGGAGATATCTGATGAAACAGCTTTGATTCTCAGAGGCTTATCCCCAGAAAATCTTGTTGTCAAAAAAAAAAAAATTCCCAAAATTTCAGGTCCAGATTGACACTATATTTCTTGAAATGTCACATTAACATCCCAGATTCATTTTTCACAATTTGTGCATCTGCCCTTTCCCCCGATTTGCCTCACTCATGAACTGGTGGGCATTTTTGCTATCACAATATCCAAGTTATTTTCTATGCACTCTGCCCAGACAAAAGCTTATTCAATAAAATTCGGGAAAATGACTGCCTGCTTCCCTTTGCTGGATTAAAAAAATGGCAATGTGATTTTTACACATGTAAGATTATAGACATTCTAGTGCTCAATTCCAGTCTTTAAAACCTAGGTACAGATGTTCTGTAACAAATGGCCATATGTTTTGCCCTCAGCATTTAATTTGTGCACAAGGGCTTTTTCTGTGGCTGTCTACATGGAGAATTATGTCAGCTGCTGTCTCTTCTTTCTCGAGACTCCATGTCAGGGTATTTAAAATTTGTTTTCCTCCTGGTGCCATCATGGCTGGCGCCAGCCCAGGACAGAAGCTCTGGAATTGGTTCAGAAGGAAGCTCCATTGTTTGCTCTTATAAACGGATCAGTTCATGCCTTCTATGGCGCGTCCATCAGGTGCTATACATTTTTAGGAGCAGCAGTGGCGTAGGAGGTTAAGAGCTCGTGTATCTAATCTGGAGGAACTGGGTTTGATTCCCCACTCTGCCGCCTGAGCTGTGGAGGCTTATCTGGGGAATTCAGATTAGCCTGTACACTCCCACACACACCAGCTGGGTGACCTTGGGCTAGTCACAGCTTCTCGGAGCTCTCTCAGCCCCACCTACCTCACAGGGTGTTTATTGTGAGGGGGGAAGGGCAAGGAGATTGTAAGCCCCTTTGAGTCTCCTGCAGGAGAGAAAGGGGGGATATAAATCCAAACTCTTCTTCTCTTCTTTATTGTCTCTGTACTTGACAACTTATCTTCTCCTGATGATCCTTCAAAGCTATCACTTCTTATATTTAATAGTAATTAAAGAATTGCAGTAAATACAGGATATCTTATGTTCGGTGAAGTAATTGGTTTATATATTTTTTCCCTCTTCCTCATGCTTATTTTTGGAGATAAGGTTCTTTGCAGTTAACACATTGCTATATTTTCCATAAGGATGCTCTGTGGCACAGGGTGGTAGGCAGCAGTACTGCACTCAAAGCTCTGCTCAAAACTTCAGTTCGAACCCAAAGGAAGTCAGCTTCAGGTAGCCAACTCAAGGTTGACTCAGGTGTCCATCCTTCTAAGGTGAATTCTGCAGGGCTTGTAAAACAGTTTTGTTCCACCGGGCCTTTGGTGAGGCCAGCTACGGATTCCCCCTCCAGGATGCCCCTGTGTTGCGTGCCACACCATCACTGGCACGCCCGATATAGCATTTACTTAGCACTACTATCCCCTCCCAGCCTTGGGATCGGGCACCATATATAATATAATATAATATAATATAATATAATATAATATAATATAATATAATATAATATAATATTGCTGCTGCTGTGTTTTTATGGTTTTATAGATTTGTAAATTGTTTTAAATTAACTTAGGCTCATTCTGCACATGCAGAATAATGCACTTTCAAACTGCTTTCAGTGCTCTTTGAAGCTGTGCGGAATAGCAAAATCCACTTGAAAACAGTTGTGAAAGTGGTTTGAAAACGCATTATTTTGCGTGTGCGGAAGGGGCCTTAGTTATTATTGTGTGAAATGTTGTTTTTGGCCTGCTGTGTTTAATGTTATTATGTTATTGTTGTTGCCGGCCTGCTGTACACTGCCCAGAGCCCTTCGGGGATGGGCGGTTTAAAATCTAATATAATAAACAAACAAACAAACAAACAAACAAACAAACAAATAAATAAGGTCAATAGAATTAGTACCAGCTTTTTTTTGGGTGTGTGTGTGGGGGGTGCATATGACTAGGGAAGGCCATGGCAAGCCAGTTCATAAACATAGTATTCCTAGCCAATGTCATAATGTGACATCACCCTATACGTCAGTAATGATATGTTGCTTGTGCAGGGGACTACCTTCACTTTTTCATATTCTCCGTTACATTCAGGCAATAGCTGACCTGATGGACAAAACTCTTCCTATATGTTTACTCAGAAGTAAGTCCCACCCAGCAAAGGTTCTCTGCCTCCTGCCACTGCCTTTAATTTGTAGTTGATTCCTGCTTCTTTTATTTTAAAGTAGAAGATTTTGCTTTGTGGTTTCTACCAGTTTAATTAATTGCGTCCTTTTTACTCAATGGCTGCAACATTTCTGGATTGGCTTTAAATGAGCTATTTCCTGTTCTCTGGGGAGAGGAGCATCCTGCCATTTAAACAAACAAAAGTAATTGTTTGTGGTGATATGAGAATTTTTTTTAAAAAAAATTAATGAGCAACTGTTTTCGGAGGAATGGTAATTATTTAATGCCCCTCCCCCCCTGAAATGGCAGAACTAAATAACAGGGGGGTCATTTTTAAAACTCTACCATCAGAAGGATGAACAGAACTAAGTCATTAAAAATAGCAGAAGACATTTTAGAATAAAAAAAGCAAGGGAGAAAAATAAAGTAGCAGGAGTTCTGGAAGGCTTGAAGAGCACTTTGTCCCTCCACAGTGAACTGTGAAGTGTCTTTTGTCATGAAAATGGTTACAATTCAGGTGTGAACCAAGTCGGAGCAGCAACACAGAAAGCAACGGACTCAGCAGTTTTGTTGTTTGAATGCTCTCTGGGAGCTGAGTGCATGAATTATGCGTCATCCAGGCTACATGGAAAAGTGGGAACCGGCAAGTTTGCTTCTGGCTCGTATCGTACATGCTGGAAGGCAATTTGCTGCACCTTGAGCAGCAGAGTCACACACTTCTAATCTAAACCCAGCCACTTCAGTGGACTGAGGCCGTTTCCACACGGCCACGCTGGGGGTTGGGTCAGCGTACATGACGCCGACCCAACCCCCCCTGGGACCGTTTGCACGAATGGTCCCGGTAATGAACAGGAAGACGGCGCCGCGGAGTGCTGTTGTCCGATTGACCTACCTTCTCTGCGACCGTCCGGCATGTCGCTGAGGCCAGGGGACACGCCCTCCTGCCCTGCGCGACCGCTCCGGAGTCGCAGGGCAGGGGGGGCGTGTCCCCAGGCCTCGGCGATGCGCCAGTCAGTCACAGAGAAGGTAGGTCGATTGGGCAAAGGGGGGAGGGATGGCGCCTTCCAGCCACTGCCGTTTGCACGGCAGTGGCTGGAAGCCACTGTTTTCCGAAAACCTCGCTCCCTGAGCAAGGTGGGAAAATGGCAGCTTCACGCTGCTGGGGAGGCACGAGGGCGGCATGGCTGCGAAGCAGCTGCCCCCCATGTGATCAGCTCCCTGGGGACGGCGTTTTTGCAGTCCCCAGGGCGCTGTATTGGGCCCGTGCGGAAAGGGCCTGAGAGGTGTGTGGTGTGACTTTGGGAAGGAAGCAGGCATGCCAGCAATGGGTTGGGATATTCCTGGAGGGTGGATCCTGGGTTTTGGGAAGGGGAGAGACCTTATCAGGGTACAGTGCCACAGATATAACCCTCCAAAGCAGCTATGTTCTCCAGTGAAACTCATCTCTGTAAGCTGGAGGTCGGCTGTAATTGTAGTAGATCCCCAGCGGGAAGTTGGAAACCCGCCTACGAGGAAGGCACTAATACTTTTCACTGCAATTGTCAGCACAACAAGCCTTAAAGTTATCATGGACTATCTGATGGACAGACAATTGACAGATTGGGGTGTTTGTGTGTGCGCGTACACATTGGTTGTGTAGAATCTAGAAGATCTGGTTAAAATGTCTGACACCTTGTCATATAGGAGTAATCAAATCTCACATGGGCGTTTGTCTAAAAACAGTATTGTTGCCTCAGTGATGAGAGGGTTTGCACATCGGTCCTCTATGAACACTGGAGAACTATAATATAAACCTTTTTTCTTATGTGTGTTGTTATATTGCTGAGAATTACAGGGCAAGAGGACATCTGTTTTTTTTTCTGTTTCAAGAATGCCAGGTAATCTAATTTTTTCCATACCTCAGAAAGATGCTATGATTGTATCTGTTAGAGCACTGAATCTCTTCAGACTCCTCTTTGTATTTTCCCATTGTGCAAGGACTCGACTGAATTATGCGCTGTTGCAATTACGTCTTCCTTATGTTATTGTAGCCCCAGGGGGATCTATGCAGGGAGTTACAAAGTCTAAAGAATGCAATAGAGAAACAATTATAATACATCCATACAAATATACAGCATGTCCTCAACTGGAAAACAGGGCATGCACACAGAGAATGAGGAAGAGAGAGAGATAAGCAACTGCTATATTGGATGGATTCAAAGGTTGAATATGAAAATGCTTTAAATGTATACAGACAGCTTAAAGCGAAGTAGATGGATAAATGGTGAATATATGATAAACATTTCATAAATATGTTACAATATATGAGCAGGGAGATGAATGTACTATAGACATTCCTTTCAGTTTCTGAATTCGTATTAAGGTAGCTTGACTACTTCTATAAGGAAATGCCAATCTGCAAATGGGCAAAATCAATAACTGTTCATAACATGCGCTTTCACAGATGTGGCCCCCACCTTACAGAACAGCCTGGCTGAAGAGGTCAGAAAGACTCCCACTATCCTGTGGGTTCTAGATCAAAGCAAGCCTGACCTCTCCCTAGAAGCTAAAATGGCTAAACTGAGGCTGTCGTACTTTGGTCACATAATGGGAAGATGAGAGTCATCGGAAAAGACAATAATGCTAGGAAAAGTCGAAAGCAGCAGGAAAAGTGGAAGACTCAGCATGAGATGGATGGACTCTATAAAGGAAGTCACCGTTTGCAAGACCTGCACAAGGCTTTCAACGATAGGATGTTTTAGAGGACATTGATTCATACAGTCGTCACAAGGCGGAAGCGACTTGATGGTACTTAACGCACACAAAACACGCACATAGCACTGATATTTTGTTTCAGTTCTGCTTTTAGACCTCTAATTCTATTCTAATTCTACAGGCCTCAAAACAAGCCAAGCTCTATCACAAGCAGGGATCTTTTGGTGCCACTGGACACCCTAGGCCTAAGGCAGTGATGGCGAACCTTTTTGAGACCGAGTGCCCAAATTGCAACCCAAACCCCACTTATTTATCGCAAAGTGCCAACCTGGCAATTTAACCTGAATGCTGAGGTTTAGTTTAGAAAAAAACGGTTGGCTCCCTCTTCCTCCACCCCACCTGCTTGAGCAGGGGCCAGCCTGCTCTAGCCTCCAGCAAGTCCCGCGTGCACCGCTCTGTGTCTCTCCAGCATCTCTGCCTCCTCTGCAACCCCCCCCCCCACTCAGGCAGCAGCCACCCGGATCACAGGCACCAGGCCCACCAGCCGAGTCCTCCCTGCTCACCGCGGTGCACGCACAGCGTGCTCAGAGGCCCAGGCCAGCCTAGGGGTGTGTGTGTGCGGGTGCTTCCGCTCCCCACATGACAAACTCTGTGCGTGTGCCCACAGAGAAGGCTCCGAGTGCCACCTCTGGCACCCGTGCCATAGGTTCGCCATCACTGGCCTAGGGTGAGCATGGCAGGACCCTCGGGATAGGGTCTTGACACAAGGGCCCCTTCTGCACACGCAAAATAATGCATTTTCAAACCACTTTCACAACTGTTTGCAAGTGGATTTTGCTATTCCGCACAGCTTCAAAGAGCACTGAAAGCAGTTTGAAAGTGCATTATTTTGCATGTGCGGAATGAACCGAGGTGTCTGTTGTGGGGGGAGGAAGGGAAAGAGCCTGTAAGTTGCTTTGAGACTCCTTACAGGAGAAAAAGATGGGGATTTTTTGCCAGGATTCTACAGCCATCCGAGTCACATTTTAGAATTCAGATAATGTCTGTTGATTCATGTACACCCTGTAAAATAGTTTATTTGCTTTATTTTAAAATTCCAACATTGCTAGCTTGTCACCTAGCCTTTTAAGTTGATTCTGACTTCTTGCTACTTGCAAGCACATTCTGCCAATATAAATTCTGTGCCCCCCTCCAGATTATGACCCAAAGAAATTTAAGAAAATGATAATGGGGGGGAAACACTTCGTGCTTTATGGGTTTTTTTCCCCTCATTGGCTTAATTGCAATAACATTTGTATTGCAAAATATAGCACACAAAGGTTGTAATTTTCCTATCATCCAAATTGCAGGCTGAAAATCGTGTTAAGAAAGGATGGTAGAGAATGAATCGCTGCTTTCAAAATGAGTACCGCTCAGTGACAATGTGACTGGCAAATTGTTACCGAAGGCAGGAGAATTTTGTGCGCGCGTGTGTGTGTGTGTGTATAACATTTGTCAATTGCAGCATAGATTTCTGAATGCCAGCCAGTTTTTAATGTGTGCATGATCATTCTGAAGAGCAAACGACAGTGTCAATTCATAAATAAAAGGGAAGTGGGGTGATAGTTAAGTACAGGATATAATTTGCTTTGCTAGGGAATGGAACATTAACTGTTAGCGTTATAATGGAACAGATAGTCGGCCGGGCAGAACTCATTCATTTCAGTGAAGCCCAGCAGTGCTAGACTGCAGCCTGGGTTTATTTATTTATTTATTGCATTTATACCCCGCTAATCTCCTGAAGGACTCCGGGCGGCTTACAAAGAAAAGCGTACAAAACAATGTTGGGTTCTAAGCTAGACCAGAGGTTTCAGGGTCACGTCCAGAGGTGGGATCCAGCAGGTTCTCACCAGTTCCCGAGAGTGGGTTACTAATTATTTGTGTGTGCCGAGAGGGGGTTACTAATTGGGTCTGCTTTTCCGTTAGAAATTCCATTAGGTCCAAAAATCATAAAGTCCTGTTGTTTCCTACGTGGCTGCTTAGCAAAGGTAGAAAACGGTATCATTCTCCCTGTTGGGCTGTTTTAAAAACATGTTTTAGCAATATGGTAAAGTTCCTTGTTTAAGGAAAGTCTCCTTCTTTTGATTTCTAGAAACAAAATTAAGTATTTGAAAGTATTAAGTATTTGACAGGCAGTCAATTAGAGGAGAAGTAGTTGTTTCTGTTGGCAGTAGACGATAGGACTTGCTAGAATGAGTTTAAATTATGGACAGAAAGATACCAGCTGGAAATTAGGAACTTTTTTTTTACATTAAGAGTTTTTTACAGTAACAGAGAAATTATTAATGCCCCGCCCCCGGAATGCCCGACCACACCCCCGTCATGCCCCGCCCAGCCCCATTGGCACTATGCCACTGTTTGAATCCCACCACCATGGGAACCTGTTACTAAAATTTTTGGATCCCACCACTGGTCACGTCCTTCTTCTCAGGCTCTCCAGAGGAAGGAGTGGAGGCTTACAGTGAAGGGCTGCAATTGAAGAGAAAGGCTCTCTCTATCCATGTGCATCAAATGCTGTCCCAGAGCCCCGGGAATGTACAAGATCTTACCTTTGCTGCAACGTACTGGTTTTGGTTGCCAATAGACACCAATGCCGAGCTGGTCAAGCGCTTTTAAATGTCCAGCTTCATTCCCTGATGGTCAGGGTTGCAGTCATCTGTGGGGGAGGACAGACATTGCTTTCTATTTTTAGAACTTTGTGTATTCCTTCAAAGACCGATATTGGGGTTCAGACATTGCACATAATCACAGTTCAATGACATTAACTATAGTTAGTGTGGCTGAGTGCTGGCCATTCCACTAAATGCAGAGGTGGGATCCAGCAGGTTCTCGCAGGTTCCTGAGAGTAGGTTACTCATTATTTGTGTGTGCCGAGAGGGGGTTACTAAGTGGTGATTTTGCCACGTGATTTTTGCCTTAGTTACGCCCCTCCTCTCAGCAGTGGCGCGCAGAACTTGAAGCAGTCTAGCAGGAGGTGCCCCGGCGTGCGTGGCAGCCTGCCTGCGTGCATTCGTTTCCCGCCCAAGGACCGGCGCAGCGGCTGCGTCCTTGTCACAGCCCCGCCCAGGAATGCCCCACCCCCGGAATGCCTGGCCACATCCCCATCATGCCCTGCTCAGCCCCTTTGGCGCTACGCCACAGTTTGAATCCCACCACCATGGGAACCTATTACTAAAATGTTTGGATCCCACCACTGGTATGTATGTATGTGTGTGTGTGTGTATGTGTGTGTGTGTGTGAGTGAGTGAGTGAGTGAGTGAGTGAGTGAGGGGTACCTTTCTCACATGAATGATCTAATCCATTTTCCTTCTGGGGTTTCCGGGCTGTATGGCCGTGTTCTAGCAGCATTCTCTCCTGACGTTTCGCCTGCATCTGTGGCTGGCATCTTCAGAGGAACTGAAGCCTTCGACAATACATTTTCCTCCTATGTGTTTTCCAGTATGTTTTCTGATTTCCCAAACCATTTTTGATGTAATGTTTCTCTCTGATGCACTGCATCTTATTGGTTTAATTCACTTATTCCCTGCCGTTCTCCCCAGTAGGGACCCAATGAGGCTTACATCATCATTCTCTTCTCCATTGTATCCTCACAACAACCCTGTGAGGTAGTTTAGGTTAAGAGTGTGACTGGCCCCAGGCCACCCAGCGAGCTTTCATGGCGCAAGTGGGGATTAGAACCTAGATTTCCCAAATCCTTATCCAACACTCTTAATCACTACACCTTTCCTTTCTGTCCCTTAGCCAGCTTTCCTTGAGTGTGTGATCACGTTGAAATGGTCTTTATTTCTCCACCCACCAAACCTGGCCCGTGGACTTTGAAAGGGGGCAATTCTGCTTCTGGCTGCCCTGCCACGCTTTCCACAGGTTCTCTCTGTAACAAACTCGTGTTCGCTTTGCCGGGGCACCATTCAAATTACCTGCCTAGTCTGAAAGATTATATTTCCGTCAGTGGTCACATCAGTGGTGGGATCCAAAAATTTTAGTAACAGGTTCCCATGGTGGTGGGATTCAAACTGTGGCGTAGTGCCAATGGGGCTGGGCGTGGCACGGCGGGAGCGTGGCCAGGCATTCTGGAGGCAGGACATTCCTGGGTGGGGCTGTGGCAAGGACGCAGCCGCTGCGCCGGTCCTTGGGCGGGAAACGAATGCACGCAGGCGCAGGCTGCCACGCACGCCAGGGCACCTCCTGCTAGACTGCTTCCAGTTCTGCGCGCTACTGCTGAAAGGAGGGGTGTAACTGAGGCGAAAATCACGTGGCAAAATCACCCATTAGTAACCCGCTTTCAGCACACACAAATAATTAGTAACCTGCTCTTGGGAACCTGCGAGAACCTGCTGTATCCCACCTCTGGATGTGACTGTTCATTCTGCTATTCAAAAAGCAAATAAAGGTCTCTTCATCCACCCTTTTCAGAAAATATTTTAATTCTTCCAGCAGGATTTCCAGCACGTCTTGACAACAGAGGGTGACCAGTGGCAACCACCAAGTGGAAAAACAAAAACGCCCCCCAAGCTGTCCTTTAAAAAAAAAATGTGTTGAGACCCAACTGATTCTGTTTACCTTTTGGATAATGAAGGGTCTACGTTTCAGGTGAAAGTCAAATTAGAAACCAGTGAGGAAAGGCTGGCGCGTTGTTCCTGTCCATTTGCGTAGAACAAAGCAAGCATTACAGGTGGCTCTTTATTTGAGTTCAGGTAGAGAGCTTTCATTTGCTCTCCTTAAATGCGTGATGCTGGAAGTCAAAGCCCTCTGCTGTCTGCTGGCTGTTAGTCTGGACCGGGAGGCAATCAAGCCTTAAGGGTCATTTTCTGCCTGAGCGAACCCCTTTCTCTGCCAGGGTTTGAAGCCTTTTGTTGACAATGAGATGCTCAGTAGGAACATTAAATTAACACTCCATATTCGTGCCTGTAAATTTACTGACAGGCTGAGGAAAAGTCAGGGAAAACAAACACTTCATCATTTCTGCTTCGTTTAGCTTGCGAAGGGGGACACTCTTACCTGCAGAGAAAAGAGGTCAGGGCAGACACAGATAATTTTAATCTGACTCTCAGCCGAGTCTTTGGTTGCAGTGGATTGTGTTACACTCTGTGCTTAAAGTACAGGTGAGCGAGAGGTGAGCACAAGACAAAACACGCTAAAGTGCTCGCGGAAATGCTACAAACAGAAATTCGGAAACTGGAGGGTGTTTATGTTAGCTGCCAGGGAAGTGAAGAGTTTCAACCCTCAGCATCTTGTCATGTTTGTTTTCGATTCAGATGTGAAAATATTCTGAATATTAGGACAAAACTACCACGTCCAATTTATGTCAAAGAAATTGGTTCATGATTTTCACGTCAAAAATACTTTTCGGCTACATAGAAATATTTTGTGTGTCTTTTTCCTGAGTTTTAGTAAGAGGCAGCTTTTATTGGCCTGTTGTTAAAACAGCATCTGTTCTATTTTGTGAAGCCAGTTCACCCTGCTTTGTTTCTGTTTTGGGGTTTGTTTTTGTTTTTTTACCTAACAACCTACTGGACTCTTGTCCTTTTTAGAGTAAGGCAAGAAAATCACCAGTCGAAGGTGGATCTCTAACACATGTTTTAAGAGGATAGGACTGTTCAGATGTGTACTTTGAACAGTAGATTTCAAACTAATTTCTTGTCTCTGCAAAACAACTAGGCAGTTACAAAACAGTTCTCATCCAGAGCTCACACACACACTAAGGAATTAATGTGCAAACGGTTTTCCTTCTTTACTTGAATCAATGGAACAGCTTAACATGCCCATCTTTGGATGAAGGAGACGGGAGTCAAAGAAGACATATGGATAAGAAGACAACAACGAATGAACTTACTGCTGTTTGGTTAAAGAAAAGTAAAACATAATATTAGGGGAGGGTGGGAGGGGGAAAAAGGGAAAATGTATTGTTTGGAAATTATATCAGAAAGATGTAAATAGAATGATTATTTCCAACTATACAATAAAAAATATTTTTTAAAAACATGCCCATCTTTTGTACGGACAGAATCACCCCTTCTTACAGCAAATGAGAACCTCTTCCAAAATGGGGCATTCCATCTGCACACTGATGATGTATGGATCAGGGCAAATGCGTATGTGGCTCATAAGTACCTGTTCACACATCCAATTTTTTAAATTCAATTAATTTTATTACAATCCAATATCAGCTGACAAAATGCAGTCCACAGAATCAATAACACATAAGTGAAGATATATACATAGAGTAAAAAAATTCATAGCCTTGGTAATATAACTTCCACAATACATGCAGAGTTAATACAAAGACTTAACCCAATGTTTCCTTGTTAAGTTGGCCAAAGCACGAGATTGAGCTACCTTAGGAGCAGTTCCGTTGAAATGGTCTGATAGGAGAAGAGACTCATAACATTTGTCATATTTGCTTGGATTGGCGTGTTGCATAATGCGCAGATGTCCTTTACAAAATAAATTGTACAATAGCATACGTTTCACTGTTTCAACTGCATTCAGCTGGTAAGGACAAACAACACAGATGTCGTGCTCTTGGAAACAGTAGCAAAATTTCTTTTACAAGTGACAGAACTGTCTAAGTAATGTATACTGCTATATACAGTCTTCCTGTCTGCGCTTTGAATGTCCTCTTGATTTGTATTTCAAAAATGTCTGGCAATGTTCTAGAACCTATTTTTAAATGCCAAATAAAGGTTATTGTTGTTGTTGTTGTTGTTGACAAACACACTGAATAGTGAACATGCTTGTCTCACGCATGCCATCCCAAATCAAATGCCATGGAAAAATCTCTTTTTATCATCTGTGGGAACATGATTTTTACCCAATCAGGGGCAAGTTGTGCACGTGAAGTGCCATCAAGTGACCCTACGAATGAATCAATGCCCTCCAAAATGGCCAATCGTTAATAGCCTTGCTCCGATCTGTGGCTCCTTGTGGAGACCATCCATCTCAGTTTGGGTTTTCCTCTTCTCCTGCTGCCTTCAACCTTTCCTAGCATTACTGTCTTTTCCAATGACTCTTGTCTTCTCAATATGTGACCAAAGTATGTATGACAGCTCCAGTTTAGTCATTTTATGTCCAGTGATAGTTCAGGCTTGATTTGATCTGGAATCCATTTATTTGTTGTTGTTGTTTTTGGTGATCCACAGTAACTGCAACACTCTCTTCCAACACCACATTTCACAGAAACCCACTTTCTTCCTGTCAGTTTTCTTCATCATCCAGCTTTCACACCAATACCATAGGTGGGATCCAGCAGGTTCTCACCAGTTCCCGAGAGTGAGTTACTAAGCAGCAGTGGCGTAGGAGGTTAAGAGCTCGTGTATCTAATCTGGAGGAACGGGTTTGATTCCCCACTCTGCCGCCTGAGCTGTGGAGGCTAATCTTGGGAATTCAGATTAGCCTGTGCACTCCCACAAATGCCAGCTGGGTGACCTTGGGCTAGTCACAGCTTCTCGGAGCTCTCTCAGCCCCACCTACCTCACAGGGTGTTTGTTGTGGGGGGGAAGGGCAAGGAGACTGTAAGCCCCTTTGAGTCTCCTGCAGGAGAGAAAGGGGGATATAAATCCAAACTCTTCTTCTACTCTTCTTCTAATTATTTGTGTGTGCCGAGAGGGGGTTACTAACTGGGTCTGCTTTTCCGTTAGAAATTCCATTAGGTCCAAAAATCATAAAGTCCTGTTGTTTCCTATGTGGCTGGTTAGCGAAGGTAGAAAACGGGATCATTCTCCCTGTTGGGCTGTTTAAAAAACATGTTTTAGAAATATGGTCAAGTTCCTTGTTTAAGGAAAGTATCCTTCTTTGATTTCTAGAAACAAAATTAAGTATTTGAAAGTATTAAGTATTTGACAGGCAGTCAATTAGAGGAGAAGTCGTTGTTTCTGTTGGCAGTAGACGATAGGACTTGCTGTAATGAGTTTAAAATTATGAATGAGGAAGATACCAGCTGGGGTAAGAACTTATTTTTTTTTACAGTAAGAGTTTTTTACACTAACAGAAAAATTATTAATGCCCCACCCCTGGAATGCCTGGCTACGCCCCCAGTGTAAAGGATTCAATGGTGTTGATGGTGAAGTAACCTTGAGTGCCCACCCCCCCATTCTGGAAAGCGTTTTTGGGGTTGTTAGGGGCCCTTCCTTTGTCGCCGCCCCCTGCACGTTCAAAGTGGCAGGCGGGAATGAGAGAACGGAGCAGAGACCCTGGAGGCAGTACTTGACCTTCATTACGCAACTACCCACCAGAACCGGTGGAGTACGAAACCTTGTCCGTTTGCAGAGTACGCCTATAACAATCACAGTTCGCATAGTAGTACAAAGAAAACCCCCTTTGAAGGTGTATCCCTGGTAGCTCCTTCCCGCCGTTACCACAGCTACCCTTAGCTGCTTTGGACCCCGAATTTCAACAATGGATTTCATCCCTAGCCGAGGGATGGAAGTCCAGTCCAGACCGCCCACAACAAACAAAGGACTCCCAAAAACTGCAAGAAATTTGGATAAACCCACACTCCCGGACTTTATCTACGTCAGGCTCCTGGGTGTAATGTTATCTACAAAGGAATCTCAGAGGCGTGCGCGATAGATCTTCAGAGCTTAGAGATTTGTAGGATAACACTGGATTACTAAGAGTGATTAATGATGCTCACTGCCGGCTTAGATTTGCCTAACTCTCACCGTGCTTATCCATCCTGTCTTCCATTCCAACTTGCTCAAGGAGCCAGCGATGCCTGGCCTGTTGTCCTTGGAGAGGCCCCGACTATTATAGATGGCCGCGACACTCTGAAATTGGCGGCTATCCCTGGACTCTACGGCACCCAATACTTAAGCGCTTGCAATGTTGCCGTTTCTTAGATTTAGGATATTCCGCTGGGTATAATCAATGGGTTTATTCAAAGAAACGATGAGGAAGCCCCCACACTTATTGCTGCCTTTCCACGCGCCTTTCCGCACAAACCTAGGGGAAGGGGTCTTCTTCAAGAGCCAGAGTGTAAAGGGATTCAATGTAGTGTTGATGGTAGAGAGTAACCTTAGATTACATTCCACAGCCAGGCTGATGGAGCTGGGGCCATCAGCAAGGACTTTATCTGCCTACATGGGAGATGAAACCTCTGTTCCCATGGGAAGCCAGGAAGGGGGGATGGAATTTAGATGAGTATTATAACCTATGCTTCTAGGCAGGGAAGTGCTCATTTCCACCACTGCGTGTACTTGAGCTTTCTAAGATGTCTTAATAAATGGACTTTTACTCCCAGAGCCTTTTATTTCTGCGTCTATGGAATTCCTTACACCCGTCGTGCCCCGCCCAGTCCCATTGGCGCTACGCCACTGTTTGAATCCCACCACCATGGGAACCTGTTACTAAAATTTTTGGATCCCACCACTGACCCATACATAGTAACAGGCAACACTATGGCATGAATCAATTAGGGGCAAGTTACCAAGTAATAAATCATTGGTCCATGAGTTATCAAAGGAGACATTTGCCTGAGTGGATGAGTCTGTGTGGGAGCTGTGGTATGCTTGCATTCATGTTTGCACGTGTGGGGCTTTCGCTGGCACTAAAACAAATGTTCAGGTGGATCTGTGTACTGGCGGGGCTGTCAATCTCTGGATGGGGCCTGGAATTATAACTGGTTTCTGGTCTACAGGAAGATGGACTCCATGACGTTAAATCTCTGCTTAGTGTACTGTTCTCCCTTGCTGAAACACTCCCATCTCTGGGCTCCACCACAAAATCTCCAGGAATTTTCTAACTCTGAAAAAGCAACTCTTATCTTGAAGCAATTAGAAAAGTGGTCACTGACAAGGTTGTTAGTCACAATAACTCTGAGGTCTCCTTGTTTTCCACAATGAAAGGCTGTTGTCAAAGGCCAACAGTGAGGAGTAGCATTCCTGTTTGCATTTCTGGGGCTGTTTACCATTCTTCAAGCGAGCAAGGAAGTCTTATTTGTAACAATGGCCTCATGCAAAATTTGTGATGCTTAATCCATGCCTGGGTTAGAAGGCTGCTTCAGCCGAACGGACAATTATTAAAAAGGTGTCAGATTTACCCTGCAGAACGCTGGGACGAAGTTATTGTCCGGCCTCTTTTTTTCCCCCTTTTATCCCAGGTGTCCCCACAAAGACTAAAATAAGCTGAGCCACTATTCCATCATCTACGCTGCTTTGTATGTGGGTGTGTTTAATTTGAACCGTTTCAGAAGGGTGGCAAAGTAGGGTAGGCTGCATTTTGGGCTGTGTGGGCGACCAGAGCACAAAGTGGGAGCGCTGATCTGGTGTCCTGTTGAAATTAGCCTCCCAGGTGGTCCCGGGGAGTAGACACAGCATGTCAAATAAACTGAAAAGCTAGGCCTCTTTGCAAGTCGCTGGTCATTGCAGAAAGCCTGGAACGGGGGTGGGCGGGTGGAGGCCGGGGAGGCGGCCCTGGCATAGCTATTGAGGATTCAGACAACTCTGTGTCCGGCTTGGTTTTACTACAATCAGACCAGTGATTAGTCCTCTTTTGATCACCGGTTTAGCTTCCAGCCTATCAAGGGATTCCGGGGGCTGGATAAATATTAATGTCTTGCGCTGGGCCCACCTAATTTCCCAGGGGGTCGCGGGGTCAGGTTTGTATTTAGTTAGCATTAATGATCTCGTTAGGGATCTGAATGGACCACCGTCCAAGCTCTTTCAGGGATCTGAGCGGCCCCTGCTTCGGCCGCCCTCTCCCTTCGTTGTGTGGGCTTGCACAGGGCACGAACTGCGATTAATGGACTTCCAGTGCTTGATAATTTGCAAAACAGTATTAAACAAGGGACGTCGGGGGACAATTGAGATTGGGCGCAGCGGGAACAAGAGGTGGCTGTAAACAGAACCGGGACAATCCGAGTGCAAGGAATTAAGTGAGATGCTGGTATACAATGTCACAGCTGGCAGCTGGCTGGGAGCCAGCCCAGCGTGTAAACTCCATTGCTATGCCCAGGTGGTCAGTCTGAGCTTTGGTCCTTTTAACTTTGGAGACAGAGAGGGAGAGAGGAACGCACAAGACACACACAGGCAGGAAGAGAAGGGGGGAAAGTCTACATCTGCAGTGGGAAAGAAAGCAAGAGGCAGCCATTAAGGGAGAGAAAGAAAGAGATTAAGAAGCTCAGAAAGTGCCACACGGATAATGGGAAAAAATGCTTTCAACAGGAGTAATCCTTGACATACAAGGACGAATATGAATACTTTTGTTCTTGAATTTAGATTAACTTTCAGCTCTGGGGTAAAACTTGAAGTTACTTTGTGTGTTTGTATTTTTTTTGGTCTTCCACGAAGGATGAGAGCCCTACAGTTCATTTCCACTGACCTTGCAGAAGTGGTACTTCAAGGATAAATTAAGAGAGACAATGTGGGCTTGGTGACAAATAAGATTAAAATATGGAGAGTGGTCAACTTTTCCGTGGACCTTACCTTGTTTTCCTGGCACCAGCCAGTGTTAGCGTGAATTCCATATTGTTCCGACAGCAACGATATGTATATTAGCCCCGACGTAAACAATGCAGAACCGTGTTTATATTGTCTTTCTAGAACAAGTGGGCTTAAGAGCAATATAGCTGCTGAAATATATTCATTTAACATTTGCACTGAATTATATTCAAAACCAATTGTTACTTACACTTGTTTCCCTTCTAGAAGAAGGAGAGTGAGAATTAAACTGACACCAGGCACGTTCTGACATGAATTTCTTCTGCACAAACCCACTGAAATGAATGGGGGGGGGGGTGTCTGTGAGAATCTGCTCTTGAAATGAATGGGCGTTCCATGAAAGCACTCACAGGAATAGCTTATGTAGGAGATGGGTGGATGGTGCCCTTCTGAATATTGTATTGAAGACAGAAACACCCAATCCAGCTTTGGATACTTGATCCATGTGGAACCCGACAGGATTTACCTTATGTTGCACAAAGAAAATGTGAGAATGGTTTAAATAGAAAATATCATCAATATGCACTTAGAAGAGAAGAAGAGTTTGGATTTATATCCCCCCTTTCTCTCCTGTAAGGAGACTCAAAGGGGCTGACAATCTCCTTGCCCTTCCCCCCTCACAACAAACACCCCGTGAGGTAGGTGGGGCTGAGAGAGCTCTGAAAAGCTGTGACTAGCCCAAGATAACGCAGTGTGTGGGCGTGCCCAGGCTAATCTGAATTCCCCAGATAAGCCTCCACAGCTCAAGCAGCAGCAGAGCGGGAATCAAACCCGGTTCCTCCAGATTAGAATGCACCTGCTCTTAACCACTAACGCCACTGCTGTTGTCATCCTGCAAGAAGTCTGAGTTTCTGAACCAAATGCAGAAGAAGTTTGTTTTTCTTCGTATAGTATCTGGTGAAGAGAGCTTTGACTCGCAAAACCTTATTCCCCCCCAAAAAATCTTGTTGGTTTCTAAGATGCTACTGGACTCAAACCTAACTGCAGGCCGACATTACCCTCTGAGACTGTCTTCCTGTCTAACATAGGAATATTGATTGTCCAAAGGAATATTGATAACCAAGGGAATATTGATCGTCATGCCTGTTATTTTATAAGACACTGATACCACTTGGTGCAATCAAGAAAAAAGAAGAAGGCCAAACTCGTCTTCTGAAACATTTGTTTCACTTTACTAAAAGTGCTTGCCCAAAAGATAACTACGTAGTAAATTTCTTCTAGCTGTGTGCCATTCATTTTACTTCAGTGGAATATGGCTATGAACTCAGTGGAAAATAAAATACTTTTAGGTTTTTGATAGCAGAAGAGAGGGCAGATATTTCAGTGTAGTTAATGGTAATGATGTTAATGGTAGTTAATGGTAATGTTAGTTAATGGTAATGACTCACAACAAGGTTTACCATCAAAGGAGCATATTTTAAGTTTTAGATCTCATAGTAATTTAACATTAGCATATCCCTTACCGTTCTTCTTGACAATTTTTGAAGGAACTCTCCTCCTGACTGTTCTGTGGGAGGAAGGGCCACTTAAGTTGGAAGAAAACCTCTTTAGGCTAGAGGAGGATTTCACCCTTTGCTGATCAAGTTGTAGGTTATGCGCCATTGTCCACGCAGATCCATTATTCATCTCTTTTTGGGTAACCAGAAAAAGAAAGGGATTTGAGCCTTTAGTTCACACAAAGGCTCATTCTATGGAATGTAGAACCGGTTAACAGGCCAAACCGCAGAAGCCCTGAGAAACAATCTGGAAATTGAGAGCATTGGGAGCCACCATGGTGTAGAAGAAGAAGAAGAAGAAGAAGAAGAAGAAGAAGAAGAAGAAGAAGAAGAAGAAGAAGAAGAAGAAGAGGAGGAGGAGGAGGAGGAGGAGGAGGAGGAGGAGGAGTTTGGATTTATATTCCCCCTTTCTCTCCTGCAGGAGACTCAAAGGAGCTTACAATCTCCTTGCCCTTCCCCCCTCACAACAAACACCCTGTGAGGTAGGTGGGGCTGAGAGAGCTCCGAGAAGCTGTGAGGTCACCCAGCTGGCGTGTGTGGGAGTGCACAGGCTAATCTGAATTCCCCAGATAAGCCTCCACAGCTCAGGCGGCAGAGCTGGGAATCAAACCGGGTTCCTCCAGATCAGAGTGCACCTGCTCTTAGCCACTACGCCACTGCTGCTCCAGAAGAAGAAGAAGAAGAGGAGGAGTAGGAGTAGGAGGAGTTTGGATTTATATCCCCCCTTTCTCTCCTGTAGGAGACTCAAAGGGGCTTACAATCTCCTTGCCCTTCCCCCCCTCACAACAAACACCCTGTGAGGTGGGTGGGGCTGAGAGAGCTCCGAGAAGCTGTGACTCGCCCAAGGTCCCCCAGCTGGCGTGTGTGGGAGTGCACAGGCTAATCTGAATTCCCCAGAGAAGCCTCCACAGCTCAGGTGGCAGAGCTGGGAATCAAACCCGGTTCCTCCAGATTAGATACACGAGCTCTTAACCTCCTACGCCACTGCTGCCACTCTGTAGTTGTTAAGAGTGGTGGATTTTAATCTGGAGAACCAGGTTTGATTCCCTACTCCTCCCTATGAGTGGCAGAATCTAATCTGGAAAACTGGGTTTGATTCGCCATGCCTCCACACGAGCAGTGGACTTTAATCTGAAGAACTGGGTTCAATTTCCCAGTCTTCCACATGAAGCCTGCTGGGTGACCTTGAGTCAGTCACAGTTCTCTCAGAACTCTCTCGGCCTGACCTACCTCACAAGTCGCTTGTTGTGGGACAGCGGGGGTGGGAATATTACTGTAAGCTGCATTAAGACTCATTCGAGTAGAGAAAAATGGGGTATAAAAACCAGTTCTTATTCTTTTCTAAAAAGATGTCCCTGTGTTGTGCTCCCGAACAGCCTCAAAGGCATCTAGGAATACCTGCAGCTTTTTCCCAGCAATCCTAGCCTCTAGCTGTTAAAATGAGGAAAAGCTGTCAAGAAATGTAGGTATGATGGGAGGGAGAAGAGCACGTCGCCTGTGGCCCTTCCCGATGGTGAGAAAACGGGGGCACCAGTTGTATTATCCTACTAGTTTACCAGAGTTTTACTGATGTAATCCTTTGGGCCGCATGTTTTGTCCAACAAGAATGATTGACAGCTTTATTTAGGGAGGATTTCTCTTTGACAGGTTTCT
This sequence comes from Sphaerodactylus townsendi, assembly GCF_021028975.2. NCBI lineage: Eukaryota > Metazoa > Chordata > Lepidosauria > Squamata > Sphaerodactylidae > Sphaerodactylus > Sphaerodactylus townsendi. Next base: position 40,710,745 of record NC_059438.1, read on the forward strand.
GTGCTTCTCTTTCAGAGAATGTCAGCTGTGTGGGAGAAGACTTCAGCTATCCCCCTCCTGCCCATAAGCCCCCTCAGATTTGAATGAGTGCGCATGTGTGATAATCAGGCGTCTGTTTTGGGCAGGTGCAACCTATCCTACCTGGTTATTCCCGAGTTTATAACTACCTGGCCTTTGCTTCTTCACTTCAGAAACATGAGGATGGTTTGATGGGATGTCTTTTCCACATACCAGTTCTATCTTAAAACCAAGGCCGTTTCCGCACGGCCTCCCTGTCGCCTCCACGCCGGCGAAAATTCCGCCGGCATGGAGGCGAAGGCCATTCGCATGCATGCATGCGGACGGCCTCAGCAGAGGCCGGCAAACGGCAGGCGGCTCCGCACAGAGCCGCCTCTTCCCCCTGCCCCATCCCACTCACCTTGTCCCCGTAAAAAGCAGTAGCCTGCTGGCGTCCGAAGCCCATGCTGCCCTCCGACCTCCATGGGCTTCGACGGCCAGCAGGCTATGACGGGACAAGGTGAGTGGACGGCAGGAGATACGCAGTTCCTGGCATGGTTCGCGACCGGCCCGGAAGACTCTTCAACAACAACCCTTTAAAGGGTTGTTGTTTAGGCGCCTGATCACCCTGGGAGGGTATCAGTCAGGCGCCAAGTGCTGCAGCGCGAGCAGCCTCTGTGTAAATGGCAACCTGGGCTGCGCGCGACCGCCTCTATACCGTCGCTTTTGGCCCATGAAAGGGCCCAACATTTTCAGGCTCATTCCGCGACATGCAGAATAATGCACTTTCAAACTGCTTTCAGTGCTCTTGAAGCCAGCGGAATAGCAATCACTTGCAAACAGTTGTGAAAGTGGTTTGAAAATGCATTATTTTGCGTGTGCGGAAGGGGCCATAGTTAGAAAGAAAAGTGATATAAAAATGGTATAGAACACCAAAACAACTAGCATATATGATAAAAAAGGACTTAGTCTCCAAAATGCTGGCACTGTGGAGACCAAGAGGCATATTGTAGCCATATGTGGATAGAATGTGCAGAAGTAAAAAAATTTGGACAGTTGCATTGTTATATATCGAGAAACTGGTGAAGATAAATACTGATTTAAATAATGACTTAATGTTCATGGGTGTAATGGAAGACAGAAGGGTGGACAGACAATATAGTTATGCAACACGATCAAAGCAGCCCATGCAACAATAGCCTTGGGCTGAAAGAAAAGAAAAAATGGACACTTCAGAGATGGTTAGAATATATCTGGGAACAAGTGACACTTGATATTTTCAATATTTCAATTATAAATATAATAAATAATAATAATAATAATAATAATAATAATATACTCACCAAAAATAAGACGGGCAAGATAAACAGAATGAAATTTTGAAGATGTGGATAATATACGTGGACTGGATGAAAGAAGCTCGAGTCAACGAAGAAATATGGGAGAAGAGGCTACAGAGAATGAACTTACTGCTGTTTGTGCGACAAAACTATGAAGGAGAAGCAATGGGGGGGAGGGAGAAAAGGGGGGGAAAGTATTGTTTGAAAACGTATGAAGAAGGAAATTACTATAAACGGTAAAATTCAAATGATACAATAAAAAAATTAAATTAAAAAAACGCTTTCAAGAACATTGGATTTTTTTTAGCTGCACTTGGGATGTTGTTAAGTCTGCTTTTATTCCGCCCAAGAATCTCAGGCAGCACAATCATTTTCCACTCGTAGAGTCATAGAGTTGGAAGAGACCCCCAAGGGCCATCAAGCCCAACCCCCAACAATGCAGGAACACACAATCAATGCACCCTCAACCTATGTTCATCCAGCCTCTGTTTAAAAACCTCCAAAGAAGGAGACTCCTCTATTTCATCGTTACAACAACCCTATAAGGTAGGGTAGGCTGAAGAAAAAAACCAGATTGGTCCAAGGTCACTCTGCAAGCTTGACAGCAGAGTACAGATTGGAATCTAGAACTTCCACACCGCTGCTTGACACTTGAAGAAGTTAGTCCATCCTTTACAGAATTCGGTAACTCTAAAATCCAACACTTTGTAAGCATGTACCACAACATGCCAATTTGATCATTAGGACAATTATTCAAACCTTGCTAAACAATTCTGATATTGTTGGGTGTAGTAATGCACTGCTGACCCAGCAGCACCGTGGTAGAACGTTGGGACGCCAACGGACCTACGGCCTTCTGGTCGCACCGCACCCCCACTCCTCATCCCCCTATGAGTCACGGGTCATGAACTGTCTGGCTCAGTCACCGGGCGCAGGGACAATGGTCTTGCCCCCAGGTGAGGATTAGGCCTAGACGCCACGCTTCCTCCGGCGACGTAGGCCAGGTGAGATCATGCATCAGCATGATGATCTCCGACTCTCCCCTCCCCGCCTCCCGAACTCCCCAGTCCTCCCTCCTACACGCCCCCGATAGAATAACAATAAAAGGTGCCAGGAACCAGCACGCGGGAGATTCGCTAGGAACACGGACCTCTGGGCTCCCGCTGCTGGCGATCTCCACCAGATGTTATCTCCGCGTCTCGTCTCGTTCTTACGCTGACCACGTGGGTCGACTACAAGCTGGTGCCGAAACCCGGGAATCCTCGAACCTCCACCCTGCTCACCGTCGCCTGGGGAAGGGCCGCGATACCGAAGTCCGCTGGATCGGCGCATCCAGGGACCACCGTTTCGGTATCGCCTGTCCTCTGGATCGGCGCATCCAGAGACACGCGTCCTAAGACACTCTCTCGTCCGACGGAACACCGGTGAGTATGGGCGCTTGCAAAAGCAGGGCTTATGGAAAGGACGTTGACCAACTCAAAGCGTCAGCCAAATGCGGCAGGGTCCCCGTAAAGAGAAGGGAGCTGCGCAAATTGGTTGAGGAGATTGAAGCTCAGTGTCCATGGTACCCAGAGGGGGGGACATTGAATCTTAAGGACTGGGAAAACATCGGCGCACTCTTCGCGACAGAGCCTCACAAGCGCCGATGTGGCTGCTACTGACGTGGAGACAATGTTATGTCGCCATCAGCCTGCAGACCTATGGCTCCCTTGCTGCAGGTCAGCCTCCTTTCGATCTTCACCTTCAATTTCAACCCGAATTTTCTCTATCCACTAAATTGGACGCCTGTCCTCCTTCTGCCCCTTTGCTCCTTCGGGCCCATTTCAAACTCTCCGCCGCTCAGCCGCCCCTCCCCTTGCTCCGCCTTCATTTTCCGAAGCCACTGCACCTCCGTCAGGCGCCACGTAATGGCGGCTGGTTTCAAAACTCTCGCAGTGAACGTATTAGCCACGATCTGCAAAAGAAAGAAACCCTGACGGAAGACGATGCCGATATTCTCGCATTGTGCCCCGTCCATTTCACAGATACCGGGGAGGATGGCATTGTTCGGGCGGGTTGTCGAGCACCGCCTCTTTAAGCTATAACATCCTCACTGAGCTCCGCGAAAGCGATGCGAGACGTGAGGGAATCACTAGCCCCTACGTGAGAGGCATGCTAGAGGCAATCGCGAGGAATCACTTAATGGTTCCGGACGCACTGGAAGACCACCTTCCGCATGCTCCTGAGCCCTGCACAATTTGTGATCTGGGAGAGCGAAGTTCCGCCAGCAATGCTTTAGCAGGGCAGCCGCCTCTGGCGGCGCCTACACCACCAGCGCAGCTTTATGGCTGCAAGCTTCGCTAGCCCCAATGCACAAGTCGCCCTGCCGGGTGGCCACCCTACGGTCGCCTCTGAATGCGCCTACAAGGCGTTTTTGAAAGTCCCCAATACCGGACAGCCAACCCAAAGTTTTTCTAGCACCCGGCAGAAGCCTCAAGAGCCCTATGCAGAGTTTGTGAACAGGCTCCAGGAGGGCCGCAAGAGGCAGGTTGACAACGAGGGGGCCCAGGGCGAACTCCTTAAGCGCCTTGCCAAGGAGAACGCCTCCGCTGGAGTGCCGCAAAGCGATCACAGGCCTAGGAAGGAACCCCGAGCTGGCCGACATGCTCAAAGCTTGCCAGGATATCGGGTCTTTCGCCCATCAAGCCAGCCTTCTAGCCGCCGCTTCCTCTCCGGGCTGCCATGAGACAGCCCCGACGACGAGTGTCTCAATTGCGGCAAGCCAGGACATTTCCGGAGGAATTGTAGGCTGCCCGGCGGGGCCTACAACTCCTGACGGAGGGAGGGTCTCTCCCCAGAGGGCGAAGACCCCAGGAAAGTCTAAGACCGGCGCTCCCAATGCCCGCTGGGGAGGCCCGCGCCCGGGCATCTCCCCAGCCCGGAACCAAGATCCGCACCTCAAACCCTTCCCCCGGAGCTCCCCCATGAGATCTTCGCTGCCCCAGCTCAGTATAAGTGATCCCATCCCCACGGAGACCATTGGGCTGGTCTTGCCAGCTTGCTCCCCCCCTACGTCTATACCTCCTGCTCTGCTAACCCCTTCTACTTCCAAAGTCACCATGCCTCCACCAGTGCCCCAGAATGGCACGCATTTCAAAATCTCTGCAGAGTCCACAGTCACTGAATTGCAACAGAAAGAAATGCTGACGGAAGAGGACTGCCGTTTTGAACCCTCCTCAGAATGCCCCATAGCCAATCTACAGGACAATGAGGCATGGAAAGGGGAAGATGCTCGCACAATGGCCTTAAGCCAAAAGTCCCTCGTGAAGAAGAAGCCCCCTTGGCCCTCTCCAGCTGTAAGGTTCAAACCAGATCTCATAGCCTCTGAGCCTGTGCAAAGCCCTAAGCTCAAAGCTCCCAGTGGCAGCAAAATCGTCAGTACCTCAGAGAGAGCAAGATCTCAAATCAGAGTCGCAATCCTCCTCGTTACTTTATATGTGCTCTGTATGCCTATGTATGTTCTGTATGTCTTGCCCCCTTTCAAAAGACCCCCAAAGTTTTCCCCTCATAAGAGGGATTTTTCCATTGCTTCTAAGCTATGCTCTTGTGCTTCAATTAAAGTTTTTCTCCTTCTGATTATGTGTGCCAATGCCTTGAAAGGCTTCGCCCATTACAGCATCCGCCTTAAACGGGACACAGCTCGTACGTGCTCCCTAGGATACCGATGGGACCTGCTTCAAGCCGCCTCCATCTTAGTTTAAACCTTCAAAACTCTTCTTCAAACCTCTCCTTGAGAACCTTTTCCGAGGTAGGAAGCGAGCTCAAACCGGCCAAAGTCTCCTTACAGGAGGGGAAGGTAGAGCTGACTTCCAAACCCTTCCCCCCCCCGCCTTCTTTTCTGCACACCCTCCTTCTCTCTCATGGGCTGACGCACCCCACCTCTAGATCTGGGATCTGACAAAAGGCTTTTCTTGCAAACCCCTCTCAAATTGCTCATATGATCAAACCTCAAGCCCAGGAACTGTTTTCTTTGCATCTTTCTCTAAATCTTTCCTATGAATGCTATATTACGATATGAGTATAATTGTGAATTGTTTAAGTTGCCGACCTGGTTGTGACCTCTCCCTTCTCCTAAGCCTTCGGGCAATTCGCTGCCTTGTGTACGCCTTGCGTGTTGCAAGTGATCGTTGTCGGAATGGGCCAACTGCACCTAAGAAAAGCTTGGCCAAAACAAACGAAAGAAAGGGGAGTAGTTCCCCCCCCCCTATTGACCCAATCAAGGTCTCATCCAGCAGACCATATCCAAAGTACTCTTCTCTATTCTCTATCAAAAATTGCCCGCCCCCACTCAGGGCTCGGGCTTTCCATTGTCATCCATAAGAATCCAACTCAGCCAGCACGCAAAACCCCTGGGGAAAAGCGTCGCTTGTTTTTTCTCTTCTATACAGGAGTCCAGCTCGCCATGCCGGCCAGCCCCATCCCGGAGATGGAATGGGTCCCCCTGGAGGATCCGACCCAGCCGCCCTGTTGAGAGAGCCCGACACCCCCCAGCCTGGGCCAAGATGGGAGGGACCTCTCTGGAGCCAGTACACCCATTCTTCCACGGAGATCGCAACCCTCGCTGCCCCCCCCAGGGGAATGGCAGCCTGGGCCAGCTATGGCTCAAAGGTTGACGCTGTGTGTCGCTGCTCCTCATCTACAGCCGCCATTCTCTCCCTCTGCTGCCCCCCCCTGGCTGAAACTTGGAATTGCAGCCAGGAACATTCCTGATAGATTAACCCTTGGAACTCTCCGCTGTTTTCAGCCGCTTGAATAATTGTTGGAACACGCCTTCTCTCACAACCTTGCTCGTGAGAGTCACTGAACCTGTAATGCTAAAGACTATCAGGAGCCCTCCCTACGCTCTTGAGACACCCATGGACTCTAACGCCATCGCTCTGTAGCTTTGGTAGTCAAACAGCAGAGCCATGCATTGGACAATTATGCCACCACGGGTTGCCTTCCTTCCTTACATCTAGCCTATGTACTGCTTTTAGCTATGTTTATTGTTTTCATTTATATGATGTCAGCCTATCTACAAACATGCATGTCTTGTATATATTGTTGCCAACGCAATGTCTGATGCCTTGCCCCATTGATGCCTTCTGGAGCCGGCCTCCAAAGGAGTTATTGAGTACTGTAACCCATCTGATTGTTGAAGTTATTGCATGACTTAATTCTAGAAGTTATGTTATTTGCTGTTGTTGCGTCCCCGCCTATCTGTCTGCCGGGCCTCTCTACTGCCGCCTCACCATTGTCTTGCCTCAGGCTCCGCCCCGGGAGCCCAAGCACCAGTGCCGCTCCGCCTCCCCTCGACCCCCCCCCTTTGCCGGAGCGAGGCGGCGGCTCTAGCCAAGGCGGAGTATGTTTCCCTTGCGACTCCCCTTGTGGGAGTCCCCGGACTTGTTTCATGTAACACTAAGACTATCGGCCGTTCTGGCCTGTGCCTCATGGGTCTATCAACTCTACCCCACCGTTCTGGATGCCCTGGCCTCCGAAAGCAGCAGGAACTTCGCTGTTTAAGCGACCTTAGATAATCGTGTCAGCTTATTGATTACTTATTGTTGTTGCATCACCAAGGTTGTGAAAATGTACGTAATATGTGTTGCTTTAATCTCTCTGATAATTCCCAATTGATTCATATGAAAGTGCGCGAATTGCAGGAAGTTGTATCTAATCTGAAGTATGATGTTTTGCCCCATTGGTGGTCAGCCCTCTGGAGCTGGCTGCCGGGAGGATGATTGAGTGCTATTGTACAGCTCTGCATTGGTTTAATTGTATGCCTCATTATCGGATCTTGTTTCGTTCAATGTATGTCTAGTATTGCCTGTAACCTATGTAAGAAGCCCCTCGAATTTCCCTTACCCCGCAACCAAGTTCTAATGTTATACAAGCAGCTCGGTCAGCTTGACCAGACGGCGGAGGAGACAAGCGTCCCTTCAAATCACCCCTTAGCATTTCGGTCCCCCTTCTAAAATGTAAAAAAGGAGGAGATGTAGTAATGCACTGCTGACCCAGCAGCACCGTGGTAGAACGTTGGAACGCCAACGGACCTACGGCCTTCTGGTCGCACCGCACCCCCACTCCTCATCCCCCTATGAGTCACGGGTCATGAACTGTCTGGCTCAGTCACCGGGCTTAGGACAATGGTCTTGCCCCCAGGTGAGGATTAGGCTCAGACGCTTACGCTCCTCTCCGCACGTAGCCAGGTGAGATCATGCATCACATGATGATCTCCCGACCTCCCGCCTCCCGCTCTCCCGGAACTCCCCCCAGTCCTCCCTCTCCTACACGCCCCCGATAGAATAACAATAAAAGGTGCCAGGAACCAGCACGCGGGAGATTCGCTAGGAACACGGACCTCCGGGCTCCCGCTGCTGGCGATCTCCACCAGATGTTATCTCCGCGTCTCGTCTCGTTCTTACGCTGACCACGTGGGTCGACTACAGTTGGGACTTTCTCATTTTTTGACTGCACTGCCATACAAATTTTTACTGTGGTCAGCGGGCTGATGACTAATTTAAATCCACACCAAATACTTCATTTTTCAGGTAGCATAATATTACTACAGGGTTCACTGTCAATGTGTAGCTGGTGCTTTCAGATATTGTGTCCCAAATATCAGCCCCAAAAAACTTGAATTTTAGATAGCATTCAAAAGGTCAGTTTAAAATCTGCTCTACAGACAGAGCACTTCCAAAATTGACCACTATCTGAGCAGAGCAGCAGTGGCGTAGGAGGTTGAGAGCTCGTGTATCTAATCTGGAGGAACTGGGTTTGATTCCCCGCTCTGCTGCCTGAGCTGTGGAGGCTTATCTGGGGAATTCAGATTAGCCTGTGCACTCCCACACATGCCAGCTGGGTGACCTTGGGCTGGTCACAGCTTTTCGGAGCTCTCTCAGCCCCACCTACCTCACAGGGTGTTTGTTGTGAGGGGGGAAGGGCAAGGAGATTGTCAGCCCCTTTGAGTCTCTTGCAGGAGAGAAAGGGGGGAATATAAATCCAAACTCTTCTTCTCTTCTTCTATCTGTTATGTAAATTATTATTTTATTTTATTATTTGTTTGATTTAACACCCTGCTATCTCTACCCGAAGATGCATGTGAGTCACAATAAACTTATATAATACAATTAATTAAGATGCCATATAAAATAATACACAGATGGTGCTAAAAACTTAACCAAGAGAGGGACAACTTATTTTCCCTCCCAATTTAATAAATAGTAAGGGGGAAAAATCTAAAGTAGCCTAGCCTAGAGGATCATCAAACTGGATTGGTAGCAGCCGGTGGGGACTGAAGCAGTGCCTTTTCTGCCAGCAGCTAAGGTCGAATCCCCACTTGAAATTTCCATGCAGATCCAAACCTGTTTGTTGTGAAACCGTGTCCTCTCCATTGGAGTTTCTCCCTCCCCACCGCAGCGAGCACACAGCAGACACACCTGGTTGCGGAACTCTTAGCAATCCCCACTACCAGGTGAGCTCGCTTCGCCAGTCTTCCCTGATTGGCTGGCGTGCCTTGATGGGGCGGGACCTTTTCCCACTGCGGAAACATACATTTGCAGGGGCGTGATAAAAAAAACCCAGCATGTAAAAGTTTAATGTTTAACTGTTTAACTGTGCAAACAGTTAATCGTCACCTGTGTAAACCATTAACGATTTAAGGTTACATGTTTGACTGTTTAATGTTTACGTCCCCTTCTGCTGGCCGATTGCAAAAGCGGAAATGAAACCAAGGAAAGGCTGCGCACGCATCGCAGAGCTGATTGGTTGCCCAAATTCCGTGTCACACTCCAGGGCGGGAAACGAGTCAGGGTTTCAACCCTCATCCCTCCCCTCGGATCAGCCCTGAACCGTGTTAATGGGGTCTGTGCCACTTGCAACCAGGTCCTGCCGGAACGCGGATTAACGGGGAGAACGAGCGCCAGAAACGGAATCTGCCACGCAAGCAATGGGGAGGTCGTCCCTCAAACCTGGTTAGTTTGTGTTCTGAAACCTGGCTAAGACGGTAGTGGGGATTCAACCTCAGAGAGGTTCTTCTACAGTCACTGCTTACTGATCACAATGCAGGTTAGGGTTGAGAGTCCTCCCAGTCCCTTCCAATTTTTAAAACATGTATACGTGTTTAAATGCACATCCAAAGTGTGAATGAGGCCAGCACGTACTTGTAAATGAGTTTTATACAAGGGTGCTCATCAAGGTGCTGAGAGCCATGATTTCTTGAGGTCTAGTAAATGAATATACCTGGCGGCAAGCCTGAGTTTAAGCTGTGTAATGTTGGAGGCTGAACAAGTTGAGAAAAAGAAAGCGAGGAGTTGTAAGGAAAGGAAGAAGATGCTTTCTATTTCACTACTTTCCAGCTAGAGTTGCCAGCTGTTGGTTGGGAAATGTCTGGGTTACAATTGGCCATGCTGGCAGGGGCTGATGGGAATTGTAGTCCATGAACATCTGGAGAGCTACAGGTTGCAGACCCCTGGTCTGGAGATTTTGGGGGGGGGTGGAGCCTCAGAAGACTGGGGTTTGGGGAGGGATTTCAAGGAGGATAACGTCATAGACTTTCTGTTGCCTGGAAATTAGTTGTAATAGTAGGAGCAACACTATTTCCAGTCCATATCTGTGACTAACAAGAGCAGGGATATCCTCTTTGCTTGTTTAATAATATTGTGATGCTTTGTTTTACAGCACTGAGTACTTGAATAGCCCTTTGTAAGTTCAGTCATTGTATGACAACGAAGGATCTAGTGCTGTCAATTACTCTCCTTTATAAATGTATTTATTTTATACATGTGTTAAAGAATGTGGCTGTAGCTCAGGAGCAAAGTGATGAAGAGGGAAATGAGCAGATATGCAAGCTTATTTATATGTGACAGTTTTGCATAGGCTGGTCTTATCGTCTTGTGAGAATTAGAAAATGCTGTACAAGAAATAAATCATAATGTCAGGACCAATTGGCTTTGCCGTTTTGCATAAGTTCCAGCATCTAAAATTGCACAGATATATCTCTTTATTTCATCTTGTGCATTCCCTTTTATTAAAATCATGCGTTCTGCTTTTGTTCAGATATAGAAGAAGAGTCACTTCTCTCTGCATTAGAATAAGTTTCCTTTTCTAGGAAAGCTATTATGTGGACTTCCTTGACTAAAGCCGCCTTTTCAAATTTAACATCATTTGTGACATAATCTGTTATTAATAGATTGCTGCATATTTGCTTTTGGATCTCAAAACATCTACTTGAGAATATAAAATTGCAACATTTATATTCCCTCAAAATAATTTGCTATTTAAAGAGAAAGTCTTCTAGCATATCTGAGTAGCTGAATCCAATTTTGTTTCTTAGGCCTGAAAAAGGAAGGTTCTGAAGATTTAAGAGTAATTAAAATTAATGACCTCCTTGCTGTATCTTTCCTTCAAAGAGAAATCAATGTTGAATGTATAAATATACGTTAAACATCGTGAACCTTTCCTGCAATTAAAATCCAGTTTCTTCAACACCATTATTTAGGGTTTTCAACAGGGCCATACCAACCCCTTTGGCTTTCAGGTACTTTGGGCCAAATTTTGCAGAGTTTCCCATTTACACTTTCAGTATTCACACGGAGACCAATACCCAGTTGAAATAAAGTCTTCTGATCTCTTTTCTTACAGCGCAATCGCAGGATGGAGGACCAGTCTAGGAAGCTGGAGAGCATCGAGGCCCACAATGAACCTATTAGGATGCAACAGCAATCTGGTAAAATATCAGAGCTTCCATAAGAACATAAGAACATAAGAACTAGCCTGCTGGATCAGACCATCTAGTCCATCTAGTCCAGCATTCTGCTACTCGTAATGGCCCACCAGGTGCCTTTGGGAGCTCACATGCAGGATGTGAAAGTATTGGCCTTCTGCTGCTGCTGCTCCCGAGCACCTGGTCTGCTAAGGCATTTGCAATCTGAGATCAAGGAGGATCAAGATTGGTAGCCATAGATCGACTTCTCCTCCATAAATCTGTCCAAGCCCTTTTTAAAGCTATCCAGGTTAGTGGCCATAACCACCACCTGTGGCAGCATATTCCAAACACCAATCACACGTTGCGTGAAGAAGTGTTTCCTTTTTTATAGGAATATTTTGAATACATGGGAATATATGTATTTGGCATTTATAGGAATATATGCATTTGCCGTTGCAGCCTAACCGTTGGAAACCCAGAAACTGTGTCCATTATTTTTTTTAAAAAAACACAGCAAACTTTCTAGAAATAGCTCAGGGCTGCCCTCCTGGAGTGGCTGAGCAGGACGGCCAACTTTTTGAGCCTTCCTGCCCCCTTACTTCTACACGTGGGGATGAAATTGGGAAGTCATTAAAAATAATCTCTAATGCACAGCAGGCCAGGTTTCGGGACCCCGTATTAGCTGGCCGAGCGATCTGAGAATGTTAGATTGAAAGAAACTTTATGGCGCTGTCCTTCAAGGCAAGCTATGGCCTCTGTGAGATATCAGAAAGCTGCAGGAGAGCTTTGATTGCAACACCCGTTAGCACACTCTCGTGATTTGATTTGCTACTAGGAAGATAACGTTTTTTGACTGCCAGCCTCGGAAGTGGTTTGAGAGTTGGATTGGCACGGTGTGTCGCAAGCTGGGTCGCAGCTGTAGCCCTCCGGAATGGGAAAATGACATTTGAAGTCTAAACCGAAGGGCAGCTACATCCAGAGGTGGGATCCAGCAGGTTCTCACAGGTTCCCGAGAGTAGGTTACTAACTATTGGTGTGTGCTGAGAGGGGGTTACTAATGGGTGATTTTGCCACGGGATTTTTGCCTTAGTTAAGCCCCTCCTCTCAGCAGTAGCACGCAGAACTGGAAGCAGTCTAGCAGGAGGTGCACCGGCGTGCATGGCAGCCTGCGCCTGCGTGCATTCGTTTCCCACCCAAGGACCAGTGCAGCGGCTGCGTCCTTGCCACAGCCGCACCCAGCAATGCCCTGCCCCCGAAATGCCCAGCCACGCCCCTGTCGTGCCCTGCCCATCCCCATTGGCACTACGCCACAGTTTGAATCCCACCACCATGGGAACCTGTTACTAAAATTTTTGGATCCCACCACTGACTACATCCCCTTCTCTGCAGCACAGGTTACAAGCTTTCTGTGGCCTCTTGGCTAGCCACGCCTTTTTTGATTTCAGCTGGGATAACACCTTCGGCTGACCTGAGGTTGCCGCTGTCCACTCGAGTCAAAGAAAGTGTGTGAGGTGGGATTTTGCTTACAGTTTTCTCTATCCTTACCCCCCACAATATCGGATGTCATTTGCAGAGTGGAGAAACTTGTGAGCAACTATGGTCCTGTCATCTGCCCACTTTGCTAAATATTACCTGGAGGATGTATAAAGGTGTTTTTTGGGTCAGCTGCAACAGATGGCAGTAGCGTATCACCAAGGGGAAGGGGGGGTGCGTGATGCACCGGTGCGCACCAGTGCGGGGACATGGTGGAGGTGTGGCAGGGGCACGGCGGGGCATTCCAGGGGTGTTCTAGGGCAGGCGGGGGCATGGCAGGGGCACAGGACGCACGCGTGCCCTGGGCGCATTTCTCCTTCGCTACAGCTCTGACAGATGGTCCAGACTTTAGAGCCTGATTTTATGGAGTGGTCTTAGAATAAGATCTACGGAGTTCCATGGTATTCACTTTCAGACTACCTCCCAAGGCTGTTGTGAGGATAAAAATGGAGGAGAGGAGAACTATGTAAGCCACTTTTGGTATCCATTGGAGAGAAAAGTGGGACATGAAAAAAGGAATAAAGAAGCGCTCAGATGGTTGCAGCTTGTGGCTTCGTTTGTGCGTTCCATGACTGTGCGTTGGTGAATGGCAGATGGGCAGAAAGCACGGTCGTGCCCTTTCACCATCCCACTAACCAGCTACAAGACTGGAAGCCGGACACCCCGATCAGAGAGACTCCCACACAATCCGACACGTCCGGTGGCAACACAGCCGAGTCAGGCGTTGTTTCTGTGGTTTATTATAATGTTCACAAACTCATTTAATGCATTTAATTCACAGTTAACCATTATTTATCCTCTCCATATGTATTGTGTGTGTTTATGTTCTACATGTATATTTATATAAATTGCTATTCACCAGGTTCATAAAATATCCTCTAAGAGAGGAGATGGGAATCTGACCCAGATGTACACGAGAGGAAATGTTTCATATCTCAAGAAGTGCCTTATGGGCCTCCTAGACAGCTCCTCCCCGTTGTGTACCAGACGCACAACTTAATGGTTTTAAAAAATTAGAACATCTGCTTGGCTTGGAATTTATCACCCACTGTGCATAACAAGTGGAATTTTAAAACACAAATAATGAGGCTTCTTGTCACTTTGTAGAAGTTTGCCTTTGACTAGCGCCACATCCAAGGCTCAGGAACAGTAATTTTACGAGACATCGGGTTTCTGATCTGTTACTCATTACTTGGAAGGCCCAGTAGTTGTGTAGAATGCCACAGCTACACAGCTGAACTCAGCAGGTCCTGTTGATTCCTGAAATATGTAGTTTCCCTTTCCCCCCCCCCAATGAGTTATCTCTGTAGCTACTCAGACACAAACCTGAGAATCTCAACCACTTGGAAAACCTGCCCACCTTCCTATACGATGGACAAAAGAGCACACCAGACAAAGTTGTTGCCGGTGGAAAGATATACAGAAAACTGGCAGCTGTGGACAACATATATCGCAAAAGAACTGCAAGTCGTAAACTTTCCAGTTGACTACTAAAATCTAGATTGACAGTATAAAATATGAATGTGATGATATTGTTTAATATGATTTAAAGCTGTCTTATACGATTAATGAATTGAAATCTAAAAATAACTTAACATTAAGTGGTATAAAGATGAGCAGTGGCGTAGGAGCTCGTGTATCTAATCTGGAGGAACCGGGTTTGATTCCCAGCTTTGCCGCCTGAGCTGTGGAGGCTTCTCTGGGGAATTCAGATTAGCCTGGGCACTCCCACACATGCCAGCTGGGTGACCTTGGGCTGGTCACAGCTTCTCGGAGCTCTCTCAGCCCCACCCACCTCACAGGGTGTTTGTTGTGAGGGGGGAAGGGCAAGGAGATTGTGAGCCCCTTTGAGTCTCCTGCAGGAGAGAAAGGGGGGATATAAATCCAAACTCCTCCTCCTCCTCTTCTTCTTCTTCTTCTTCTTCTTCTTCTTCTTCTTCTTCTTCTTCTTCTTCTTCTTCTTCTTCTTCTTCTTCTTCTTCTTTCTTATGTTTCCATTTGACTCACTAACGTTATGTTAAAACTTGGAATAGACTGAAAAAGTAAGACATGGGTTGTAATAATCATGTAAGAGGATGATGAAAGGCAGTTAGCTTTGTGAAGTGTAAGATAAACTATAGATCCAAGGTTGAAGGAGAAGTCATCAAAACTTTCCCCTCTTCTCTCACTTCAACTTTTTATCTCTCTCCAGAAACTCATCCCCCTCCCTCTTTCTTTCTCAACATTCAAAGCTGAAAGATAATAAGTTAAAGAAATTGATTTAACATATGTATTGTCTTGTAAATAATAGCTGGAACATGATATAACGAATTATTATTAATGTTAGTACTGCTTACTACCTATCGACTTTTTGCCTTCTCTTTTTTCCTTTTTGTAACTTCTTTTAAAAGTTTTTCAATAAAGCTTAAAAAAAGAAAAAGAAAACCTGTCCACCTTCCATTGAGAAACATTGGGTTGACCTGCCTGCTGCAGACTGACTGTTTTTCTGTGCAGTAAATGCCCACCCCCTAAAAAAAGTTTTTAATAAGTCAGTTCATGGAGGGCAGGTCAACCCAATTCTTCACAGTGGGAGGTAGACGTGTCTCCCATGCAGCAAAGATTCTTGTATTTGTGTCTGAGTTGTTGGCCGAAAGACAGGCCTACAAATGGTTTAAAAATAATGCACTCTTGCACTTCAGTGGCGTAGGAGGTTAAGCGCTCGTTTATCTAATCTGGAGGAACCAGGTTTGATTCCCAGCTCTGCCGCCTGAGCTGTGGAGGCTTATCTGGGGAATTCAGAGTAGCCTGTACACTCCCACACATGCCAGCTGGGTGACCTTGGGCTAGTCACAGCTTCTGGGAGCTCTCTCAGCCCCACCCACCTCACAGGGTGTTTGTTGTGAGAGGGGAAGGGCAAGGAGATAGTCAGCCCCTTTGAGTCTCCTGCAGGAGAGAAAGGGGGGATATAAATCCAAACTCCTGCTCCTGCTCCTCCTCCTGCTCCTGCTCCTCCTCCTCCTGCTCCTCCTCCTCTTCTTCTTCTTCTTCTTCTTCTTCTTCTTCTTCTTCTTCTTCTTCTTCTTCTTCTTCTTCTTCTTCTTCTTCTTCTTCTTCTTCTTCTTCTTCTTCTTCTTCTTCTTCTTCTTCTTCTTCTTCTTCTTCACCACAGTACCTTCATATCAGTGCCTTATAAATGGAAGGAGTGCTGCCTTTTCTCCCTCCACTAACAACCATCCTTTTGTCACAGGTTCAGAATTATAAATAGGTCAGGCAGTACAGCAGTGGTATCGTGGTTAAGAACACATGCATTCTAATCTGAAGGAACTGGGTTGGATTCCCCGCTCTGCCGCTTGAGCTTATCTGGGGAATTCAGATTAGCCTGTGCACTCCCACACATGCCAGCTGGGTGACCTTGGGCTAGTCACAGTTCTTCTGAGCCCTCTCAGTCCCACCTACCTCACAGCATGTTTGTTTTGGGTGGGGAGGGAAAGGAGATTGTAAGCCCTTTGAGTCTCCTTACAGGAGAGAAAGGGGGGATATAAATCCAACTCTTCTTCAACTGTTTGCCACCGACCTATTGTTTATAAAATACAGAGAGAACCACAACCATTTGCATATCTAGGGTTGCCAACCACTGGTGTGTATGCGGCTGATTACCCACTGGCACTCTGACACATGGCGGGACTGGAAGCACGTCAGGGAAAGAAATCTTGTCCTCTTGCGACACGCCAAGAGAGAAGGTGTGTCCCAGAATGCTTCCTCTTGCCCTGTGGATGCGTCTCACTTTCACAGAGGCGTAGCTGGGCCAAACTGCACCCGGTGTGCAGTCTATATTTTCCACCCCCATGGCCCCCCTGCGGCGCCCCCCCTTGCCCTTTCCCCACACTTACTTTAGTTCCTTTCCTTTTCCTTTCCTTTTTCAGGCTGAAAGAAAGGCCTACTCACAGTTCAGACTTAAAAACGGCCTGATGGGAACTATACTTCCCAGGAGACCTTGTGACCCCCAAGGTCTCCTGGGAACAGTAGTTCCTCAGGTTGTTTTTAGCCTGTACTGTGAACAGGCCTTTTTTCAGCCTGAAAAAGGAAAGGAAAAGGAAAGGAACTAAGGTAAGTGTGGGAAGGGGGGTGAGGGTGGGGAGCTGCAAGGGGCGCTGCGGGGGGCGGGGGGAAGGGCAAGGGGCCTAGAGGGGATTTTCTATGCCACCCCAGGAGTGCGCCCAGTGCATGGCGCACACACACACACCCCGTCCCCTTGTGGCTCCACCACTGCACTTTCCACAGGGAAAGCAAGAGCACTTCTGGCATGACTTGTCATGGCCAGAGCAAGGCAGGGGTGGGAAACACCCTGCAGTTGGTAATTGGCCTGTGTGCGTGTCTGGAGATTTCCCAGAATCACAACTGATCTCCAGGCAACAGAAATCAGTTTCCCTGGAGGGAAGGGCTGCTTTGGAGGGTGAACTTTATGACATTATACCCCATGGAAGTCACTCTGCTCTCTAAACCCAGCCCTTTTCAGGCATCACCCCCCAAAACTCTAGGTGCCCAGAGCTGGCCACCTTATGCATACCAGGGCCCCTCTCTCACTCACAGAGACTCCACCAGAGAGGATAGCCCAGGGGTGGCCAACTTATGGTGTTCCAGATGTTCATGGACTACAATTCCCATCAGCCCCTGCCAGCATGGCCAATATTTATATCTAAATACGCCACCTTTCGATCTAAACCAAGATATTAGCTTGTATACAGGTGTGTTTCCTTCCCTGAGACCATAAATATCCAGCTCACTGTATTAAACAGACAAGGAGTTAACTACCATTTGAAGAAGAGCCACTTAAATTGTCAGAAGACTTCTTAGGCTGGTGGAAGGCTACTTGGAGGATTGTTGGATTTTCTCCAATGCGTTTACAGCTGTTTTGGTCTATTGCTGAGTATGACGCAGAGCATCTTGTTCTCACAGTCTTCTGTTCTTCATTGCCATCTTGCCCACTGGACGTCCTACAGAAATAAGGACATGATCCATCACATACTACTCAAACTAACAGTAAGAATATTGTTATGTGCCAGCCCTATTGCAAACAGTGAAGAAATTACTGCCTGAGTATTTTGTGTAGCTTAGGGTTACCAACTTCCTCCTGGAATTACAGTTGACTCCAGAAATCCATGGATAAAAATGGTTACTCTGGAAGGTGGACTCTATGGTATTATAGCCCATTGAGGCCCCTCCCCTTCCCAAACCCTGTCCTCTCCAGGCTCCACCCACCCAAAATCTTCAGCAATTTCCTAATGCGGAGCTGGCAGCTCTAGCGCCATGTCTGGAGGTTGCCACTGAATCTATCAGAACTGTGGACTAATGGAAGTTCCTAGAGTTAGGAATGCATTTGGCAACCAAGATGGGGTCTAAGACCAACATATGGACTGTAGAGGATGTTAGTAATAAGACAAAGAAACTTTCACATTTGTAAATAGATGTTGCAAACCTCCATAAGGTATTGTCGAAGGCTTTCACGGCCGGAATCACTGGGGTGCTGTGTGGTTTCCGGGCTGTATGGCCGTATTCTAGCAGCATTCTCTCCTGATGTTTTGCCTGCATCTGTGGCTGGCATCTTCAGAGGATCTGATGGTAGTAAAAGCAAGTGGACATTCCACAGGTATATATATACACCCCACTTGCTTTACTACCATCAGATCCTCTGAAGATGCCACCCACAGATGCAGGTGAAATGTCAGGAGAGAATGCTGCTAGAACATGGCCATACAGCCCGGAAACCACACAGCACCCCACTCCATAAGGTAGTCTTTTCTTCCCACAAGGCCAGACCTCCTAAAAGATTGTTCCCATTGCTTGGGCACAAATGGTTTGAAATAATGCTTAGCTAATTTGAGCCAAAAAATGTCCACCTTGCTAAATAATGGAGCACTAGCAGAAGTTCTAACCCAGCCTCTTCCTTAAACAGTACAGAACCGAAATGTTCCTGAAGAGTGACGTCAAACGTTCGCAACAGTCCTCCCGAATGAAAGGGAAGGCCTCGTTTATGATTTCATTTATAATCTTTTTCATGCCAATGTGTGATAAGTGGATTATATGTTAGGCCAAATAAAGGCTGTCACAATTAATGTGCTAATAAACCGGCAGCATGCAAATCTATTAACTCAATCACAAGGGAATTAATGTATTTACAAAACCTAATTAGCAGTTTGTTACTGTGGTAAGAAATTTAAGCAAATCTGTAGCATCACTGACCATCTGGGTTAGAAATCTCAGTTTGGGATTTAATTAGGAAATAATTGTGATAGAAAATTAGTCCTTATTAGTTAGCTAATGATCAGCTTTGCACTAATTGAAATGACTCTCCTGCAGGTTCGGGAAATCGTTTACTTGTGCGGGTGACAAATCAAAAGACTTTGCATCCTTTGGGGCTTAGAAAACCACAGCCATTGATTAAATGAAGAAAAGCAGATATCGTATCGAATCAAATGCAAATGACATTTCTTTTTAATATTGCGAAAATTCAGCAATTAGAGGAATAGAGAAAGGGAGATGGGTACACATTCCCCATTAATTTATCCAATTTTGTGGTGTATCTAAAAGATGGTGCTTTTTTGACTTAAAGCTGTAACAAGAAAACAGAATGTTAATTAATAGTACGAGTCAGTGGCCTCCTAGTTAATTTTGCAGCCTACTCCCCAGAGGTGCCTTGAGAAATATGGAGACAGGTTGCTAGGCCTCAGGCTGCGGCTCAGTGGCACAGTGTTGACTTTGCATGCAGAAACTCCTGAGTTCAGTCCCTGATATCTCCAGTTAAAGCCATCAAGTAGTAAATTATATGAAGGAGCTCTACCTGAGACCCTATAGCAGTGATGGCGAACCTTTTTCGAGACCGTGCCCAAATTGTAACCCAAAACCCATTATTTAGCACAAAGTGCCAACAGGGCAATTTAACCTGAATACTGAGGTTTTAGTTTAGGGGAAAAGGTTCGCTCCAAGGCATGCATTACTCAGGAGTAAGCTTGGTGGTAGTCGGTGGCTTTGCTTTGAAGTAACCGTGCAACTCTTCCAACGGGTGAATTACGACCCAAGGAGAGTTTACTCAGAAGCAAGCCCCGTTGTCAGCAACCGAGCTTACTCCCAGGTAAAGGATCACGCTTTAGTTCTTCCCATGAAAATCAGTGGGGTTTAACAGCACTTAATAGGGTTACCTACACTGCTTCCCCAAAACTAGGTCTTAGGTTTAATGCTAATAATCGAGCCCAGCGGCCCAGGCCAGGCTATATGTGGGGGGGGGGGGGCACTCTGTTTGTGCGTGCCCACAGAGAGGGCTCTCAGTGCCACCTCTGGCACCCGTGCCATAGGTTCGCCACCACTGCCCTATTGGGCTGTGGCCAATTAAAGTAAACAATATTAACCTTGACACAGTGCTATGTCTTATTTTCAGGAGATGTCTTATTTTTCCACTCCACAGCTGCATGCTCTGGTCGACGGGCATGCTTCCAAACAAAAACTTTGCTACGTCTTACTTTTGGAGGATGTTTTATATTTAGCACTTCAGCAAAACCTCTACGACGTCTTATTTTCAGGGGACGTCTTATTTTCGGGGAAACAGGGTAGGTGGCATGTTGGATTACATGTTTCTTTTCTGTGTGTCCTACAAAAAGGAGAAATAACATGCCACAACTAGCTGTTGCACAAAGTCCCCTAATGGAGATGAATATGTTTTCCTGCCCACATATATTTTCTGATATAATCTGTAATAAATTTGTGAGATGTAAATAGAATAGCCGTTGTTCCTGGAACATTAGCTCTCTCTTTTTTGCTTCTGTGACACCTTCCAAGATTCTTACTGTTCTAATTTTGTGATCTAAGCTGTACTGAATTAATTCGTGACACATACCAATTAAGTGTAGTGGGAAGATGATATATGAGTAAGTATTAAAACAGCACATTTTGAGACGCATGTCCCTTTACAAATGCATATAGGAATATGTAATTATGTTCATTATTTTAGATAGCGTTTTATACAATGCCAGTAAATTTTCTACATTAAAACAAATAGTATGCACAGGACACGACTATACTGTTGTTGTTTTGTTCTGGTATTATTCACTGCTGAGAAACTGTTTACATATTCTGAAATGCAATGAGGATTCTGTGGGGGGCTGTAAATCACACTAGTATTGAAAGCAAATCCCAGCTGGCTTGATCGGGGCCTGTGTAAAACTGTTAGAGGTCTCCACCAGCTAATAAATTTGCATCAGGGCCGGTTCTGCTGACATTTGAGCAATCCCTCTGAGAATGGTAGTTACTGTAGCGTTTTCTTCACAAAGCGTATTCAGAACAGGAAGATGGGATTCTGTGTTTTCAGGGCCGGGGAAAAAGGGAACTCTGCACTTGATTTTGATGGTTGTCGGTCAGCCTGTAACCAGCATTTTAAAAACTGCCTTCCTTTGTAACTGGGTTGATTAGCATATAATCAGAATTGAGATGAGAATTAAGAAAGGGTGGCACCATGTGAATGGGTATGGGGGGGCCGCGAGGATTTGGTACTCTGCACTCAAAATCTTCCCTCCAGCTTTCCCTAAACTCTCAGGGGCTCCTCTCTAGTCCCAGCTTTTAAATAACATTCAGCTCCTCTCAACATTGTGACCTATTTGGATAAGAAACCCTGACTTCTTTGGTAAAATTTGTGGAGGACAAGACTCCCTTTCTCACGACTTGTGTGGGGAATATCACTAATGCAACATTGGTCGTTTCCCCACTTACCATCGACCACCCTTGCTGCGTGCTACTCTCAGAGCACCTAATTTCTGGTGCGTTCCTGGGCTTGCCCACGACCCCCCGCTCTGCGCGGGGTCATCAAAAGCTGCCGTTTCGAGGAGCGCCAGGAATGACGCGCGCTGAGGGGGTGCAAGAGTGGCAGTGTCGGGGCGGCTGCGTTGTCGCCGCCCCTGTAGTGGGGAGTGCTGAAACTTGGAGTCTCCCCAGGCTCCATTTCCCCTAACTACACTCCTGTCCTCTATACTGGACTACTGTAACTCATGGTATGCCGGGTTCCTCTTGAAACTGATCCAGAAATGGCAGCGGGCCCAGAAAGCAGCAGTATGGGTACTGACGGGGACACTGTGGACAATCCATATGCAACCGGTGTTCAACCAGCTGCACTGGCTCCGAACTGAATAGTGAACCAGGTTCAACGTTTTGATGTTAACCTTCAAAGCCCGGAAGGTCTGGGACCATTGTGTCTATAGGACACCTCTCCTGTGTAGCTCTCAGAGTGCACTGTGCTCTTCTGGTCACAACCTTTCGGTGATCCCTGGGCCTAAAATAATCTAGCTGTCTCCAACTATAGCCAGGGGTTTTCCAGCCTGGGCCCTGGCCTGGTGGAATTGTGGACTTCACTCAGTTCCACAGGGCCTGTAAGATGGGCATGTTCCACCAAACCTACCGTTGAGGACAGTGTTGGTAAAACATATTAACAGGCCTCCCTTCCCTTGCTTCCCCTTCTTCTAAGAACATAAGAACATAACAACTAGCCTGCTGGATCAGACCAGAGTCCATCTAGTCCAGCACTCTGCTACTCGCAGTGGCCCACCAGGTGCCTTTGGGAGCTCACGGGCAGGATGTGAAAGCAAGGGCCTTCTGCTGCTGCTGCTGCTCCTGAGCACCTGGTCTGCTAAGACATTTGCAATCTGAAATCAAGGAGGATCAAGATTGGGAGCCATAGATCGACTTCTCCTCCATCAATCTGTCCAAGCCCTTTTTAAAGCTATCCAGGTTAGTGGCCATCACCACCTCCTGTGGCAGCATATTCCAAACACCAATCACACGTGGCGTGAAGAAGTGCTTCCTTTTATAAGTCCTAATTCTCTCCCCCCCCCCCCCACCAGCATTTTCAATGAATGCCCCCTGGTTCTAGTATTGTGAGAAAGAGAGAAAAATTTCTCCCTTCCCCTTTTTGTTCTTCCTTTGCTTTTCCTTTTGCCCCTTTGTCTCCATCCCACCTAAGTAATGAAATGGCTACCGGTTATTGGTTCCCTATTACTATTCCTTGGTCCACCATCATTTTATTGGAATGGTTCTAAAGAGTAACAATATAGTCAATATAGTGTGTTAGTTTAGGGTTTTTGTGTATGTGTGTTCTGTTGGCAGCCGATCCGTGCCCAGGTTTGCTGGGAAGGGTGGGCACAAACAAATAAATACATGGCACAACTTCAGAAGCTAACAAGGTACAAGTGTGGATTAGGATTGTTTAACATGAAGCAATAATTCCCAGAACCATTCATAATTTCAAATTACCTCAGGAATCAAAACTTTACATATTTTTTTTCTTGCAGAAGAGTTTTAAAATGGAGAATTGAATGCCTTACCCCCTAAGAAGACATTCTCTGTTATAGTCAGTGGAGGTACCACAAGGTTCATTAGATACAGAGATTATAAATTTATGACCCAAGAACTCCCCAGCAAAATACTATACTTGAGTGCCAAGCCATTTGAAGAAGAATAAACATTAAAATTTATACCCCCCTTTCTGTTCTGTAAGGAGACTCAAAAAGGTTTATAAACCCCCTTTCCTTCCTCTCCCCACAACTGACACCTTGTGAGGTAGGTGGAGCTGAGAGAGTTCTGAATGAACTGTGACTAGCCCAAGGTCACCCAGCAGGAATGTAGGAGTGGGGAAACAAATTTAGTTCACAAGATAAGAGTACACTAACCCCTAACCACTATACCATGCTGACTCTTGTTTGCTGCCTGTTCTTTGTACAAGTGCATACATTTCTTTACACATGTATAGGCACTTCTGTGGCTGTGAACATCTGGATCAGCACTAAGACTAGAGAAGGCTATTAGTCCCCCAGAACTCCAAGGACATGTTTTTTTCAAAGAATATTCCAAACCTACAACCACTGTCTTACTATCAACAAACCAATATTTTCTAAGATAAGAATGAGTCGCATTTTGGAACTGTGTACGAAGTTGCACAAAATGATGTCCACATCAGCTGAATCAGCCTTTGCTGTCCTGTTCATTGTGCCTGTCCAGATTATTCACCTCTTGGGGCCCTTTCCCCACCTACTGTTTGCTGCGCGCTACCGCTGCCAAATAGCGCGTGGTCCAGTGGTGCTCCCCACGAGTCCGGGCGGCGACAACGCAGCCGCCCCAACTCTGCGCTCTAACGTCCCCTCAGCGCGCGTCATTTCTGACGCTGAAGAAACGCAGAGCGCGGGGCAGTGGGGAACACAACCCCGGGGCGGAAATTGCTCGCGCTCAGAGTAGTGCGCTGCAAAACGTAAGTGGGGAAAGGCCCAATGAGAGGTCTGAAAATATCCCCTTGGCTGCAACATAGAACAAAGCTGCTGACCGCCACCTCTGCCAGTCTGATTGGGGAGCCAAGACTGTTGAGAGTCATGGTGTAAAGTGGGGTGTTGTGTGGTTTCCAGGCTGTACGGACGTTTTCTAGTAGCATTTTCTCCTGACGTTTCGCCTGCATCTGTGGCTGGCCTCTTCAGAGGATCTGAAGATGCCAGTCACAGATGGAGGCGAAACATCCGGAGAAAATGCTGCTAAAACACAGCCTACAGCCCGGAAACCACACAACACCCCAGTGATTCTGGCCATGAAAGCCTTTGACAATATATGTTGCAAAGTTTTCACTACTGCTGAGATCCCTTCTGTTCCAGTTCACTCTTGCTTTCTTGTCACACCATACAAATCTATCAAATATCGGGGTGCTGTGTGGTTTCCGGGCTGTATGGCCGTGTTCTAGCAGCATTCTCTCCTGACGTTTCGCCTGCATCTGTGGCTGGCATCTTCAGAGGATCTGAAGATGCCAGTCACAGATGGAGGCGAAACATCAGGAGAAAATGCTACAAGAACTCAGCCGTACAGCCCGGAAACCACACAACACACCAGCGATTCTGGCCACGAAAGCCTTCGACAATACATGTTGTAAAGTTTTCTCTACTGCTGAGATCATCGTTGGAGAACGGGGTGGCCTGCAGTTCACCCAGGAGATGGATGGTCCCCCCAGAATTTGCCATTCGTCCAAGCTCTGAAATGGTCTCGCGGTTCCTGTCCCGTAAATTATGAGCCCCCTTTACACCAAAAAAGGGGATTAAATAAATGGGGCTGGGGCATGCCTTTCTGGCTCTTACGCTGGAGCGTATTGATCTGGGCATATTTTCACGGAGAGGAGAAGACGATCCTTCAGTGGAAGGACAGAATGAAATAATTTCAAGCCAACTCTCCCAAAACGACTTGTCATTAATTTGCCTGGTGCCAGCACTTGTTCACGCCAAATGAGCTGTGTTTAGCTTCCTCCAAGTACGGAGCTGAGCCCTCTAGGGGATTGGTGGCAGTGATTGGCCATGAAGAAGAGGATGGGGTGGGTGCGGGGCGGGGGGGAAGGTTTGAGGTTGGCAGGGAGCTAATGAATGCACTATGTTTGCTCATCTTTACAGTCACTTATTACCACTAATTGGGAGGGACAGTTCAAAGAAGCACAGAGGAGCGGTTGTCGCACAAGCGTGACATGGTTTTAAAGAGGCAGGGGCGGCGGTTTGCTCTGCCTGGCCCTGGCCCCAGGTCTCATCCCACCTCCTGGCTGGGAGCCCAGCACACATCCGACTCAAAGTGGGGTCTTTGTCAGGAAGCCCCCTTACAAGTCAGCAGTCCTGAAAAAAAATAAAAAAATCAGGGCAAGGCAAGTCATTTGAGGGAGCTATAGACAGACGTGCAGCTGTCTGAAGCACTCAGAAAGTCAACAGCTGACGGAAGGGGTGGGCTTCTGCTACAGAGTATAAAGATGTGATTGGAATTAATCTGTCGTGCATAGTTTGGAGCTGTTCTTTATTAAAAAGCCCTTTCCTTGAAGAGCGCCCTGTGACATGAGGAAGCTACTATTAATATTAGAGTATGAATTGCTTATTGTGTCTTGATGGCATGATGCTGTCTTTTGATTCTGGGGAAGGCAGATATCTTTGCGTCTTTCCTGCTTGTCTGACATTCTCCTCCCAAAAATGTAGCAGCTGAGGTTTAGAGGGTATACACACAGTGGTCCTCAAATGTGTTCTTTTTCTAAGCTGTATTTTATATAGGTTTTTTTGTTACGCAATTTTCTCCTTTCCCTTTTCTTAATGGGCACTGTTTGGACGATGGCTGGTACGGTGTGCCTCTCTTGGTGTTGGTCAAAACTGTTCTTTTTTCTGGTTCAGCACAAATCCTTATATGCTGCGTTTTCTTACACAGTGTGCCTAGTGGTGGGATCCAAAAATTTTAGTAACAGGTTCCCATGGTGGTGGGATTCAAACTGTGGCATAGCGCCAATGGGGCTGGGTGGGGCATGACAGGGGCATGGCCGGGTATTCCGGGGGCGGGGCATTCCTGGGCGGGGCCGTGGCAAGGACGCAGCTGCTGCGCCGGTCCTTGGGTGGGAAACGAATGCACGCAGGCGCAGGCTGCCACGCACGCCGGGGCACCTCCTGCTAGACTGCTTCCAGTTCTGCGCACTACTGCTGAGGGGAGGGGCGTAACTAAGGCAAAAATCACGTGGCAAAGTCACCCATTAGTAACCCCCTCTCAGCACACGCAAATAATTAGTAACCTACTCTCGGGAACCTGTGAGAACCTGCTGGATCCCACCTCTGAGTGTGCCTGCCCTAAACTGCCATGCTAGCATAATTGTCACACTATGCCCGGGCAACCTTACCAGCCCTCAGGTGATTCTTCCCACTGGCAGCTCAGCCAGCTTTTTGGTTGCCCTGATAACCTTTTTACCCTTAAAAGGCTAGTGGGCGCAGCGTTGTGGATGCCGCACTCAAAACCTGAGTTGTAGCTTAAATTAAAAACAGGGTTTATTTAAAGGTGGCAAAACTGGGATTTTAGCACAGAACAGTGTGAATAATAAAGTATATTGATTGGTCCCCAAGTTAGGGTGAATGGAGAAGTAAATCTCTTGAATATTTGGGCTCAAACTCAGGAATGCCAGGAAGATCTGGGTGCCTGTTCTCTGGATCTGAGTAGGCAGAAAATGTCTCAAAAAACTGGTTGTTGTGGGTTTTCCGGTTTTCTGCACAGCTCAAATAAAACATCTCAAGGACGTTAAAAGAAGTGTTTTGGGGAAGAACTCCACACAGCTTTTCCCCCAAGACTTCTTCAGGGCATTTTATTTCTCGACCTGCGTTTTTGTGAAAACGCTAAGCTAGCAATCTTTTTCTTCAGGGCGGGTTGAAGACGTTTCCTGTTTGCTGTGCAGAAAGCAGGAAAGATCTTATTTTTCTCTCCCAACTTCTAACAGCTCTTACTTTCATTTTTTTTGCCACAGCTCGCATCCATCATTTTCTCCCGCTTGTGATTCTTCCTTTCTTCCCACCATTTGGTGAAGGTTTCCCTCACAGGTTTCCTCTTTTGTAGCAATTCCACCCACAATTTTGCTGTATAAAGTACACAAATAAAGCTAGCTTGCACTGGCGATCCTGCACATTTTCCTTTTTTGTTTTGTTTTGAGGGAGGAGTCATTGAAGCTACGATGGCTCAAAATAGGCACGTATTGCCAGTTCTCATATCATGTCATTGTAGCTTTGACAACACCTTTCTCAAAAACAAAAAAAGGAAAAAACCGACAAGTAGGTGGGATCGCCAGTCCAAACTAACTTTATTAATGTACTTTATACAGTGAAATTGAGGTTGGATGAGCTGCAAGCAGAGGAAACCTCCAAGGGAAACCCTTCACCAAATGGCAGGCGGCACAATTCACAAGCGGGAGAAAATGGCGGGTGTGAGCTGCAGTCAGCAAAAATGAAAGTAAGAGCTGGGGGTGGGGGGCAGAAAAAAGAACCGCTTTTCCTGTCAATGCTTTTTTTTGTCCACACTATGCAGACAAGAGAAGCCAAAACAATTCTTTTTAAAAAGTCTGCAAGACATTTTATTTGTGCCATGTGCAGAGGTGGGATCCAGCAGGTTCTCACCAGTTCCCGAGAGTGGGTTACTAATTATTTGTGGGTGCCAAGAGGGGGTTGCTAACTGGGTCCGCTTTCCCATCTCCACGCCCTCGCCTCCCCGAGAGGCATCCTGCCTTTGAACGTGAAGGTTCCATATAGCAATTGTGACTAATAATGTCACTCCCTGAACTGGGTTAATCCCTTTCAGGTACTGCAATTCATGGATTCTCAGCCTTTCGTGCCTTTTATCTCACCAGTCTCTATCTAAGAACCTGTGTGTTTCACCGTTGCTGTGTTCAGATTTGTGAGTTGGGGCATTTTCTATAATGTGATGATGATTTAGAGATGACCTGGTGCAAAAAAATTTTTTGGGGTTGTGGTGGGGTGGCTGCCCATGGGAGGGGCATCCAACTCAGGTTTTGCCCAGGGCTCAGGTTTGCCTAGGTATGCCTCTGCCCCCTTTGCTGAGGGGGGGCTGGCGAGGGAAGCTGTTACTAAATTTTTTGGATCCCACCACTGGCCATGTGTAAAGGGGCAATGTTTAAAAATTACTGTGATACAGGGTCTCACTCTCTGACACTTTGTGATCACCTCTACCTCCTATGGCAGCCATTTTGTTTAGTTGGCTGCACTTCCTGTGGCGACCATCTTGAAAACTGCACCCACCATCATTTGTCAGAATTCCCAATATGCCTGCAGGGTAGGGTTCCCAGGTGTCTGTTAATGGTGTGCAATTGCCCACCAGTCAGCTGGTCGGCGGGCAGAAGCAGGCTGACTGAAAGGAGGGCCATGATCCACATTCCCTTGCAATAATGTTCACTTCTGGGACGAGTTTTGAGGCAAGTGCTAGAGCGCCCCTTGAGGCAACGCCAATGCTTCCTTGTCACACCAAAAGTGATCTCATTGCACAGGGATGCGGATCACCACCCCCTTTACCTGCATTCTAAAAGCTCCTGCCATTTGCCAAGAGGGACTTGGCTACCCTACTGCAGGGCCCCAAAGGGTTGGAGATTCCCGTTCTAAAGAATATAAGAGCTAATAAGTTGGTGAAGTAGTATGACCCACTATGAGGGCTTAAATAAGCGTTTACTCCAGCCTGAGTCCTAATCATAGTATTATATACAGTGAAAATAACACAGATTTATATTTTCAAGCTGTTATAAGGATGACTGAGATGCGGTATGTATCCGGAAAAATGACTCATTGGCAGACTACAGACATCAGTTCACCCGGATAAAATGGCTGTTTTGAAGGGTAGACTCTATGGCTGTTTCTGCACGGGCCAAAATCACCGATGTTGGCCCAGTAAAAACACCGTTTTCACACGACTGCCGCCTCCAAATCAAGGCAGCGCCACTCTTCCCCCACAAATGGTGTTTTGCTGCCTTGCTGACTGAGCGAGGCTTTTAGAAAACAGTGGCACTGAGTGAATGGCACCGGGTGTAAGGCGCTGTTTTTCTGCCCTCCACTTTTGTTTTTTAAAACTTACCTCTTCTTCCTGCATTGCTCCATGGGGACGAGGGGACATGCCTCCTGCCCTCTGGTCCCCGGGGCGTTGCTAGGGGCGCAGAGGTGCCATAGCAGGGCACGGGAGCACCGGGGCTACCAGCACACAAGTGCACAAACGGCCCCACGCTGGCGCAGGTGTCATGTACACTGGTGCTCCGGCGCTCCCGGGGCCCATGCAGAAACGGCCTACTATGGCATTACACCCCACTAGACTGTGTGCATTACACCCCTTCCCTTTCCAAACTCTGTCCTCCCCAGACTCTACCCCTAAATATCCAGGAATTTCCCAGCCAGAGTTGACAACTAAGCGACCGAAAAGGAAAGTTGTCATCATCAATATCATCAATACCTTTTATTGGCATAGAAAATATACATATGAATTCACATTTGTTAAAAAAGAGATAATATTAGGCTGACCAGACGTCCCGCGTTTGGCGGGACAGTCCCGCCTTCAAACCATTTGTCCCGCGGGTTATTTCAATTGTCCCGATTTTTGGGAGGCTGCTGCACTGCCTTCTGGGGCGCAAGGCAGTGCGGCAGCCTCCCGCGCGATCGGCCGACGGGCCTGCTGGGTTGATACTAAAAATTTCGCTACATCTAGAGACCTTAACGGACAGAGATCGCAAAGCAGAAAGTAGGTCTTATCCTTATCGGAAGGAAAAGAACATTTCCGAATATGGGGATCAGTGTAAAGGTTTCTAAGTGCAAAGTAAAAAAATCACAGTTCAGGAGGATATGTTCAACGGTCTCAATAGCCTTTTGCAAACAAGGACAAATTCTCCTGTGATAAGGGATCTGTAGATATCTGCCGCTTAAATATGCCGAGGGGAGTTTGTTCAAGCGGGCAAGCGTAAAGGTTCCCCTGAGGTTGGGCGAAGATAAATTTGTAATATATGGAGGACCCTTATTCCAAGGCAGTGACGTAAAGCCCGAAGGTAGAATGTTCTTCAAATAATATGGGGAGAGAGTTTGGGTTTCAATATCTGCTATTCTTTGAGTGAGGCAGTTGGCTACTTGTTGCTCCTCCATGTTGTCGAAGGAAGCCAATGAAAAACCTAGTGCTTTTATTTTGGTAGTTATCAGATGACTCCAAGAAGAGGAAAATGAGTCAGACAACATCCTTCTTATTAAGTACGGAAATGTAGATGTAACCCAGAGGTATAGCTAGGGAAAATGGAGCCCAGTGCACGCACGCCGGCCAGGTTCGTTTGTGTTTTTTGTATTTTGTATTTGTATTTTTTAGTGTTTTTCCAGTTTTAGGCCTGCAGGGGGTGCAATTGTTAAGCTAGCAGCATCAAAATTTCAGGGTATCTTTAGGAGACTATCCTGATGATACCAGCCAGGTTTGGTTAACTTTGGTTCAGGGGGTCCAAAGTTGTGGACTCTCAAATGTGTAGTCCCCATCTCCTATTAGCTCCCATTGGAAACAATGAGGGATGGGGACACCCCCTTTGGGAGTCCATAACTTTGGACCCCCTAAACCAAACCTCACTTAACTTGGGTGGTATCATCAGAGGAGTCCCCTGAAAACTCCCTGAACTTTTGGTGCTGCTAGCCTAAGAACTGCACCCCCTGCAGGCCAAAACTGAAAAACACTAAAAAATACAAAAAAACTTGAAATTTTTGCTGCGCCCCCAGGTGCACGCCCGGTGCAATGCGCACCCTCTGGCCCCCTTGTAGCTACACCTCTGACATAACCAATATTTGAATGAGAGTATCCAGATTCTGGTCTCAAGCAGATTTATACTGGTTTCTGTACACAAGGAGTAATATGGTACGCAGTTTGGGACTCCAAGAAGCTTGCGAATGTAGCTTGGTTGTATCTTCTCAAGAGGTTTAAATGAGGGATTTATCCAAACGGCCTTGGACACTAGTTGTGCTCGATAAACTCTCATAGCTGCCGGAACACATTGCCTACCCTTCACATGGAAAAATCGCCTTATTGCTGTTGCACACTGATTGGCTGAAGAAAAAAATGTGAGCATAATGCGTGTTCCATTTCATGTTGTGTTGGATGCGGATTCCTAAACAGTTATAGCTTTTGACTTGTTCAATTTTCCATTTGTTAATTAGCCAAGGAGCTGGTTTCCATGTCTTGGTAAAGACCATTCTTTTGGTCTTCTCATAATTAATAGTTAGATGGTTTAAGTCACGGTAAGAGACAAAAGCATTCAACAGATGTTTTAGCCTGACTTTAGAATGAGAAAGAAGGGCTGTGTCGTCGGCATATAATAAAGTGTTCAGTGGCACATTCCCTAAAAAGGGAGAATGAGTTTCTTTTATAGGAAGGAAGTTTGGTAGATCTGCCAAAAATAAGTTAAAAAGGAGGGGAGCGAGGACACAGCCTTGTTCGACGCCTTTGTTCGAGATGCAGTACAGTACAGTAAACCTTTATTAGGCATAAATAATTCTGCATACAGTATGTTTGTATGATAAACAACAATACAACGAGGAATCCAGTACACTGTTAGGATGAATTATACATAAACTTTCTGGAGACCTGTTGTGATATCCATATGTTAATTAAAACCGATTTGAATGACTTCTCATGTTTATTGCAATGACTTGAGCCTCAGACATTAAATCTATGTAATTTAGATGGTTTGATACATTGAGGGTCACATTTTAGTACCCGTCTTTGAGATATTACTTCCGCTAGATATGTAGCTCCCCTGTCCCATGTTGTTGTTGTTGTTGTTGTTGTTGTTCTTGTTCTTGTTGTTGTTGTTGTTGTTGTTGTTGTTGTTGTTATTATTATTATTATTATTATTATTATTATTATTATTATTATTATTATTATTATTATTATTATTATTATATTCAGCTTAATAGACCACCCAACCCCCGAAGGGCTCTGGGTGGTGTACAATGAGACATAAAACAAATACAATATAAGGTCTCATAAATACAATATAACGATAAAACATTAAAATTCATTAAAATACATTATAGCGGCAATTCCAGAGATTACAAATAAATAAACATGCCCAGATGCATGCACAGATGGCGCCCAACCCAAAGGACAGGAGGGCCAGCGTTGCCCAAAAATGGATGGTATCAGCGATCAGGCAATGCTGAAGATGGCAAAACTGTCATGGGGGCTACAGAGGGGGCAGGCAGTCTGTGGCTGGCATCCCCAAAGGCCCGGTGGAACAACTCGGTCTTACAGGCCCTGCGGAACTCACCAAGGTCCCGCAGGGCCTGGACAGCAGATGGTAAAGCATTCCACCAGGATGGGGCCAGGGCTGTAAAGGCCCTGGCCCGGGTAGAGGCCAGCCGTATCGACGAGGGACAGGGGACTACCAGCAAATTGGCCTCTGCAGAACGCAGGGGCCTATTTGGGACATATGGGGTTAGACGGTCTCGCAGGTATGAAGGCCCCAAGCCGCTTTTAGCAAAGAGAACAAGGCCTTTGCCTGTTGTGGCTTGTGGTTGGCAGGGGTTTTCACCTTGAAAGAGCAAATGCTGAAAGAGCAGTGAAGCTAGGAGCATCCTGGAGGCTTAATAGCGAGGGGTGAAAGTAAATGTGACTCTTTTCGTTGGCGGTAACTGTGAAAAATGGGTCTGTGCAAGTTCCTGGGCACCTGGGCTGGAGCATCAAAACAAGCCTTTACAGGGTTTACCAAGACTTCAACCAGCCTAATTCCCTGGTCCACCGTCTGCTCTCTGACACCCATTCCAACCCCTGGTTTTCCATAATTGAAGAAAAATGGCCTTAATTGGACTGTCAGTGGATTCACTTTGCCCTTTGTCCTATTCAGAAGCTTATAGGAAATTAAAAGGTCAACTATTGGATAGAGAGTTCTCTACCCTAATCACCGCGGCCAAGAAAACGTGCTCCCCCTGTATTTTTGTCTCCCATTTGAACGGGGCCACTTGGCACACTACCTGGATTGCTTAATAAACCCTGTTCAAAGGAGAGCCATAATGCTCGCCAGGTTTAATGTTATGCCTTCTGCCTTGTTACATGGCAGATTTAATAAGCAAGAAAAGGCTAAAAGATTGTGCCCATGTAACGATGGCTCAGTTGAATCCCTGGCCCACCAATTACTACACTGTCTCACATTCAAGGAAATCAGATCCAAGTATGTGAATCTTACTCCTTTACATTGACCCCGATTTAATTAGATTACACTACTTGTTGGACAACCCTGATCCTTCTCTCTGTATGATAGTGGCAGATTTTCTCCTGGAAATTACTAAACGCCAGTAGATTTCCTTCGACCTGTATTGTATATGCTTTTTAATCCGTTTTTTATTATTGTTGAACTGTTGTCTATGCCAATAAAGGCTTGCTTCTCTCATTTTAGTCAGACTTCAACCAGCCCACACAACTGTCCCAAACAGATTGAAATAAATGTTCCAGAGGATCAATATGTATATTTCCACAAAAGGTTTTCCAGGACCAAGAAGAAGGAGGAGGAGGAGAGTTGGATTTATATCCCCCTTTCTCTCCTGTAAGGAGATTCAAAGGGGCTGACAATCTAATTTCCCTGCCCACTCCCCACAACAAACACCCTGTGAGGTGGGTGGGGCTGAGAGAGCTCAGAAGAACTGTGACTAGCCCAAGGTCACCCAGCTGGCATGTGCTGGAATGTACAAGCTAATTCCTCAGACAAGCCTCCACAGCTCAAGCGGCAGAGCGGGGAATCCAACCCGGTTCCTCCAGATTAGAGTGCACCTGCTCTTAACCACTATGCCACTGCTGCTCTGGCATGATACTTTGCTCTGGTCTAAGCCACTTAGGCCTGAGCAGAGTATCACAGTTGAAGTTGTTCATGAAATCATTCCATTACCAGTGAATGAAAGCCCATGTTACGTGCCCATGTTATGTTTAGCCATTTGGCATGGTTCTTTATTGTGAGCCCAGTATTGGGACTAATTTAAAAAATTTTCATGATGTTTTCTGCGCTCATGTTTGGGCAATTTTTGAGCAATAAAAGTTGAATAATTTAGACTAATACATAAAAGCTTTGGTGAATTTATTTGAAGATAGAGGCACTGGTGCATGGGGAACCATTAAGGAGCATGTGCATGTAATGTGCATCTCTCTCTCTCTCTCTCTCTCTCTCTCTCTCTCTCTCTCTCTCTCTCTCTCCGTCTCCGTCTCCATCCATCCATCCATCCATCCATCCATCCATCCATCCATCCATCCATCCATCCATCCATCCATCCATCCATCCATCCATCCATCCATCCATCCATCCATCCATCCATCCATCCATCCATCCTATATATATGACCACCTATATATATATATGACCACCTAGAACATAAGAACATAGGTGTCAAACTCGCGGCCCTCCAGATATTATGGACTACAGCTCCCATCATCCCCTGCCAGCATGATGCTGGCATGGGGATGATGGGAACTGTAGTCCATAACATCTGGAGGGTTGCAAGTTTGACACCTGTGACCTAGAAGTTGGATGACCTGATAAAGGGAATATTTTGTTCCTGCCCATCTATGGTGGTTGAAGAGAGGAACTATCTGGCTGCTTCTCCTAAGGACAGGTTGCTGTTTCCCCAAGACTCCCTTCTTGACAACTCATTTGTTTGTGTGTTTGATGAACATTTTAGCCCGCCTCTTCATCCATGAAGACTCCAAGGCAACTAACAATGATAGGTAAATCAATACCAACATACTCTCATTTTAAACACTTGAAACTTCACTCCCTGCCAGAAAACACACAATTAATCAAAACAAATGTCCTAGTTAAAAAATCTGCCCCACAATTTCCCTAAAATATGAAAAGAGTGGATACCACCCTGACAAAAGGGCATTTCACATTGTGGGGGCCCAGTGGTGTAGCGCCAAGGGGAAAGGGGGTGTGCAACGCACCAGGTGCACGCCGGTGTAGGGGCGTGGCGGGGGCACATGGGGCATGTGTGCCCGGGCGCAGTTCCCCCTTGCTCTGGCCCTGTGGGGGGAGGGGACCCTGTTGATTGAACAGTCACGGATTTAACAAGACTGCAAATGACGAAAGACTGCAGGCCCTGATGGAGCTGCTGCAGGAGTTTATTAGAAGAGACTCTTTTAGTTTTCCAAACCATGGTTTGATTAAGCACAGGTTTAGTGTGATGTCTGAGTATAGGCTGCTCAGCAAGCAACCCCATAAGTTAGTGGGTGCTCGGCTGGAATTCTAAACACTGGTTTGAACATGGTTTATTAACTGTGGCCTGTCATGATAGCTGCACACAGTCCGTTTAGTAGCCCCATCTGTCTCCACCTCTTGTGTACAGAGAAGGAAGTACAGACCATCTTGCGTTTATAGCGGCATTCATCTATTGAAGGGGTCATGTTAATAGCTGTGTATTTGGTGACGTATGATGTTCTGTAATATGGCATTTTGTATTTCTCTGTGCTGAATGTTGGAAAGACGTTGCATGTATATTCCTTTTTATACTGTGTACAGTTGTATTCGTGTCTTTTTTTAAAATGCTGGCAGAAGGTCGTAACAAATGAAAGCACAAGGATACCTTCAAAGGAAATTGCATCCCTTCTTCCCTCTGCTTTCTGTCCCCGCATCCATGCTTGTGATAACTTAAGAAGTAGGAATGTGCTTCAGAGACTGAAGCACGTTCCTGAGGTAATACCATAGAGCCGTGGTGGCGAACCTTTGGCACTCCAGATGTTATAGACTACAATTACCATCAGCCCCTGCCAGCATGGCCAATTGGCCATGTATATGGGAATGTAGTCCATAACATCTGGAGTGCCAAAGGTTCACCACCACTGCCATAGAAGTAATACCAGGCATTTCCTGAGGTAATACCATAGAAGTTCAGGGAAATCCAGTTAAATAATGACATCATTTCCAGTTTCTTAGCTAGAAAATATACTGTGGCTTTATCAGACACTGTTTACTTTGCCATTTTTACGACTGGTCTATTGGATGCCAGTGGGAAATGGTGTGCCTGCTGGAAGTGGGGAAATAGTACCCCTAGTTATGTAGGCATGTGTTAAATACACTGCGGAAAGAGGCAAAACAAACCCTGCATTATAAATAGGTTTCCCCAGTGAGGGAATATGGGTCGTTTCCGCACGGTTCAAATATCCCGAGTTCAGCAAGGGAAATATCCCGGTTTGGCCAAGAAATTTGCATGGTTCCCGGTCCTAAAGCAGGTTTGTCCTGTGATATTTCCCTCATCCCAGGATTTTCAAAAATCACCAATTTGGCGATTCTGTCTAAAAATCCTGCAGTGAACCCGCTACCGTGCAAACACCGCAGGAGCAGACCCAGTTTATTTTTCCTGCCCAGCCGCCTGATCTCCCCCCTGCCCCTCTTATCTCCCCACACGACATCATGTCGGTTTTCAACTCTGCTGAGCTGCCGACTGTTGCAGCCCACTTTTCTTGAAACGTTCCCCCAAGCACGTGTTCAGCTTGAGTTGTCGACCGGGTGCCATTTTGCCTGGGTTAATCTGGAGTGGAGTTCCAAAATGTCCCTGTTTTGTCTTCCATATGTATACTGGTTGCTTGGAGCGGGTAGCTGGGGAGATGTGCACTTTAGGCAGGTCATGAGGAGAGGGGGAGGTCTCTTGTTTTCAACAAAAATATGAGAACGTGAGTGGGAAAGTGATGTGATGCTGTGCCCAATGGTGGGATTCAGCTGGTTTGCACCACTTCAGCAGAACCGGTTGTTAAAAGGGTGCTTGTATGAAACCAGTTGTTAAATTATTTGAATCCTACCACTGGAACCGGTTGTTAAATTATTTGAAGGCCACCACTGTGCCCCATTGTTTTTTACTGCTGCTTGCCATGTTAAGGCCTGTGCCGGGCTCTATCCAGAACCGGAAAAGCCCCCCCCCACTCACTGTGTGCTGACCAATCAGAAGCGCAGCCTTCTTGTGGGGGTGGCAACAGTCTGAAATGGACCTTGGGCTGGAAACGGCCAGTTTGAGTGCAGTGTTAAGAAAGGGTTGGGAGCAATGACTTGTGTGGTTTTGAGTGATTGGTGTGTACAGATGACGATGACTGGCACAAGTGGTGGGACCCAGGACCTGGTGCAGGAAGTCAGTGTTGTTGAGCCGATAGGGAACAGCGACCACAATGCTGTCAGATTCAGTATATCTGCATGCGAACAAGTGACAACTACTAATGTAGTTACATTTGCCTTCAGAAAGGGAAATTTCTCAAAGATGAGAAGGATAGAGCACAGGAAGCTGAAAGGAAAATCAGGAGAGTCAAAACTGTCCAAGAAGCTTGGAGGTTATTTAAAAACACAGTAATAAAAGCTCAGCTGGAATGTGTTCTGCAGGTTAGGAAAGGCAGCACCCAGTCCAAAAGACAGCCACCATGGTTAACAAGGGAGGTTGAGGAAATTACCAGAAAAATATGTCTTTTAGAAAATGGAAGTCCAGCTTGACTGATGAAGAATATGAGAGGGAACACAAATGGTGGCAAAAGAGAGGCAAGTTAGCTGTAAGGGAGGCAAAAAAGGATTATGAGGAACGCATGGCTGCGAACATCAAGACCAGCAACAAACAGTTCTTCAAGTACATCAAAAGTAGGAAGCCAGCTAGGGAAGTGGTAGGCCCATTAGATGACGAAGGAACAAAAGAGATGCTAAAGGAGGACAGGGAGATTGCAGAGAAGCTGAATGAATTCTTTGCATTTGTCTTCACCCAAGAGGAGGTGAGGAAAATTCCTACACCTGAACCAAGCTTCTTAGGAGGCGAATCTGAGGAACTAGCGAAGATAGTGGTAGACAAGGAAGAAGTTCTGGCAGCCATTGATAAACTAAACACTACCAAATCCCCTGGCCCAGATTGCATTCACCCAAGAGTTCTTAAAGAGCTCAAGCATGAAATTGCTGATCTTCTCACTTTAATATGCAACTTATCCCTGAAATCAGCCTCCATCCCTAAAGACTGGAAGATGGCCAATGCAGAGGCGTAGCTAGAGCAGAGTGTGTCCAGTGCACACTCCTTTCGTGCCCCCCACGGCACCCCCCACCCCCACGGCACCCCACCCCACTGACTTTTAGGAATGGAGCAGGCCAGAAGCCTGCCTGCATTGCCTGGGCCTGGTGGGAACTACATTTCCCAGGCTTCCGGCCTGCTCCATTCCTAAAAGTAAGTGGGGTGGGGGGCACCACAGGGGGGGAAGAGGGAGGGGGATGGGGAATTTTTCCGCCCCCATGTGAGGGGGAATTTTTCCGCCACTGGGACAATGTCACACCAATCTTTAAGAAAGGGTCTAGGGGGGACCCGGGAAATTACAGGTCAGTCAGTTTGACATCTGTTCCTGGTAAATTAGTAGAATCTATCATTAAAGATAAAATTATAAAACACGTAGAAAAGCAAGACCTGCTGAGGAAGAATCAGCATGGCTTTTGCAGAGGCAAGTCCTGTCTTACAAACTTACTAGAGTTCTTTGAGAGTGTAAACAGGCATGTGGATAAGGGGGAACCAGTGGATATTGTCTACTTGGATTTCCAAAAGGCTTTTGACAAAGTTCCTCACCAGAGACTGTTGAGAAAACTCAGCAATGAAGGAATAAGAGGGGAAGTCCTCCTATGGATTAAAAACTGGTTGAGGAACAGGAAACAAAGGGTGTAAATGGGAAGTTCTCACAATGGAGAGTTTCACACATAATTAATGATACACTTTGGTGCATTATTCAGCATGTGTGAAAGTGGAACATCTAGTGTGCAAAAGACAGATAAGATATTGACATTGCAATACCCAATGACATCCGGGTCAAAGAAAACAACTAGAAAAAATTACAAAATATCAAGATTTTAAAATTGAACTGCAGCGTCTATGGCACAAACCAGCAGCAGTGATCCCAGTGGTGATTGGCGCACTCAGTGCTGCCCCCAAATCCCTGGGACAGCACTTGCAACAATTTAACATCAATAAAATCACTGTTTGCCAAATGCAGAAAGCTGCTCTACTCGCCTCTGCAAACATTTTGTGCCGATACATCACGTCTTCCTAAGTTCCAGGGCGGAACTCGAAGCGGACAGAAGGCCAACACCAACCAATGATCTGGCGGTTGTGATACAATGTGTTTGTTGTTTTTTTGTCAATAATATTAAATTAAAACACACAAACTCTGTTCACAGTCAATGTACATACAATTCATATACAATGTACAGTTGATTTTTCTTCATGCACAAATTGAATAGTTCTCATGTTACATTCAATTCATGTACAGTTGTCCAGGTAGTGGTCCTCAGTTTCATTTGTTCACCTTTACATCTATCAACCCCCTTACAACATAACAGAATGGCCTCCTATCTGTATCATCTGACCAATCCAGATCAGAGAAGAGTTTTTTCACTCGCCCGCTTCAATGTTTTCCCTTCTGCCATACTACAAGGTAGATATAACAATCTAGAAATGTTCAAAAGGGTGTGTTTGTGTGATGCAAATCAATTAGAAACATTAACTCACCAATTATTCCGTTGTCCTAAATCGGCAAGTATTAGAGTAAAATACTCTAGGTTGCTTTCTATGATACCTAGCGAGCTGGATGAACTAAGCAGACTATTGTTTTTATTAAATAATACTGATGCTACATTCTGTAAAATGGCTGCGAACTTTCTGCTGGAAATATCCCATAAGCAACAGTATGTATGAATCAGCTTCATTTGTTATATGTTGTAAGCTTGTATTTTGATACGATTTTGATGTGATTTTATACTGTTTATGCCAAATAAAGGCTGAATGAATGAATGAATGAATGAATGAATGAATGAATGAATGAATGAAAAAGTTTCATTTGTAAAGTGAACACGTAACCCCCATGCCCAGAATGGATTGGCCCAGAATGGGTTGACCCAGTAAGGGGGTGGAGACTCAGAGCAGCAGAAAGGCTGAAAGAGCTCTTTGCAGAAGACAAGGCTACCAGACTCGGACCTTGATTTCTATAAGCCCTTAACACCTTGTTAAGGTAATTGCAATATTGTTGGGAACTAGTGGGAAGGTAGTTGTTTGTTTTTGCTATGTTGTAAATGTTGGAGTTTATTGTTTCAGGGTTTCTTTTTGTGGTTGTTGTAATGGGTGAGAGTTCTCCTGGAGACCTTCATCATGTTGCAACCTGTTCATCAAGCCCTTGGAGTCTTCAGGAGCCAGCCAACTTGCAAAGAAGAATTTGGACTTGGCAATATCAGTAGACTGTAAATAGAAGGACTTGAAATGCAACCTGAACAGGACCTTGAATTGTAACGTTAAATGTTGATGTTTAATGTTATTTGTAAAGAAAAGTAAACCATTTTGTTGTTAAAAAAATTGTTGTTGCAACTCATTCCAAGTACTGCCCCACAGAACCCACAGTTAGAGGTTACAAACACACGTTGGCTCTTTCTTACAAACCAGGGTACACACTTAACAGGTAACATGTGCAAGCATTCACACAGGGCTGCAATTAAAGCAGGTGATTAAAAACATAACTAAAACAAGTAATTAAATCAAAATAGTTGCCCCGTTTCATCTGACCGGTAATCTCATTTAAATTGTTTCTGATTGCAGTTTCCCAAGAAGGGGGCACCAAGGGTCAGTCTTGTTCCTACCGGGAAGCTGTTCGGCAGTGCGGCAGCAACTGAAAAGGCCCCGGCTGGAACTACCATGAACTGTATCCTCAAGAACAAGAGGGGTCGCATAATTATTGCACAGGAAGTAGATGAAGACCAGCGAAGTGACCACAAGAGGGATCAAACACAGGATCACTTTTCTAGCCGAGTCACCAAAGGTATGGCTTGGGGTTACACACAGCGGTGGGATCCAAAAATTTTAGTAACAGGTTCCCATGGTGGTGGGATTCAAACTGTGGTGTAGCGCCAGTGGGGCTGGTCGGGGCACGATGGGGGTGTGGCCGGGCATTCCGGGAGCGAGACATTCGTGGGCGGGCTGTGGCAAGGACGGGTGGGAAACGAATGCACGCAGGCGCAGGCTGCCACGCACGCCAGTGCACATCCTGCTAGACTGCTTCAAG
This sequence comes from Sphaerodactylus townsendi, assembly GCF_021028975.2. Lineage (NCBI taxonomy): Eukaryota > Metazoa > Chordata > Lepidosauria > Squamata > Sphaerodactylidae > Sphaerodactylus > Sphaerodactylus townsendi. The sequence goes on from NC_059438.1 coordinate 40,751,701, forward strand.
TTCTGCTCGCTACTGCTGAGAGGAGGGGCGTAACTAAGGCAAACATCATGTGGCAAAATCACCAATTAGGAACCCGCTCTCGGCACACACAGATAATTACTCTCAGGAACTTGTGAGAACCTGCTGGATCCCACCTCTGGTTACACACTGGAAAAAGCAGTGATAGTTCACCAGAGATCAATTTGTTTCCAGTCGTCATGTAAGTGACTGGCATCTTCTCCTGTGCCTACACTGCTGCCACCGTAGGGATGCAATTTAGCCATTTCCAGTGGGAGCGCTCCTGCTGAATCCTCCAGCTTGGATAACCATCAGGGAAAAGGGGGGGGGGCGAGCAAATGGCATTGCACACATGCAATGTCAGCTCCAGCCAAAAAAGCAGAAATAGCATCACCACACTGAGGTGATGGTCTAGGAATACAGCAAACCTCTATGGCAGTGATAGCGAACCTTTTCGAGGCCGAGTGCCCAAACTGCAACCCAAAACCTACTTATTTATCGCAAAGTGCCAACATGGCGATTTAACCTGAATAGTGAGCTTTTAGTTTAGGAAAAATGGTTGGCTCTGAGGCATGCGTTACTCGGGAGTAAGCTTGGTGATAGTCGGTGGCTTTGCTTTAAAGCAACCGTGCAACTCTTTCAACAAGTGAATTACGACCCAGAGGAGAGCCTTGGCTATTGCAAGATGTAATGTGCTGCCATCAGCTCTGCTGGAGGGAAGATTTAAGAATATGGAACGTTCTAAAAGAGTTTGTTCATGTGATATGACTACGGTTGAAACACTTGACCATTCTTTGTTTCTATGCCCTAAATACAATAAGATACGCATGAAATCCATGAATTCCATTTTCTTGCAATGTTCTCAGTGGCATGAGTGTTATAAGATACCCAATTTCCTGAACAGCTCTGATGTACTCTTTTGTGAAACTGTTGCAAATTTTATATTGGAAATTAGTAATTTTAACTGTATTTCTTAACCTTGTTTTGTTTTAAAATTTTGTCCTGTTTTATGTGCCAATAAAGGCTTGTATGTGTGTGAATCACAACCCTAGGAGGGTTTACCATTGCCAGCAACTGAGCTTACTCCCAGGTAAAGGATCGCGCTTTAGTTCTTTGCATGAAAATCAGTGGGGTTTAACAGCGCTTAACAGGGTTACCGACAGTACTTCCCCAAAACTAGGTCTTGGGTTTAATGCTGATAATCAAGCCCAGTGGCCCAGGCCAGCCTAGATGTGTGGGTGGGGGGCAACTCTGCGTGTGCCCACAGAGAGGGCTCAGAGTGCCACCTCTGGCACCCGTGCCGTAGGTTCGCCATCACTGCTCTATGGTCAAACTAAAGGGATTTGTTTGGTTCCTAGAGCATCACCGGGACTCAGTGACATGGGAGTCATCGTATCTCACACTATGCCACCCCACCCCCATCCTGAGCTTGGTAAGTATTCTGCCATTTCAGCCTGGCACTCTACTTTTAAGTGTTCGATAAGATTGGTGCGAAACGCAAGCCCCAAGTTCAATGTGCAGTGCCTTGGGAATGATAATTATACATCACCATGGAAACAAATGGTAGATAAAAGGGCTAATCAGCTAGGATTCTCAGTGGATACTGTCAAACAGCTTTGGGAAAGGAGGGTGTGATTCAGATTTCAAAAGCTTGATTTTGTTAGATTGCACCAGCGTGCACAATAGAGCGTGAAGCGTTTGCTCGATCCTCGTTTGGGGCATTTCCCCACAAAGGGCCTTGGCCCTGCATATCTAAGGGACCGTCTCTCCCTATATCGCCCTTCTAGGCCCCTCCGTTCATCATAGGCGGACCTACTGGTAATCCCTGGCCCCAAGGCGATCCGGCTGGCCTCTACAAGGGCCAGGGCTTTTACGGCTCTGGCCCCTACCTGGTGGAACAGGCTTCCAGGTGAGATCAGGGCCCTGCGGGATTTACAAAGTTTCCGCAGGGCCTGTAAAACGGACCTGTTCCGCCAGGCGTTTGGCCAGCCGGGATGATATCAACCGCGATAAAAAGCAAACATCTGGCCTCCCGTGGGTTCATAAAAGGGGGAATAGAATAGCTGAAGCCATCTCTAGTTTAATATTTTATGTATTTTATGTATTTTAATTAACTTATATATATGATGTTTTAAATTTTTATTTTGTTGGAGACCGCCCTGAGCCTTCGGGGAGGGCGGTATACAAATACAATCAATCAATCAATCAATCAATCAATCAATCAATCAATCAATCAATCAATCAATCAATCAATCAATCAATCAATCAATAAAGCATGCCAGAGTATTAAGCAGCCCTGTCCCAAAGAGGGTGTGTGTGTCTTTCATCATGGCTGGGTATGGCACAGCCCCGCTGCCCCCACAGAGGTTCCCGCTGATCGTGCTGCAAGAAAACTGGGGAAAAATTGGGGAAAACCTTTGCTCAAGCTGCAACCCCCCATGTAGCTCAGTAGGCTGTGCCACACTGTTGGCTGGCATAAGTTGCCAGAAGCAAAAGGGGGCATTCCCAGGCTGAAAACCCTCAGGGAGGTGACTGACGTCAGTTCCACCCCTGGGAATGCCCCACTGGCACCAGTGTGGACTCCTGCACCAGCAGGGCACTGGTGCAGCTGCAGTATTTTGGCCCGAGCACCAAGGAGCCGTGCAGCTCCCTGGCACCGGTGTAAGTGGCCCTGTTGCTGGAGTAGATGCCACTTAATGCCACATCAAGTAGCATCTATGGTCGATTCCGCACTTGGGTTATCGACCTAAGTTCGAGCTGCGTTCGACCTAAGTGCTCCGCACAACCACTGGCATCGACGTGGTTTTGTACCAGCTTCGCCCCGCGTAACGGTCAAATTTCCGACTCCAGTTGGGAACGACTACTTTTTCAGGGAACCACGCTCAAACTCAGCTCGATTCCAGTAAAGTGCGGAATCTCTGGTGCCAGGAGTCCCCCATTCAGCCAATCACAGCTGAGTGTTTCGGCCATGCGTACAGCTGGCCAATCAAAAAACGCCACCCTCATCCCTCCATTCCTGTGGCAGTATTTTTAATAACGTGTGTGGGGATAGACGGAACATGACTGTAGAACAGTAGCCAATCGGAACGGAGCGGCGAAGAGGCACAGGATGATTCCGCCCTCCGAGCTGGGATCAAGCTGGTTGCAGTGGGGAACAACAATGGCTTCAACCTAGGTCAGTACCCTTCTCAGGGAACTGGGTCGAACCTATTTTACTCATGTGCGGAATCGCCCTATGTCACCAGGAGGGTCACACTAGTTCCACAGCCCTTCCCCCCTTCAGGATTGCACTGTAAATCTACTAACTTTTCCCAACCATAGGAGAGTCTATATGACGGCCCAGTTGAGCGCTGAGAAGACATCTGAGTCAAAGGGCCTCTTGAATAAAGTCTCATTTTCCAATAGAATCGGCCCTTGGGGGTCTGGTGGTGGAGGTGCAATAGGTCTCTTGTTTTTTCATTATCCTCTGTTTGAGGTTGATAGACAGAGACTGGTTGAATGATTTGATAATGGGAAGAAGGCACTCACCCTTCCTGACTTTTTCAAATGAAAAATAAATCAGATCAATCAAAAATATATATTGGCTGCCAATTTTAAAGGAGTTTGTGTGTGTGTGTGTGTGTGTGTGTGTTTGTGTGTGTGTGAAATGCTGTCAAGTTGCTTACGACTCTTGGCCACCCAAAACATCAATGTCCTCCAAAATGTCCTACCTTTAAATGCCTTGCTCATATCTTGCAGACTGAGGGCTGTAGTCATTTATAGAGTTAACCCATCTCAAGTTGGGTTGTCTTATTTTCCTGCAGCTTTCAACCTTTCCTAGCATGATTGTCTTTTCCGGTGACTCTTGTCTTCTTGTTATGTGACCAAAGGACGACAGCCTCAGTTCAGTCATTTTGGCTTGATTTGAACTAGAACCCACTGATTTATTTTGGGTAGTCCGTGGTGTCCATAGCACTCTCTTCCACCACCGCATTTCAAGGGAATCTACTTTCTCTGGGAAAATAATCTCAGCACTCACGGCCTGTACTACATTTTCACTTGTCAAGGGCAGTATAAAAGTACACGAGATGGAGAATTAGAGGCACATCAACGTGATGTCTGGAGTGTGGCCCTTGAACATAAAATTACCTTAGGATTGTCTGGTCAATTTTATTCTTACATCTCTATATTCCTATCGAGCTAGGCTAGACAGCTACTGGCATTCTTTCCTTCCTTCCCCAGTATCGAGTTCTAAATGAAATTGACATTTCCTTGGTGTACTAATCCAGGGGGCAAAATGTTTCCCAACAGAAATTCTCCGTTAAAAATGTTAGAAATAATATAAGAATAATTTTTTAAAAAATTGAAAAATAAGAAAGCTGATCTGGAAACTTACTCTGCGCCATGAATATCTGGTGCCTATCCCACGACCAGTTTGTGATTTTTATTTAAAATTCAAATGTCTCATGTTCTTAAATTAAACAAATGATATCTGAAGGGGGGAAAAATCAGCCTCCAGCATCTGCAGATAATGATTAGCATTTTGAAATAGACTGCTTGAATTGAACAAGGCTGAATGCTGCCTGTCTCCTTTTATTCCCTCCGTTTATTTAATGAAATGCTAGAGGTCAACCCTTTGTCCTTAAATTAGTTACTATAAAAATCTTTTTGTACTTTCCTACTTGTTATGATGTCTTATAAGCGGAAGAAAAGGTTGCCATTAATTATGCCTTTGTTGAATATGGATAGCTATTCAGAGTTAGTTAGACAGTTTCAAACAAAATTAGCATCGAGAAACTCTGAGGCCGGCGTTAGGCTGGTTATCAAGAATTTTTTTTTTCCCTAAGAGAATGCTCTTCTGCAAGTGTGCATTATCTAATATATTCAGCTTTCAGTCGCTAATTTTTCCCCCCGATGAAGATGGGCTTAATTGAGGTTGTGCTTTTAAGTTTGTAGAGCTCTTCAGCGTCTCATACAAAAGCATCTAGAAGCTTTTCATTTGTCTTGAGTATGTTTCAGATGTACAAATATTATTTACTTTAAACTCTAAATCAAAAGGCGCACTGTAACTATTTTAAATAAAACATTACTCTTGCCTGAAATATATATGTGTGTGCGCGCGTGCACAAATACACACACACACACAGTCAAAGTAGGACTTCCTTTCATTTTTGCTTAATAATTTATTAAGGATGACTTCTGAGAATGTGGCGCGAACAATAGTTTCTAGCAAGCATCAATCAAAGTAATTTTTATAAACCAAAATTAAGAGATTGCTATAGATTTAGGTGTCTCTCAAGTGTCGTTTTGAATGGGGCTTTACAGGATATGTCAGCTTTAGCTGAGTATAGAAAAATTCTTCAATAGGTTTTCTCATTATATTCATTTGCTATGATTTTAAGAAGCCAACTTCCCAACTCATTTTTTTCCCCTTTTCATCATTCCATGGGAGTTCACAATCAGAGTGGAAACTGTCAGACAGTTGGGCTGTCTTCCTGGGTGTACAGAATTGAGAGTCACCTTGTAATCCTTTCAGCCGGTTTCTGAGGAACAAAATTTCATTGGTTAGTAATGACTTGTTGTGTAGTGTTAAAATCAGATAATCAAAGACCTAATACTTTTTAAAAAATCAGCAGAGAAGGGGGAGAAAAGAAAAAAAATACTACCAGGCAGGAAGAAGATAATTAGGGGGGAAAAATGATATGAAAACCTTGTGCAAACAGAGGATTAATTCTGGCCATTGTATATGTAAATGAACATTTTAAAAATATAAAGCGTATACCTAATTTTGTCCAATCTCTTCCTGTAGCCTTTTCTTAGGTTGTTCTCAATCAACATTCCATATTCTTGGAGATGAGTCTGTAACCTTGTAATATTTTTTAGATATAATGCACGTCCGCCTTTCCCACACACAGATGCACGTTTTAAAGGCTAGCTTCTAATGACCTTGTAAAGAAGGGATTCCCATGTCGGCCTTATTATGGGTTTGTCTCATTCAGTGGAACCTCTGAAATATGTGAAGGTGAGACCTTTTGATATACGTCGCCCACAATTATTTGATTAAGACGGAGGATGGGAAAGGTGAAAAGGAAAGGAGGAGAAACGGCATGCAAGAAAGCAGGCATGAACTTTTAAAACTTAGCAAGGGAAATAGGTGCCCAATATTTACAATTCTGTGTGAGACTGGCACCATCCGAAAAAAATATTGAAATACCATTTGAGTTTCATCTAGCTGTGAGACGGTTGCGATACAAAAGGGTTCTTGCCAAGATAGGCCATGAGGTTTGTACATGTATGATTTTTAAGATGCAAACGTTTAGCATAACCAATCCTCACCAAACAATTAGAGAACAGATTCTCACATGATCCCAGGAATGGTGGTTAATTGGGTAATGAAAGCAAGGGGATTCTTTTGTTAAATAAAATGCATTCATTGTGGCTAACTGACTTTGTCCTGCTACTTAAAAAGCAGTCTCCCATATTTATCAGTGGAGGGGGGGGGAGGGAACACGGTGGTCTTTGCTCTGTGTGCAGGAGCAAATTATAAATTTAGTACACCATTTAAACAAAAATCTTCAGGGGTCAGTTCGCCACTCGTGCTTGCCTCTCCAGCAAGTACTTTTATGGTTTCCTCTTATATATAGGATTTATCTTCAGTCTGGTGAAGAGCTTTTAAATTTAATCCAGCACTGGAGAAGCAATTTGTTTCTACAGCTTTAAAACAAGATTTTCTTTTAACTTTTTCAAGATGGGGACACTTTTGTCTGGGCAGTCTGAAAATGAAGTGTTTGTGTGTGTGTGTGTGTGTGTGTGTGTGTGTGTTGTGTCTTATTTTGGAGCTCAGACACTCTTAAAATATGGGACTTCGTTATTACAAGGACGACGGGCAGTTGTCTGAGAGGGATGCTTTAGACTCAAGAAGAATTTTCCAGACTGGTAACCCCACAAAAGTTTTCTTAACTCTGTCCAAATGCTAAACGTTTTAGATGTTAAAAATCATTTTTTTTACTCTCACATTTCATTTTTTACAAATTTTTTAAATTAAACTTTTTTATTTCTTTCATTATTTATGCCTGCAACATTTTGCACAATTTCTAGGAATGAATATGCACTGAAACCAGTCTGAGATAAATGAAGCTCAGATCAGGCTATTTGCCTAGCACTGGATTTGATATGGGGATGCTTCAAATGGCTACACCATTCTATTCATTCAAATATATGTGGTAATCTAGCATAAGCAGTACATTTTGTATAAGGGCTTAGCAACACAGAATAGCATTTATTGTGAAGGTGAAAAATAAGGAAAATTACTCCTTAATAGCTGAAGAGTATCAGTTCAAATTATTTAAAAAATATTAAAAAGGAGACTTTTGGCAAAAGAGTAACTAAAAAATCAAATATACGATCAGCCTTAAGAATGAATCGCTTGACCACAATATTAAACATTTTATCCACATAATTCATTAGTGGATAATATTTAGAGATGCAATGAGTCCCCAAACTAATCATATAAAATAAGAAAGAAAGAAAATAAAGATCTTGAAGTCTAAATATTAAAAGGCAAGAAGAACTGAGGTTGAATTTACATCTTTTTTTTCTACTAACTTTTTTAAAAATATGATTTTTGGTCAGGAGGTCTTTTAACATTTTCTTATATTGCTGCATGAGGTCTGACGGCTTTGCCCAGATCCATGAATTCACACACTTACATACGCTATGCTCTCACAGAAAAATATGTCAATACACATTTTAAAAAAATGAAAAATGCCTTTTATATCCACTCAAAAGGGGGGGGGGAACTCTAGTAGAAATGGAGTACAGGTAAAATGCTATCTGTAAAATAATAAAGGCTTTTTCTTTTGTGGGGGAAGATATGCCACGCTCACACAGTTCTGTTTTTCTGCTTACGTTAAGACATTCCCAGCATTAGGAGTGGGAAAATAACAGCAGTGTTTGTCCGAAGGAGGCGAACGCTGTGTTGCATCAGGTATAAATTGCAACTTGAAAAACAAACCCTCAAGAGTCCAAAAGAATGCTAAGTGACATATTAAACGCTTTTGTTTAAACTCAGGAACATGCAAACGCACACACACACACACACACACACAATCTTCCACATCTATTTATCATGTTATTTTAATGTAAACATTTGCCTGTTTAGATGAAGTGTTTTCATTATTAAGCTAATTTTGACATGGTTCAGATAGACTGAAGAGTAAGAAGCAAAGCACTTGCTCTGGAGAAATGAAATTCCGCCTTGGCTGGGCCCGCTGTCAGATACATCTTCATTAGTTTTTGTCATTCACCGATGGCAAATGCTGTATAAATGAGATGACGAGATCGGGTTCTGCCTTGATAACTTGCCTTATCTCATTAGTTTTCACATCAAAGTTAATCAGCAATGTGAATTGTAATTGCTGGAAGAGACAATGCAATAGATCACTGGGCCCTTTCTCCCCCCCCCCCCCCCCCCCCCCATGGCATCTTGAAACATCAGCAGACTGGCGAGCAGAGATAGGCTCAGAAGGAAAATGATGTCTCACGCATAATAAGCAAGCTGCTCGGAATTAATGAGCTTACCCAATAAGAAAAGAATAACCAATCAATGTGAGCTGGGCAAATATAATTTAGGAATAATTGCTTGATTGGTTGTCTATAGTAGATTGATTTGACCACACACAAGGATTAAGAATTAAGATGTCAAGGCAAAGAAAAAAATATTTGGCAACAGAGGGCTTGTAATTTTTGTTTCTTTTTTCCCCCCTTTATGGCTGATGGAGACGGCCATTTGATATGTTATTCCCCAAGAATGAAAACATTAGTGAGACACACACACCGTCTCTCTCTTTTATGGTTCTCATATAATTAAGGGGGCTTTTCAAACCCCAACGGTGATATTTCTCTATGGGACATTAGAAATAAATAGGTGGCGTTTAAAGGAGGTTGTTGGTGGAAGAAGTTTCACATTTTGTATTTGAGAAGCATTAATATAAATTTTTGAAACAACGCCGCACAGACATTTGTTTTCTTTCTTTCTTTCTTTCTTTCTTTCTTTCTTTCTTTCTTTCTTTCTTTCTTTCTTTCTTTCTTTCTTTCTTTCTTTCTTTCTAAATCCAGCAAGTATGGGGGGTGAAATCCAAAAGCAATTCTTGGCTGTACCTGTCCTTTTAGCATAATTTCCCCCACAGCCTTCACCAATTAGTATAAAATAGAACCCTCACATTCGGCTATCTAAACTATTGGGAAGGTTCCACCAGAAAGCAAATTTGCTTTTGATCTACATTACACCTAATTGAGTCGCCACCACCGTCTCTATCCCAACATCAAGAAATGTGAAAATGTTAGATTATTTCACTGGGGATTAAACCTAATTTTCGCGTGTTCTGCATTAACCTATTAGGCTGATTCATCTGCATTGCTAATGGAGCTCCGGCAGCTGTCACCGCTAAAGGAAAACATGATCATGCAATCCTTGAATGAATGATTTTAGCTCTGATTAGTGTTAGTGAAGTTAGCTGAGCCCCAGTGATAAGGGAAGAATATTCCCAGGTTGCCAATAGCTTTGAAAATTATCAGTCTGTAGGCAAAAGAAAAAGAGGAGGGGGGGGAGAGTCACCGTCTGACTTGCAGGCTGAAGTCCAAATGAAGAGATGAGTGACTTTATTTAAGACTCTTGCTTATTAAGCCATAAAAACAGCCCCTGCGTAAAATGTGTTTGTTTCTTTTAGAGGGAACCAAAGCAACAGATACGTATTAAAATGCTAATAGAAAACAACCTGGAATAGAAAATGGAGCTGTTTACCTTTCCTCATTAGCATCTTTGAATGGTTTTTTTTATTTTTTGGCAGAACAATACATAGCAGGGTTGTCAGAAACAGGACAACGGCATGTTTATTAGAAAATGCTTTATATGTTCACTGTTACTTTTAACCCTCTCCTCAGCTTTGGGGCTCATTGTCCACATGAAGAGAATAACGCAGGGGAGTCCTGTGCACATCTCATTGTTTATTTTCCACAGGCGGGTTTAATTGCGACATGTAAATTGGTCATAATTTTATTATATAGCGGGCTGTCTTGAAATCTCAAACCTGCCGTTGTATCTTTCCATCAGATTTAAACTGCGAGAAAGGCACAATGACACATCTCCTTGAGATGTGAACCGGTTTTTTTGGAACGAGTTCGCTTCTGAGCATTGGAAACAGACTCCAGTTTAATCCGATTAGCACCTCCCAACAATGGCTGTGCCTAACCCACTGTGGACAAAAGCTTTGACTTTATTTGTTTCGATTAGCCCAGCAATCTTTGCCATCCCAAAAGTGGAATTTGCCCTCCCCCCGCACATCAGATTGCAGAGGCAATCGACAAAGAAACAACAACAACAACCAAATTTGAGAAAATAGTCTAATGTGTCAATATTTATCTTTCATCCCTAATGGCCTGCAAAGAGGACTGGCTGAGTGTGTCAAGTTTACTGCACTGGTTTATCCGCGGGCTGTTGATTCTTCCTGTTGTATCAGGTTTGGGGGGGGGGCTGCCAATGGAACACGAAGGGCCACCACGAGAGCAGAGGAATAAAAGCTCCTCGCAGCCGGGCAATAGCTTCTGTGTTAGCTTCTGTAGCATCCCTTTGCACGCTGCCATCAAGTTCGACATTTTTTACTCTGTTTTCCTGATAACTCTGGAAATAATGGGCTGTGGTCTTTCTCGATTCCTTTCCCAAAGGCGTATCTAGGGTGGGACAAGTCAGGGCTCGTGCTCCAGGCACTGATGAGGGGCAGTGGCGTACCTAGGCAAACTGGAGCCCTGGGCAAAACCTGAGTTTGATGCCTCCCCAACAACAACAACAACAACCTTTATTAGGCATTGAAAGAATAAAAGAAAGAAAGAAAACAAGCATTGGCAGGAAGGGAGTGGATTTAAAAGGAGAATCTGGGGGAATTTAGGGTGTGCCTGCTGTCAGGGGTGCAATTATTAAGATAGCAGCACCAACATTTCAGAGTATCTTAATGAGCCCCTACTGATTATACCACCCAGGTTTGGTGAAGTTTGGTTCAGGGGGTCCAAAGTTATGGACCCTCAAAAGGAACCCCCCATCTCCTATTAGCTCCCATTGGAAACAATGGGGGATGGGGACACTCCCTATGGGAGTCCATAACTTTGGACTCTCTAAACCAAACCTCACCAAACCTGGGTGATATCATTAGGATAGTCTCCTGAAAAATCCCTGAAATTTTGGTGCTGCTAACCTAAAAACTATGCCCCCTGCAGGCCAAAAACTGAAAAAACACTGAAAATTCAAAAAAATCCCACCTATATTTTTGGTGCCCCCCACAATGTGGCGCCCTGGGCAACTGCCCACTTTGCCCAATGGGAGGAACGCCTCTGATGAGGGGGCACCAGCAGTGGTGCAGAGCCCAGAGAGTGGGGCGTCTTGCATTGGGTGCACACCAGTGCAGGGATGTGGCGGGGCAGACGGGGGGCAGACAGAGCATTCCAGGGGCCTGGTGTGGCGTGGCGTGGCAGGGACGAATGGGGGTGTGGCAGGGGCACAGGGCATACACGTGCCCCGGGCACAGTTCCACCTTGCTACGGCTCTGGGCACCTCACACTGTGGAACTGTGCCCCCACCCCTGAACGCCAGTCACCCTCTGAAAACTGGCAGCCCTGGTTGATCCTGATCTGGTTCCATTTGGTTGCAACAAAAGCACCGTGGGTCCTGGTAGGGCCGCCAGCCCCAGATGGGGCCTGCTGATCTCCCCACTGATATATAACTGATCTGCAAACTGCAGAGATCAGTTTCCCTGGAGAATGTTGCTGCTTTGGAGAACGGACTCTCTGGCATTATACTAACTATTTATTTATTTATTTATTTATTTATTTATTTTATTATCATATTTATATACCGCCCCTTCCCCTGAGGGCTCTGGGCGGTGAACCACAAAATAATGCTACATAAACAACAATAGCAATAAATAAATAATATGGGCTCATTGAGCCATAACATCATTAAAACATAAAATTACAGCGTTCCACATGAGCCACTTGGCGTTCCAGCATTAAAACTATCAATAAAACCCTCCCAAAGAGGGGGACGGTACAGGTGTCACAAGCTCCCAGAATGTTAAAGGGCAGAGACAGAACTAGGCTGAGGTCCCTCCTTCTCCAAACTCTGCCCAGGCCAGGCTCCACCCCAAATATCCAGAAATTTCCCAACAAGCATTTGGCAATCCTGGGCTTACGTGCACGTCCGCACCAATAGCCCCATTCAGTCAAGTCAATCATCTAAGGTCGAATCCCCACTACCGTCTTAGCCAGGTTTCAGAACATAAACTAACCAGGTTTGAGGGACGACATCCCCGGCCGAATCCCCACTACCGTCTTAGCCAGGTTTCAGAACACAAACTAACCAGGTTTGAGGTCGTTTGTGTTCTGAAACCTGGCTAAGACGGTAGTGGGGATTTGACCGGGGAGGTTGTCCCTCAAACCTGGTTAGTTTGTGTTCTGAAACCTGGCTAAAATGGTAGTGGGGATTCGACCCAGGAGGAGCATTATGACGTGGATCTGGGTATAAATCGGCACCTGCTTGACTGGAGCAATAGCAACAGCATACAGTGAAATAGCATACCATAGCGATAGCATGCAATTAAATGTATTTATTAATTAAAAGTGCATAGGACTGGTACGTATTCGTGGGTGTGTAGAGGGGCTTCTTCTGCTTTTGCATGCTCGGAGTGGGTCATGAATGAGAAAAAAATCTAGTGGGCGTGGGAACTAATCTTTATTATTGTTGTTGTTGTTGTTGTTGTTGTTGTTGTTAATTAGTGGGGTGCTGTGTGGTTTCCGGGCTGTATGGCCGTGTTCTAGCAGCATTCTCTATCAGATCCTCTGAATATGCCAGCTACAGATGCAGGCGAAACGTCAGGAGAGAATGCTACTAGAACACGGCCATGCAGCCCGGAAACCATACAGCACCCCAGTGATTCTGGCCATGAAAGCCTTCGTCAATACATTATTTATTAGATTTATAGGCCGCCTCACCCCCAAAGGGCTTCACTCATGATTATGCAGACCCTTTCGCTCCCTTTCCTTCTTAAGGGTTGGGTTTTCTTAAATAGTATTTATTTATTTATTTTTATTTATTTATTTATTTTATTAAATTTCTATACCGCCCTTCGCCCTTTAAATGTGTTCCAGAGACAGAAACAGTCTTAGGCTAGGGGTGTCTCCAGGCCGTCCTCATTGGGAATAAGCCTTCCTTTCCCATCATGTCCATACAGGCAAATGGTGGCTTCTATTATCCACCTTCCACCCATCCCCCCCACACACACACCCAAATTGCAAGCCATGATTTTATTTGTAATTGCATCAAGGAAAGCTCTAGATCAGAGTGGTGAAAATTTCCACAGCTGGCACAGTTTTGTTTTGTTTTGTGTGATTAGGTGCCGGGGGGGGGGGGGGGGCGGCTGTTGCATTCATTTCTCAGTACCGTGTTCCCAAAAGCTGCACTTGGAAATCAGAAAGAGATAAGTGGAGAACAGCAAAAAAGTAATTGGAGAGAAAGGCACACTGCTTTAAATGATGAATAGGAGGTTACCTAAGAAACGGCTAAGCCATCCAGCCCTTAATCTACTACATATGGGAAGCACAGCCAATAGGTAGTGGAAAAAAAACACCGGTGGCGACAGTATAATTAAGAGAGAGAGAGAAATTAAGAAGAATTTAATAATGTGCATTCTTCACTTCTTTCTGGCCCTGTGAGGACCATCCCCCCGCAATTAAAGGCTCAAAACCTCAATGGGACAAAACATTACGGAGTATTTGGTTTTGCTCACGTACTGATAGGAGGAGCGGGAGCATATTTTCTCTCTTTTCTCCAGTTTCAAAGCAACTTCGAAAGAGGCACCTGGGATCGGCTGCTGCAGGGGCCAGTTCTATGCCTGGGCAACATGGTTTTAAAAGCAGGTGAATAGGCCCAGAGAGCTTATTTAGGGTTGCCAACCTGCAGGCGAGGGATGGGATTCTTCTGGGATTACAACAGATCTCCAGGCAAAAGAGGTCAATTTCCCTGGAGGAAATAGAAACGTTAAATGGTAGATGCTATTATTTTTCATTCATTCATTCATTCATTCATTCATTCATTCATTCATTCATTCATTCATTCATTCATTCATTCATTCATTCATTCAGTGCCCCATTCTCTCCTGCCGAAGCAGGCTCGGAGCAACTCACAACATACATATACAATAGAACTACATATACCCTGTTTCCCCGAATATAAGACATCCGCTGAAAATAAGACGTAGTAGAGGTTTTGCTGAAGTGCGAAATATAAGGCATCCCCCGAAAGTAAGACGTAGCAAAGTTTTTGTTTGGAAGCATGCCTGACGAACAGAACACAGAAATTTAAGACATCCCCTGAAAATAAGACATAGCGCATCTTTGGGAGCAAAAATTAATATAAGACACTGTCTTATTTTCGGGGAAACATGGTAGATATCAGATAAAATAGTAGCATAAACTATATAATCAGAATAAAACTATGTACAGATGGTGCCTTCCCTAAGCCCCACCTTCCTTAGGCTAGGCGAGGATCCGGGAGACCCTCATTCAAATCCCAACTCTGCTATGGAATATTTCTGGATGACATTTGATCACATGTGGCCAGTTTGATTCATTTTACAGGTTTGTTGGGAGGATAAGCAGAGAGAGGGAAAATGTAATCCAGTTTGGGTCCCCGTCAGGGAGAAAAGTGGAGTATAAATGATATAAATATATGTGACCAGTTATTTCTGGGACCCGAGATACTGCAGTAATGCCTGCACCTGTCGCTCTCCACAGCGAGCCACAGCACCTTCATCTTGATAGGATTTAACTTCAGCCGACTCACGCTCAACCAACCAGCAACGGCTCCCAAACAATGCTGGAGAGCTGCAGAGGCCAAAGGTGGGCTGCCCTCCATCGTGAACACGAGCTGGGTGACATCCGCATACTGGTGACACAGCAGCCCAAACCTCTGGACCAAACTTGCCAGCGGGTGCATCTAGATATTAAAAAGCATCGGAGAGAGAATCGCCCCCTGCGGCACCCCACAAACCATGGGGCGATACTGGGAGTTCTCTTCCCCCAATGTCACCTGCTGTCCCCGGTCTTGGAAGAACGAGGCCAGCCAACATAAGGCTGACCCCCAAACCCTGATATCGCTGAGGCGGGGGACCAAAATGTCATGATCTACCACATCGAACACTGCGGTGAGGTCTAACAACACCAGCAGCGCCAAACCACCTCTATCCAAGTAGAGCCGGAGTTCGTCCATGACAATGACCAGAACCGCCTCAGTCTCATGACCAGTGTGGAAAACGGACTGGAAAGGATCCAATGTGTTTGTTTCATCCAGGATCCAATGTGTTTGTTTCACCCAGGAACCTCCAGGAACCTCTGGAGCTGATCCACCACCGCTCGCTCAATTACCTTTCCCAGGAACGACAAATTCGAAACTAGGCTGTAATTGGTTGGATCCAAAGGATGAAACTGTGGTCTTTTCAGGAGTGGGCAGACCACTGCCTCCTTAAGCTAACCCGGAAAAACCCCTTGCTCAAGGGAGCTATTTATAATTTTCAACAGGTGGCTCCTCAGCTCCTCCCTACCAGTTTTTACCAACCAGGAAGGGCATGGGTCAAAGGACAAGTGGTAGATTGTACAGTTGTCAGTGTCCTGTTCACATCCGCCAGGTTGAGTAGGCTGAAGTGGTCCAACCAAAGATCCAAGAGGGCCCAGGGGCCTCCAGTTCGCATATTGTATCCATCGTGGCAGGTAGGGTTTGGCAGAGGGTCAAGACTTTGTCTGTGAAGTAGCTCGCAAATGTCTCATAGCCTAGAACCAATTCCCTAGATTTAAGACCCATAGCAGAGGTCGTAAGTGATCGAATTATACTAAACAATTGTGCCGGGCGCGAGCTAGCTACTGCGATAAAGTAAAATAAGGCCTCTTTGGGTCCTTCACAGCTCCCTTGTAGGATCTCATAAACGTCCAATATGAGTGTCTTGACCCCTCGTCAAGGGTCTGTCGCCACACTCGCTCTAGCTGTCTCAACTCCTGCTTCATCCGTCGCAGCTCCTTGGTATACCAAGGAGTTGGTCTGGCGCGGGTGCGGAGAGGGCACCTTGGAGCGACAGCCTCAATGGCTTCAGAGAGCTTGGTTTTTGATCTTAGTGTTAAGACCAAGAAGCAAGTGGGCATCTTGAAATATCAACAGGCACTATAGTGTCCATCCATCCATCCATCCATCCATCCATCCATCCATCCATCCATCCATCCATCCATCCATCCATCCATCCTTCCTTCCTTCCTTCCTTCCTTCCTTCCTTCCTTCCTTCCTTCCTTCCTTCCTTCCTTCCTTCCTTCCTTCCTTCCTTCCTTCCTTCCTTCCTTCCTTACTTACTTACTTACTTACTTACTTACTTACGTGTTTATACCGCCCCTCCCTTTTCGGATTCAGGATGGTTTACAACAATGAACAAGGAATACAAATAAGATCTGAACTGGATTAAGTTCAAGTTTGTTCATGCTTATCCACATGGTGTAGTGGTTAAAAGCCGCAGACTCTGATCTGGAGAACCGGGTTTGATTCCCCACTCCTCCCAATGAGCAATGGATTCTAATCTGGTGAACCAACTTTGTTTCCTTGCTCCTCCACATGCAGCTTGTTGGGTGATCTTAGACTAGTCACAGTTCATTCTGAACTCTCTCAGCCCCACCAACCTCATAGGGCAGTGGTGGCGAACCTTTGGCACTCCAGATGTTCTGGACTACAATTCCCATCAGCCCCTGCCAGCATGACCAATTGGTCATAGGGTGTCTGTTGTGGGGAGAAGGGAAGGTAATTGTAAGACACTTTGATACGCCTTTCGATAGAGAAAAGTGAGGTATAAAAACCAGCTCTTCTTCATAACTATCAACTACAGACCAGGTAGTTTAGAACTGCTCCTTGTTACTTTATTAACAAAGTACAGAGCTGTATGTTCTGAGCATACTGACAGCAGATAGGATACCCAGCCCTCTATGGACATACATTGGGAGATTTTAGGGGCCGTGCCTGGGTATGGTATAGTTTCAAAGGATGTGACATCTCCTGAGGTGCTCTAGGAATTTTCCCCAATCTCTATGATAAGGATCATAGAGACTGGGGACATTCCTAGAGTGTCACATAGGGTGTGACATCACTTCTAGAACCTCTCTGAACTACTTCTGGATGGTTCAGAGAATGTTTCCAGGTCTGAAGCCAGATTGAAAAAGGACCCGAAGTGATTTAACTTAGAAATGCCTGGAGTATCTGGCTCCAGGGTGTTCATCAGCTTGTCCAGAAAAGGAGGATTTGACACTGGCATGAGGTCAGCCATTTTGTCCCCATCCTGTCCATAACATTTGGAGTGCCAAAGGTTCGCCACCACGGGCCTAGGCCTACTTCATCTCTGCTTGGCAAAGATCCAGTATTGGGAATACATTTTTTTTTTAATACCTGGAAATTCCCTCATGGACTAAAAAGGCTGGATGGAGGTTTCAGGTCACAGCTAGATAAGGTTTTGAAAATGATAATTAATTCATTAAATGATAATGAATTAATTACTTTCATTTATACAGTTACCCCTTCACCCCACCCCCCAGTAGCTTACATAATCTCCTTTCCATTTGATTCTCATTTTATGAGGTAAGTTAGACTTGTCTGCAGCTGCAAGGTACGCAGTAGACTCCTACATACGTTAGAGGATCCCTCTTGTCCTTTGCTGAATGTAGCATTTTGTTGATTTTCTTGGTGGGTCTGAAGATTGTTTGGAGGTTATGTTTCTTCATCAGTTTCCCCATTTGATCAGTGATTCCCTTGCTGTGTGGTAAGAACACCTTCCTTCTGGGTGGCTGCTTATCTTCATTCCTGTGTTTTTTTCTTGGTCTTGCAGCTCTTCTGATGTCTGTAGTAGAGTAACCATTAGCCTGTAGATTAGGTGATTAAGTTTAGGTGATTAAGTTCGTCTTGAAGGAGGTGAGGTTCATAGATTCTTTTTGCACGATCTACCAGAGTTTTTATCGTACTCCTTTTTTGTCCTGGGTGATGATTGGAGTTTTTGTGTAGATATCTACCAGTATGTGTAGGCCTTCGACAAGATCTTCACTGTGTTACTACTTCAAATCATTTTATTTACGGTCATCGACCAGAACAGCAATAACAGAAATACACAATTCAGCAATAATGGATCACGAATCAAAGATAGTACATAGTACAAAATATATAGTCAATATTGCTGACTGAGGGGATGTTCGCAGGAATTAAATAGCCCGGAAACCACACAGCACCCAAATTTATATAAATTTTTTTCCTCTGACTTATGTTTAAAATCCCGTTCTACCTAAAATTGCGATACAATGGATAAAAGTACAAAGATTAGAACAGTGATAAAAATTTAAGTATAAAAGGCCCCTACAGTATTGCAAAAAGGAAGCCAATAAGGACTGGCTAAAAAAACTGGACTTCCGGCCAAGTCTAAAAAAACTGGACTTCTGGCCAAGTCTGGCTAAAAAACTGGACTTCCGGCCAAGTCGTCTAAAAATTGAACTGATCTAATCTTCCCTTCCTTTGACTATTCGGCCACAGGGTATCTCTTTTTGTCTTTACAGATGAGTGCACAGAAACGTGCCGTTTCCCGTGTGGTTTTCTGGTTTCTGCCCGACAATAGACTGTGTTACTAAAGGCAAGCTGTGGTAGCCATTTGGGGCTGGCTCCATCTTTAGCTGGGGAAAGCAATAGCAAACTACCCGACAAAAACGGCTTGCCTATGAAATCACTGCTTGCAGTGGTACCCCAGGGTCAGACACGACTGAGGGGGAAATGTTACCTTTTACCACCTTTAGCAGCAGCCGTTTTGTGGTTGAACCCACCAAACTGTGTCAAAATTCAACAGTTCCCCAGACACTCAAAAAGGAAGGGGCCCCCAATCTATGGGATGCTGAACTAATTTTAGCTGGCTGGTTGTCTATCTGTTCAAACATACTAATCATAGCTCAAATGCAAAAGAAGGTAAGATGAATTTGCAGTAAAAATTCAGAACACGAGACTAAAGGCAAACCATGACCATTTATGATGAAGGTGAACTTGAGCACCATCAAAATTAATTTTTTTTACAGTTACAGGGTGTGTATGTGTGTGAATCTAGGAATTCTGCTAGATTCCAAATCTTGACAAAATCTGATAGGGGCCAATAGCACAAAAGGAGTTGCAGAACGTAGTAGTTGCCGCTTTCTGTTTCCTGCCCTTGTACACATTAACAATCCCCAAACACACTGCAGGGCTGAAAACAAAGAAATAAACTCAGAGACATCCATTCAAGAAAATGCAGTGCTGTCAGCATGCCAGTAAATCAAAACAACAGCTAGGACAATAAATTACCATCTGTTTGGCAACACTGTTTATCCATCACTCCCTTCTGTACCAAATGACCGGGCTGCCTTCTTTTTGACCGAATGGCTGCATGGCATTTTAGAAATCATTTCACTTTTTCTTTTTCTTTTTTAGAAACCATTCTTTCATAATACATGGAGAACAATGGCTAAGAGATTATGGGAGTTCTACTCAGGGGAAACCACATGCTAGTCAATGAGGCTTACTCCCAGGAAAGCGCTTTTAGGATTGCAGCCCAAAAGTCCTTGTCCATGCCATGAACTCTCTTCAAGAAGAAGAAGTTTGGATTTATATCCCCCCTTTCTCTCCTGCAGGAGACTCAAAGGGGCTCACAATCTCCTTTCCCTCCCCCGCTCACAACAAACACACTGTGAGGTAGGTGGGGCTGAGAGAGCTCCGAGAAGCTGTGACTAGCCCAAGGTCACCCAGCTGGCGTGTGTGGGAGTGCACAGGCTAATCTGAATTCCCCAGGTAAGCCTCCACAGCTCAGGCGGCAGAGCGGAGAATCAAACCCGGTTCCTCCAGATTAAATATACGAGCTCTTAACCTCCTACGCCACTGCTGCTCCTCAAATGAAGTGAAACAATCCTGCAGTCACAGTTTGTCCTAATGGGACAAGCAATAGGGCTGAGCACCATTCTTTTGATACCAGTATGGAAGGTTTCAGCTTTTTTGGATATTTGAAATTGTTTTTTGTCCATTAAAGAAGAAGAAGAGAGGAAGAGTTTGGATTTCTATCCCCCCTTTCTCTCCTGCAGGAGACTCAAAGGGGCTGACAATCTCCTTGCCCTTCCCCCCTCACAACAAACACCCTGTGAGGTAGGTGGGGCTGAGAGAGCTCCGAGAAGCTGTGACTAGCCCAAGGTCACCCAGCTGGCTTGTGTGGGAGTGTACAGGCTAATCTGAATTCCCCAGATAAGCCTCCACAACTCAAGCGGCAGAGCTTGGAATCAAACCCGGTTCCTCCAGATTAGATACATGAGCTCTTAACCTCCTACGCCACTGCTAAACTCACCCCCTCCCCCCCGAAAAAAATTCTAGCTGTTGAGGTGGTGGCAGCACAGAGCTAAATGCTGAGCCTGGCCATACCAAGTTCACCATTTAGCTCTGAGCCACCTGCCGCCTTCGAGACCCGGACAGCCTACAGGTAAAATGAGGGTGGGAAGGAGGAGAGGGGATTCCCCCGTTTTATTTCAAACAGTGGTGGACCTGAATCATTCCAAAAAAATAGGCATTCTTTTCGACTCCCTTAATAACCTCAATTTTTTTCCAGTCTGGTTTTGCTCAACACGCCACTCCAGCAAGCAACCCCATGAAAGGGGCATCAAGAAAACGATTCAGCGAAAGATGCAGAACCTTCCAGCCCTATACCTAAGTCCCAATCCAAGTTGTGTACCACACATTAGCTATTTAAAGAATGGGGGGATGCTGGGAGCATCATCTGGCCACGGTGATCCATGCCACGGGTCACCTCTAGATTAGACTACTGTAACTCGCTCTACGCGGGCTTACCTTTAGCCATGATCCGGAAATTGAAACTCGTACAAAATGCAGCAGCCAGGCTCCTCTCTGGGGCAACAGCTAGGGACCGGATTACGCCGGTCCTATACCAACTGCACTGGCTGCCAATCGAGTACCGGGTCATGTTTAAAGTTTCTGAGTATTGACCTTCAGAAAGCCATTCGCGGCCTATGGCCCTGCTTATCTGAGGGACCACGTCTCTCCCTATACCGCCCTTCTAGGCCCCTCCGGCTCGTCAGGGAGGCGTGGACCTACTGGTTCGATCCCTGGCCCCAAGAGAAGCGATCCATTTTAAAAGCTGGCCTCTACAAAGGAGGCCATTGGGGCTTTTACGGCTCTGGCTCCTACCTAGGTGGAACAGGCTTCCCAGAGGTGAAGATCAGGGCCCTCACCCGGGACTTACAAAGATTTCAGCAGGAGTCTACTTAAATGGACCCTGTTCCGCCAGGTGGCAGCCAGCTGGGACCAATGATGTCTCAACGCCATATAGAATATCTGGCCTCCCGTGGGTACACACATAAAGGGGGAAGGAGGGGAGGGTTGGAAAGCTTCATCTGGTGGATTTTTAATATTTTATATATTATTTTATTGTAAATTATGTATTTGATGTTTTAAATTGTTTTAGTGTTGATGGACACCGCCCTGAGCCTTGGCGGTATATAAATATAAATAAATAAATATACAATTTCCAGTGTCTCGTTTGCTTCCTCATTTTTCAGCAACGCTAATCAGGAGGTTGATAGTCTTTGTCTGGTTTGTAGTCTGAAATGGAGAGATCGTAAGTTTCCCAAGCATTTGGTTGATGGTGGGCAAATGTCCCCCCCAAACCCTGCTCACAGTGACCCTCAGAATTATCTGAATGATGACCCTATGAATACACAGCAGGGGATGTGATTTATAAGAACCGGCGTGTGAGATGAATCCAGACATGACCTGGTGGATTCTCTAGGACAGGGGTCTGCAACCTGTGGCTCTCCAGATGTTCTTAGACTACAATTCCCATGGCCATGCTGGCAGGGGCTGATGGGGATTGTAGTCCATGAATATCTGGAGAGCCACAGGTTGCAGACCCCTGCTCTAGGAGTTCCCACTACCTTTCCCCTACCATAAATGGATCATTTCCCTCAAGTACCCATCCAGTGCTCCTCAACGGCAGCATCCTGTGAAGGAAGGATCAATCATGGCATCCGAGCTGTCCGTTATGGAAAACTGTCCACCGCTGTTACTAAGTGAGGAACCCCCATCAGTTTTCAAGGACCTCCAGTGACAATCATCACGTTCTATGCTGAATTGCCAGTAGATTGGAAAGCTGCCAGAGTGGCAGATACAGAGAGCCAAACATTTATTATCACTTAATCCTGTTAAGATTTTCTACACCATATGTCAAAACAACGGGACATGTGATGTGTGTACTAATTACGGCTGCTTGTGTCATGTGTTTATATTTTATATGCAGTCCCTGACCTTTTAGTTAATGACTTCACATTATATGCGTTGACCTGAAAGAAATTGAATTCAGTGGCAGTCAGCTGAGAATTGAATTACAGAGTCATCTTAATTGGTCTTCTATTTAAATGTGGGGAAAAGTAGCAGTCTACCACCTGGATATATATTTTAGAATACATTCCTTAGGTCTGCATCTATGCTTTAGAAGAATCACAGGGCTGTCTACTGCAGCATTGTTCTCGGCCTAAAATATACGAATAGGGGTTCAGAAAAGGGCCAAACCCAACAAACACCGGCCACCATCACATTCTGAAAATGGAAAACTTTTCAGCCTTCTGCCCTGTCTTCCCCATAGGGTTACCAGCCTTGTGGTACAGACTGGAGATGCTCCAGAATTTCAAGAGAATTATGACAGAGATTAGTTCCCTTGAAGAAAAAGTGGCATTTTACCCTTCTGAGTTCCTTCCCCTCCCCAAATACTGACCTCTCCGGGCCCCTCCTTCAAAACCTCCAGGAATTTACCAAACCAGAGTTGTCCTCAGACAAGCATCCCAGACATTTTCCCTCCCTCCCTCCCACCATGGTGAGGTGCAGTGGTGGGATCCAAAAATTTTAGTAACAGGTTCCCATGGTGGTGGGATTCAAACAGTGGCGTAGGGCCAATGGGGCTGGGCGAGGCACGATAGGGGCGTGGCCGGGCATTCCTTGAGGGTATATAAATATAAATAAATAAATATACAATTTCCAGCATCTCGTTTGCTTCCTCATTTTTCAGCAACGCTAATCAGGAGGTTGATAGGCATTAATAATTTCTCTGTTACTGTAAAAAACTCTTACTGTTAAAAAAAGTTCCTAATTTCCAGCTGGTATCTTCTGTCCATAATTTAAACTCGGCTTCTTATGCAAGTCCCTACTCGTCCTACTGCCATGAAACAACTACTTCTCCTCTAATTGACTGCCTGTCAAATTCTTAATACTTTCAAATACTTAATTTTGTTTCTAGAAATCAAAAGAAGGAGACTTTGCTTAAACAAGGAACTTGACCATATGTCTAAAACATGTTTTTAAAACAGCCCAACAGGGAGAATTACCCCATTTTCTACCTTTGCTAACCAGCCACATAGGAAACAACAGGACTTTATGATTTTTGGACCTAATGGAATTTCTAACAGAAAAGCAGACCCAATTAGTAGCCCCCTCTCAACACATGCAAATAATTAGTAACCCACTCTCGGGAACTGGTGAGAACCTGCTGGATCCCACCTCTGGTGAGGTCTCTCTAGAGCCCCCGCATGCAGAGAGAGATTGTACCATTTGTTTCTTTGAATTGAGAGTTTTGGAGTTTTTTTTCACTATGGCTCTTCAGAGCTTTCAGAAGTGATTCAAGCAGGCTTGTTAAAGCAGAAGTGTGGTCATTTAGTCAGCCCCTCCCCCAGCCAATAACATTTGGGGAGTCACCAATGTCATCAAAGATTGAGAGGTTGAGCATTATTATTTCTCTGAGCAAACAGGGAAGGCAGAGACTTCTGCCAGGTATCATTGTGATGTAACGTTAATTGCCAAAACTGCACGAAAGATTCTTTACTTCCCCAACTGAAGTTAAAAATGCAAATGTTATTAGTGCCCCGATTGTTGATAAGAGTGCTTTTTTGAGCGGTGCTTTAACCTCCATTAGGGGGGATTAGGAAGACACAACCACATTGGCATTTTGTAAGTGTCGCTATGACAGCACTTTGCTGCAGAAATGCCTGCTGTCACACTGAGGTTTATCACTGGGTTTTTTTCCCCCTCCGAATGCAGACTAATAAACCCAGAAATTACAATTGCCTCCCTGCCGAATCTGTGATAGGCGGAAATAATGATATCAGTGGCCTGCTAATCTCCTTGCCTCAGCGCTTGGCACTAGGCTATTGAGACACCTGTCACCCTCCGCTTTGATGAGGCGAATTCAATCTCAGCGCTGTAATGACAATGGAGCCATTTTCATGTGGGGAAGTGATTAGGGGAAGGGTGTGCCCGCGCTGGCATAGGAGACACGTGCCCGCCTTCTCCGGAGGGAAGCCAGATGCTGTGTCCTTTTGCTTCCCTGTGTTCTCATGCTGGAGTAGGTGCCTTCTGGAGCTAATGGCTGCCCCGACTGTCGAGTCGTACCCCTACCTGGAAGCTCTCAGCTTCCTGAAGTATCTGGCAGGCTGACCCCTCTAGGAGACGAGATAGTCTGACCGGCAAGGCAATTTTTTACGGATGAGTATGGGATGGAGCCTATGTATTTATATTTTGTATGACTGCTCCTCTTCGATGTTTAAATGGTGTTGTTCACCGCCCGGAGCCCCTCGGGGATCGGGCAGTATAAAAATTGAAGAAATAAATAAAAATAAAAATAAATAAATTTCACGGCTGGAATCAATGGGCTGTTGTGGGGTTTTCTGGGCTGTGCGGTAGTTTGGTAGTTTTTGTTCCTAATATTTGTGCCACCCCTTACATCTTTCAATACCCCTATATCAGTGGTGGCGAACCTATGGCATGGGTGCCCGAGGTGGCACTCAGAGCCCTCTCTGTGGGCACGCACAGAGTGCCCCCCCCCACATATAACCTGGCCTGGGCCGCTGGGCTCGATTATTAGCATTAAACCTAAGACCTAGTTTTGGGGAAGCAGTGTAGGTAACCCTATTAAGCGCAGTTAAACCCCACTGATTTTCATTGGAAGAACTAAAGTGCGATACTTTACCTGGGAGTAAGCTCAATTGCTGACAATGGGGCTTGCTTCTGAGTAAACTCTCCTTGGGTTGTAATTCACCCGTTGGAAGAGTTGCACGGTTACTTCAAAGCAAAGCCACCGACTACCACCAAGCTTACTCCTGAGTAATGCATGCCTTGGAGTGAACCTTTTCCCCTAAACTAAAACCTCAGTATTCAGGTTAAATTGCCATGTTGGCACTTTGCGCTAAATAAGTGGGTTTTGGGTTGCAATTTGGGCACTCGGCCTCAAAAAGGTTCGCCATCACTGCCCTATATCAAAACAGGATGGCTCCCTATTTGTATTTTTGACTAATCCTATGCAGAGAAGAGCCCTCACACTTGCTCGCTTCAATGTTTTCCCCTCCGCTTTATTGCGTGGTAGATTTCACAACTTGGAAATGAGCGAAAGGGTATGCTCTTGTGGTGAACAACAAATTGAAACATTGGCACATCAACTGCTTTGCTGCCCTAAATTTGCTAATATCAGATCAAAATATTCCAATATTCTTTCTAGGATACCTAGTGAAATGGGAGAATCGGGTAGACTCCCTTTCCTTCTGGACAATTCGGACAATGAAACTTGTGAATTGGTAGCACGATTTTTACTGGAGGTGATGCACCATCAATCATTTATATTCTATCTTAAACCTTTGTATTTGTGTACCTTTTATCTCAGGTTTTTTTATTGTGTGATGATTATCGTTATGCCAAATAAAGGCTTATTATTATTATTATATTTGTGCCCCAGAGAGAAACATTTCTTACTGTGACATCCCTCTGAAGTTGTCAGCCACAAACACAGGTGAAATGTTAGGAGCAAAAATTACCGGACAGCCCAGGAAACCCTCAACAGCCCAATTTTTAGGTCATTGCATATGTCATTCTCCCACATATCTACTTCTCCACTGCCAACAGACATTCAGGGATAGCATAAGAACATAAGAACATAAGAACATAAGAACAAGCCAGCTAGATCAGACCAGAGTCCATCTAGTCCAGCTCTCTGCTACTCGCAGTGGCCCACCAGGTGCCTTTGGGAGCTCACAGGCAGGGTGTGAAAGCAATGGCCTTCTGCGGCTGTTGCTCCCGATCACCTGGTCTGCTAAGGCCTTTGCAATCTCGGATCAAAGAGGATCAAGATTGGTAGCCATAAATCGACTTCTCCATAAATCTGTCCAAGCCCCTTTTAAAGCTATCCAGGTGAGTGGCCATCACCACCTCCTGTGGCAGCATATTCCAAACACCAATCACACGTTGCGTGAAGAAGTGTTTCCTTTTATTAGTCCTAATCCTTCCCCCCAGCATTTTCAATGTATGCCCCCTGGTTCTAGTGTTGTGAGAAAGAGAGAAAAATTTCTCTCTGTCAACATTTTCTACCCCATGCATAATTTTATAGACTTCACTAGCTCACCTCAGTCAGTGGTACAGAAATTTGTGCATGCACATTTCTTTCAGCAAGCACGCTAACAAAGAGACTATACAAACCTGGAACGCATGGAATAGTGATCACTTGATAATGTCCTCTGTTACAAAGGCACATGATTAAGACGCCACCACAGATCTGTCGTTGCATTGCCACCAAGGTCTGTCCAGGTGTAAGCTTGTGAGCCATTCACAGGAAGCCAGTTGGCTTAATTAATATCCTGCTTCATCCCAACAACTCTGAATTCTACCACTGCCGCCTTCTGTGGTGTTGTGGTACAATACAAATTATGTTATTACATAAATTAGACCATAAGATTATTGGGTAAGGCTTTTTAATGTATTCTGAACAGTGCTTGACAGATGCTCTAATTTTAACATTATTTTAAAAAACATAGCTAGCTAGCTAGATCGATTTAAAATGGGGCTATCTGTACCTTGTCTGCAATCAAATTTGAATTTAAACCAGGGCTTGACAAATCCCAGTCACTGAGTTGCCACAGTTCCTAGGAAATTCTGGAGTTAACTGAGCATCTATTTCTCAGCAGTGATTTTACGTTAGTAGATGTCTTTCACCCACATATCTCCGAGTGGTGGAAGTCAGTTTGCTTAGGTCCAGAGGAATTGTTAGGATCCAGCAGGTTTCCTCACCCAGTTCCCGAGAGTGGAGTTACTTTAATTATTTGTGTGTGCTTCTAGAGGGGTTACTTAATTGGGTCTGCTTTTCCGTTTTGAGAAATTCCATTAGGTCCCAAAATGAGTAAAGAGATCCCTCTCTATTTGTTTCCCTAACGTGGCTGCTTAGCAAAGGTAGAAAACGGGATCATTCTCTCTGCTGGGCTGTTTTAAAAACATGTTTTAGTAATATGGTAAAGTTCCTTGTTTAAGGAAACGATCCTTCTTTTGATTTCTAGAAACAAAATTAAGTATTTGAAAGTATTAAGTATTTGACAGGCAGTCAATTTAGGGAGGAGAAGCGTAGTTGTTTCCTGCTTGGCAGTAGGCTGATGGGACTTGCTAGAATCGAGTTTAAATTATGGACAGAAAGATACCAGCTGGAAATTAGGAACTTTTTTTTACAGTAAGAGTTTTTTTTTACAGTAACAGAGAAATTATTAATGCCGCGCCCCCGGAATGCCCGGCCACGCCCCCATTGTGCCCCGCCCAGCCCCATTGGCGCTACGTCACTGTTTGAATCCCACCACCATGGGAACCTGTTACTAAAATTTTTGGATCCCACCACTGGTTGTATCCGACCACTTTTCCACTGGTGAGAAGGAGGGAAAGTGGTCCCTGTGTTTGGGGTTTTGAGGCTTCCATGGACGAAAGCATTGTGGAGAAGGGAGCTGTCATAAAAAGTGGAACTGGTCAAGATGCAGCGGAAATGCTGATCTTCTTTAACAGTTTGCCTCAGAACATTTTGTTATATGACATAAAAATAAATGTGCATGAAGTTCTTGGCATTGCACATTTATCTGCAAGCTCAGCTTTATACCCTTCAATGGTGGGGGATAGCCAATCATATCTCCACTGGCTGGAACGGGCCCTGAAAAGCAACTTGTTGTCAATTTCACTCAATTTTAACTGGATACATTGTATCTTCACCATAAAGTGACATCACTCGTTCCGGATGAAATTGACAAAGCTGATACCATCAACCTGCCTTGTGTCTTGCTGTGATCAGATTTGTGAGCTGGGGCATGTTCTATAACAGTGGTTCTCAACCTTCCTGATGCCGTGACCCTTTCATACAGTTCCTCATGTTGTGGTGACCCCCAACCACAAAATTATTTGTGGCTCGGTTCCGAAGACCATCGGAAATATGTGTTTTCCAATGGTCTTAGGCGACCCCTGTGAAAGGATAGTTCGACCCCCAAAGGGGTCGCGACCCACAGGTTGAGAACCACTGTTCTATAATGTGATGGTGACTTTGCAATGACCTGGTGCAAAAAATTGTTGTTTGGTTGTGGTGGGGGAGAGCAGGCACCCATACGGGAGGGGGCAGGGCGGAAAACTCAGATTTTGCTCTGGGCTCCATTTGCCCTAGATAAGCCTCTGGAAATGCAGCCTATGAATATTCTAAACAAGCAAATACATAATAAATCTAAAACCTTTGTAACTGCTAAAGTAATACATGCCAATTATTGGCATTGTGTTAAAAGTACCAAGGAAAGAAAGTTTAATATCAGTGTATCTGCCTAGGGACAAGGGGTACCCCTTGTCCCCAGGCGCCACTCTTCTGGTCACATGGGGGGGTGCAGAATCGGCCCCCCATGTGACCAGGAAGTCCTGCTGTCTCATTTTTCGTGTGTCCGAGGCATGCAAAAACAACGAGACAGCAGGACTTCCTGCTGCCTCCAAGCGCCCTCAACCCTGCCCTGGACTCCCCCTCCCTTCCTTCCCCCCCTGCTGGCTGGGCTACCAGCTGGAAGTCTGCATCCTCTTCTGACCTCCACTCTGGGCAGGCCAGAAGAGACTGCAGTCCCGGCCTTGGAGACCTTCTTTTATAAGCACTGAGACCGGGGGGTGGGGCTTGGGGAGCATGAAGTCCCACCCCTTCCTGCTACCCAAGCCCCACCCCTGGCCTCGGAATTGCTTATAACTTAAGGTCTCAAAGCGGACTGTCTTCTGACCACTTGAGATGAAGGTCAGAAGAGGCTGCATACCGATTGAGAATCCAACCGGCAGGGAGTCCTGGAAGGGAGGTGGAGCACCCTAGGTGCACCCATGGCCATGGCAGGTGACCTTCTATGGGTGGGATCAAGGCAGTGGGGGCAGTGGGGGGGCAGAGCCTGGGGGCAGGGGGAGAGCCTGGGGGCATCCTGGAGACCATTTGTCTCTGGGCACCATTTACCTGTGGTACGCCTCTGGTTAATATTCACAACATTATCCCAAATTTTTAAATTAAACAGCTATTGATTTCAGCAATATCTTGCCTTTACTCCATTGTAGAATCATATACTTAAGGAGTTTCAGCTTGTAATCAAGTTATTAGTAGATACCGATCCAAGCATGGCTTTGGCAGCTGCGAAAGTTTTGTCTATGGCATGTCATGGCATTATTTCCGAAATCCTAATGGCACAATTTTGCATATTTATAATTTTAGGTAAGTTTTATAAAATTGTCAATTTAATATTTTGTTACTGAATTTTGTGTGCACGACTTCTACATTTTATATTACTTATGAATGTACTTTTTTCTTTTTCTCACGACTTGTCAGCCTATGGGCCTTAGGTAAATGGAATGAATGGAGGGGGAATGGAACTAAAGGAGCAGCAGTGGCGTAAGAGGTTAAGAGCTCGTGTATCTAATCTGGAGGAACCGGGTTTGATTCCCCGCTCTGCCACCTGAGCTGTGGAGGCTTATCTGCGGGATTCAGATTAGCCTGTGCACTCCCACACACGCCAGCTGGGTGACCTTGGGCTAGTCACAGCTTCTCGGAGCTCTCTCAGCCCCACCCACCTCACAGGGTGTTTGTTGTGAGGGGGGAAGGGCAAGGAGATTGTAAGCCCCTTTGAGTCTCCTGCAGGAGAGACTCCTCCTCCTCCTCCTCTTCCTCCTCCTCTTCCTTCTTCTTCTTCTTCTTCTTCTTCTTCTTCTTCTTCTTCTTCTTCTTCTCTAAGTACAGACCTGCTTAGCTTCAGCAAGGGGACTGCATTATATACCTTCCAAGTATAACCTCATGTATAACACTCAATGAAATATGCATAAAGTAAGGACGGGATGTTTGGAGGAAAAGTGGAATTAATTTATTAGGAAGTGGAAGGCAGACCTGAGGAATACAGTACAAACTATGTTTTCTCCCTGTGACAGTAAAACATCTGATATAATTTCCATGTTTTTATGACGTCCTCTGAAATACAGCTGTGAAAATATGGGACCTGGTCTAGAGAAATTCTACTGGCTTCAAAATAGGAAATTATTTCCCTCTGTCGGGGGAACTGTCCACATTTTCCTGCTTTCTCTCTCCTCCTTTTTAGATCTGTTATCTTTAATCAGATGTCCTATCCTCTTGGCCTCAACCTGCAAAGTTTTCTAAGAAGCCCATTCGGCACAGTTGTTCAAACATATTATCAGAAAACAATGGATGTTTATCTCTCTACTGTTTCTGCAGTGAAGATTATTGCCAAAAAAAATTATTTCTCAACAATATCCTTGATTTTTTCAGGGCTCCTTTCACAACAGATACCTATTATCTGAACCTGGGTTCCTGAATCCATTGTGTTTACATGTATTCATAGTTTTCCTTCATAATTCTTAAGCAATTAGAACCTCAGATTTCTTCTTTACATTATTATCACTGCAGTTGTTTTGTCAGAGCTCCTATTCTTTTGAGAATATTATTCCATTGAGCGGTACTTTAAAAAAAAAACATGGAAACCCTTTACCCTCTAACAGCTTCCACCATTTTGCTCGGTAACTATGCTGTGGGGGGTTGTTCATTTGTACTTTTATGACCGGGGGAGTATATTTTACATGTGACTGTATTACACTGACCTTAAATTCAGGCTTCCTGAATTGATTTGATTGAATTAATCACAGAATTTAGGATCAACAAGGTTCTCCACAAGTTCCCAAGAGGCGGACTCATTATTTGTGTGTGCCGAGAGGGAGTTACCTAGTGGTGGTTGTGTTGCTTGGTTTCACCCTTAGTTATGCCCCTCCTCTCAGCAGTGGCCCCGGCACGACTACAAACAGTCCTTAGGAGGTGTTTCCGGCGTGCGTGGCAGCCTGCGCCTGCGTGCATTCGTTTCCTGCCCAAGGACCGGCGCAGCGGCTTCGTCCTTGCCACAGCCCCGCCCAGGAATGCCCTGCCCCAGGAATGCCCCGGCCACGCCCCCGTTGTGCCCCGCCCAGCCTCATTGGCTCTACGCCACAGTTTGAATCCCACCACCATGGGAACCTGTTACTACAATTTTTGGATCCCACCACTGCATACTTGTACTTTTCAGTTTTCTTTAAATCTGTAATTTCATTTTTAAAGTCTTCTGGGCAATTTTATGACTCCAGTATCACGTTATTGCTGTGGTCCCTCTTTCCAAATGACACAACACAGGTAAGGCTCAGGAGTTGTCTTTCATCATCATTAGCCATGGCAGATGAT
Source organism: Sphaerodactylus townsendi (assembly GCF_021028975.2). Classification (NCBI taxonomy): domain Eukaryota; kingdom Metazoa; phylum Chordata; class Lepidosauria; order Squamata; family Sphaerodactylidae; genus Sphaerodactylus; species Sphaerodactylus townsendi. The sequence continues at coordinate 40,783,356 of NC_059438.1, forward strand.
GGCCTTGCAAGTGGCTGTCTGAAAGCTTGGCGGCACTTTGAAGATGGTCCTAACTCTGTCCCGCGCTTACGATCCAAGTTCCCACCAAATATAAAACACCCCCCATTCCATTCAAGTTTTTCTTAGCTGTTCTTTTGCAGAAATATTATGCACTGTATTACCCATTAATACAAAACCCTTTAACGGAATTTCACATGCACAAGAATCCACTTTCCGTTGAAATACCTATTTATTCACACTGTAGGCCTTACTTGAGATGATAGAAACTCACTCATTGAGATTCTTTGATTGGCTTTAAGGTCCAACTTATAATTGACTTTTAGAAATTGCCCTGCTTGAGCAAACTGAGTGCCCATGATCAGAGGTGGGATCCAACCAGTTCTCACCACTTCTCTAGAAGTGCTTACTAATTTTTTCTGAGTGCCGAGAAGGGGTTACTAAACCAACCTCCCTGCCCAATAGGGACTGGAGGTGCGTGTGTGCGGTGGCGCCACTGTTTGGATCACACCACCATCGGAACCTGTTATTAAAATTTTTGGATCCCACCACTGCCCGTGATGTCACGAGTGTTGTTGGGATAGAACATATTTTCAGGATATTCCTTTATATTAGTCCAGTGTGCTAGTTTGAAGACCTTCCCTAAGGTCCCGCATGTTTCAGAAGTTAGCCCCAGTGAGCCGAGAGTGTTTGTGTGGACTTCATTCGATTAAGCTCCTATCAGATTCTGAGCTGTTGGAACTGCACTATTCCTGAGACCCAGAAACAGCCTAAATGTAATCTGAGGGACGTCACCATGAAGCAGAGGTGCTCAGAAGTGAACACCAATGGCTGAGGCAGGGTTTCAGGTGACCAGGGGGAGAAGGGAAGTCTAGTGATATTTTCCTTTGACCATTCAAAAAATGCTAAGTGGACTTGGTGGCTGCCAGTCAAAAGAAGAGGGTTTGCTTAACCCTTTCCCTTCCATCTATTTCCCATTACCCTTCCCATGGTCCTTTTCCCTGTAAGAATGGAAGTAGTTGGGTGCATGTTGCAAATAATGGTCCTGGCACTATTTTAGGCTGGGGAAAATGATGTGGGGGGGGGGAGGCAGTTTCCTCCTCCCACTGGACCACAGAGTTCTGGAAACCAGAATTGGCTACTCGGTGCTATTAAAGAGGTTTGCCCCAGTGCATTCTCTCTACCCAATGAGGTTATGTCCCTGTAGTGAATTTGGAGGTGCCTTCTTCTCCAGTTTGGTCTTTAGAAAGCCAGCATCTATCAATGGCTTGATTTGGACTCTTTTCCTCAAGGATCTGCATTTTCAGAGTCAGAGTCTCTCATCTTCAGTTACCAAAACTGAAACAGATTAAAATACACAATTTACTCATATTAAAAAAAACACACATTCTGACTTGACTGTCTCCTAGTTTAACTTCTTGCTCAAACAAGTAGTCAATTGTCGAACAATGAGCAGCAGTGGCGTAGGAGGTTAAGAGCTCGTGTATCTAATCTGGAGGAACCGGGTTTGATTCCCCGCTCTGCCGCCTGAGCTGTGGAGGCTTATCTGGGGAATTCACACGCCAGCTGGGTGACCTTGGGCTAGTCACAGCTTCTCGGAGCTCTCTCAGCCCCACCTACCTCACAGGATGTTTGTTGTGAGAGGGGAAGGGAAGGGAGATTGTCAGCCCCTTTGAGTCTCCTGCAGAAGAGAAAGGGGGGATATAAATCCAAACTCTTCTTCTTCTTCTTCAATCACCTGAATCCAGGTCAGCCGTAAATCCCCCGTTTCTTGACGCGTTCCTCCCGCTACTTGACCTGAGTTTTCACATGGCCTGCAATCTTCATTTGCTGTTCCAGCTCAGAGTTCAGGGAGCCAGCTGCATCCCTGAACTTCTTGGGTATGCACTTAAATATTTATAGATGCCCCTCGCGCATTCGTAATGGGAATGGGCATACAATAGACCCAGAATTCTTGGCATTCTTAACAACCGATGCCATTCATTTGCAGATGATTATCACTGATTAACAGAACATTAATTTTCTTAAATCTTGAGTAACTCTTTGATAGGGGATGAATAAAGAGACAGAATTTCAGGTGTCAAGCTTTTTATTAGAGCGTTCAAGGCCATCTCGAGATGGATATTACAAACTGCATTTACTCTGCTCTCTAGTTTGTGAAAAGCAATTGTTTAGCTGCATAGTGTGTATAGAGCGGAATTAAATTGACCCGCATGATACCGAAAGAAGCACTAAGCCCATTTACGTAAGAGTCCTTTGAAAGGAACCTCTCTCTTTTTTTATTATATATGAGTGCTGACATGATTTCAAGGAAGTGATTATCCATGTAATAGTTTTAAATGGACGGATTATTTCGGCATATAAATATTAAGGACAGGTGCGATATCATATTCCTCGGCAGGCTTCACATGTGGAACGCAGCGTGGCTGTAGCGATGTTATGAGGTTTTGTTTTGTTTGAAAGGTGGTTTGGAAGAATTGTGGTTTTTTTCTGATAATAGCAACAAACCAGTGTGGGGGAGGCGGGCAAGGAAACCAAGCTACCCTGTACACTGCTTTTGCAGGGAAAACTGGAGATGAAATGTGGTATGTGTGCAGTTGTATGTGCACACCTTTGAGTCCTTTTGTGCAAAGAATACCAAATTAATTTTCTGATTCTACAGACCTGTGGTTCACTTAAGAAAGAGGAGTTCTTGATTGTTTCAAAGATAATATACAGTTGGGTTGGGGGTGGCAGCCTTAAACGGGCTGTTTCAGATGGGGATACCCGTCCTTCAATCTGGCTACATCCCATGCTATACAGCATTGCAGACCCTGATCGTGTGAAAGGCCACCTGATGTGATTACTTTCAATGGCAACTGAGCAAGTAGGAGATGAAAGCAGATACAGGCAAGCATTCAATGTCTCTTTCATTGGAAGAAGAAGAACAAGAAGAGTTTGGATTCATATCCCCCCTTTCTCTCCTGCAGGAGACTCAAAGGGGCTGACAATCTCCTTTCCCTTCCCCCCTCACAACAAACACTCTGTGAGGTGGGTGGGCCTGAGAGAGCTCCGAGAAGCTGTGACTAGCCCAAGGTCACCCAGCTGGCATGTGGGGGAGTGCATAGGCCAGTGATGGCGAACCTTTTCGAGACCGAGAGTGCCTTTAAACTGCAGCCTGGAAAACCCACTTATGCTCCTTATCAGCAAAAGAAGTGCCAACAAGGGCAATTTAACCTGAATACTGAGGTTTTAGTTAAGAAAAAATGGTTGGCTCTGAGGCGTGCGTTACTCGGGAGTAAGCTTGGTGGTAGTTGTTGGCTTTGCTTTGAAGCACCCATGCAACTCTTCAAACACAACCCTAGGAGGGTTTTACTCCAAGCAAGCCTCATTGCCTGACAGCGAACTTACTCTGACAAGGTAGGATAAAACGTTCTTTAGTTCTTTGCACTTGTAGAAAATCTCAGTGGGGTTTAACAGCACTTAACAGGGTTACCTATACTGCTTCCCCAAAACTAGGTCTTAGGTTTAATGCTAATAATCGAGCCCAGTGGCCCAGGCCAACCTAGATGTGGGGGGGGGGGATTTCCCCCCCTACATGATGAACTCTGTGCATGCCCACAGAGAGGGCTCTGAGTGCCACCTCTGGCACCCGTGCCGTAGGTTTGCCATCATTGGCATAGGCTAATCTGAATTCCCCAGATAAGCCTCCACAACTCAAGCGGCAGAGCTGGGAATCAAACCCGGTTCCTCCAGATCAGAGTGCACCTGCTCTTAGCCACTACGCCACTGCTAAGTTGGAGGAAGTCCCCTTTAGGCTGGAAAAAGGCTTCTTGGATGATGGTTGGGTCCTCCCCCATGAGTCATTCCCATTCAGGCTTTGGAGATCTGCTCAGCCTGGGAGACATGACTTCCATATCCACTTGCCCATTATCCCAATCCTACAAAACATGCCAATACTACAGAAACAAGCTCTACTGATATAAATGGCACATCTGATATATGATTTTTAAGACTGTGATGTAAAGATGATTGGGGGCCTCATAAAGCAACACCCAAATTGCAAATCCATGGACCAACATTCATTGAAGTCATCCTGTGATCTCATCCTGGATTTATATCCCCCCTTTCTCTCCTGTTATGAGACTCAAAGGGGTTTACAATCTCCTTTCCCTTCCCCACCCAACAACAAACACCCTGTGAGGTGGGTGGGGTTGAGAAAGCTCAGAAGAACTGTGACTAGTCCAAAGTCACCCAGCTGGCATGTGTTGGAGTGCACAAGCTAATCTGGTTCCCCAGATAAGCCTCCATAGCTCAAGTGGCAGAGTGGGGAATCAAACCCGGTTCTCCAGATTAGAGTGCACCTGCTCTTAACCATTACACCACTGCTGCCCTGAAAGCCCCTATAGTAGACTACTTCTTGAAGCCCAAATATTAGAGTGGCTTACTTCAGATCCAATGTTTTGCATAAAACAGAATTACTTGGAAGTGAGTTCCACTAACATCAACTGGATTTGAAGTTATTTCTTGGTAGCCATAATCCAGCATATGTATTGTTGAAGGCTTTCATGGCCGGATTCAACTGGTTGTTGTGGGTTTTTCCAGGCTGTGTGGCTGTGGTCTGGTAGATCTACCAGACCACGGCCCACTTTAAGCCCGGGAAAACCCACCACAACCATAATCCAACATATTTTTATGTTCTGAATTGTAATTTTTTTTATAGCAAGCCTTTATTGGCATAGACAACAGTTACAACAATAATAAAAAACGGATTAAAAAGCATATACAATACAGGGAGTAAATGTTAGGTCGAAGGAAATCTACTGGTGTTTAGTAATTTCCAGGAGAAAGTCTGCCACTATCATACAGAGAGAAGGATCAGGGTTGGCCCACAAGTAGTGTAATCTAATTAAATCGGGGAGATGGGGTAAATGTAATGGAGTAAGATTCACATACTTGGATCTGATTTCCTTGAATCTGAGAATTGTAAATTTGAGAATTTATTGTTTCGCAACTAAGTTTGCCTAGAGGGGAGTTCTCTTGAGACCCTCACCTTTGAAGCTGGTATGCAGACCATTCAGTTGGAGACTTTCAGGGCTATGAAGAGGAAAGATGGACTTAGGTTGGCAAGCTGGGAAAAGGGAAAGCGTTTATTGTTAACCTTGAAAAGAAAATGGCTCTGCTACATAACCAAGTTTTACGTTGCTACATGATATGTTGTTAAATGAAAAGCAATAAGAAAATGTTTTATTTGAATTACTGCAAGATTCATTCCAACTCCTGTCCCACAGAACCCACACGCTGAGGTTTCACAACCATGCTCAATTATGTAGCCAATGTGTTTATTTGATTTTTATCCTGCCCTTTCTGCAAAGAGTTCATGTTTCTCTCCGAGTAAATTAGGCGGACAAAGAATGAAATAATGAGTGGCCCACAGTCAAACCACAGACTTTATAGGGCTGGAAATGTGTGGCCAGGTCTCTCTGGTTGTCGCCATGACTTCTAATTACTCTGCCACACTGGCTTTCTCATGGTATTTCAAGAATACCCCTGGCTTCAAACAGAAAGTGTAATTTATGCAAACGCTCATGGCTGACACAAGCCCATGAAGAAGAAGAAGAAGAAGAAGAAGAAGAAGAAGAAGAAGAAGAAGAAGAAGAAGAAGAAGAAGAAGAAGAAGAAGAAGAAGAAGAAGAAGAAGAAGAAGAAGAAGAAGAAGAAGAAGAAGAAGAAGAGGAGAAGGAGTTTGGATTTATATCCCCCCTTTCTCTCCTTGTAAGGAGACTAAGAAAGGGGCTGTACAATCTCCTTGCCCTTCCCCCCCTCACCTAACAAACACCCTGTGAGGGTGGAGGTGGGGCTGAGAGAGCTCCCGAGGAAGCTGTGAGCTAGCCCAAAGGTCACCCCAGCTGGCGTGTGTGGGGAGTGCACAGGCCCTAATCCTGAATACCCAAGTCATAAGCGCCTCCCACAACTCAGAGAAGCGAGCAGAGTCGGCTGGGGAATCAAACCCGGTTCCTCCAGATCAGAGTGCACCTGCTCTTAGCCACTGCTCTTAGCCACTATGCCACTGCTGCTCTCAGCACAATCCTGAATCTTATCCTCTCGTTGCTCTCTGAGGATGCCAGCAGGGAGGGTGATTAAAAGGGGTGGAAGAGACCAGGTACGCTTGCTGGGAGGAGGGCAGATTGTTGGGAAAACTGGCGAATCACGGAGAGTAGGAGGAAAACGGCTGCAGGTCTCTTGGCCAGACAAAACTCTGAAGGGAGCAGTGAACACGTTCACGTTCACAGAGACACGAACTCTTTGCAGAAAGGGCAGGATAAAAATCACATAAACACATTGGCTACATAATGGAGCATGGTTATGAAACCTCAGCGTGTGGGTTCTGTGGGACAGAATTTGGAATGAATCTTGCAGTAATTCAAATGAAACATATCCTAGCCTGCTGGGCTCATGGGGAGCCAGGTTGCAGGTGCTAGCAGGCACAGATGCAAGAGAGGGAGAGAGCCGTCTTATTCTGAGCCTGGAGTTCCAAGCATGCCGGGCCGGAGCGAGGGGAAACTGCGCCCAGGGCACATGTGCGCCCTGCGCCCCTGCCACACTCGCGCCCGCCCCCACCCTACCCCCGCACCAGCGCCCGCCCTGTGCATCACGCACCTCTCCCCCGCCCCCTTGGCACTATGCCACTGCAAGCACGTCTGGGAAGAGAAGAAGAAGAAGAGTTTGGATTTATATCCCCCCTTTCTCTCCTGTAGGAGACTCAAAGGGGCTTACAATCTCCTTGCCCTTCCCCCCTCACAACAAGCACCCTGCGAGGTAGGTGGGGCTGAGAGAGCTCAGAAGAACTGTGACTAGCCCAAGGTCACCCAGCTGGTGTGTGTGGGAGTGTACAGGCTAATCTGAATTCCCCAGATAAGCCTCCACAGCTCAGGCGGCAGAGCTGGGAATCAAACCCGGTTCCTCCAGATTAGATGCATGAGCTCTTAACCTCCTACGCCACTGCAGTCAAGGGTCGAAGGTAGGTCCGGTCAGGCCAGGCAATCCAGTCTGAGTTAGAGTTCTGAGTAAGCAGTCTGCAAGCGGGTGCAGCAGAAAGCTGTCGGGCTTTCAACAAAGTTGCTCCTGCAATTTCCACTTCCCAGAGCCGTCTTTTCTACGTCTGTGCTGCGGCTCAGTCTTGATCCTGAGCTGACTCCCAGCATTCTCTGCCATGCCTTAGGGCAGGGGTGTCCAACTCTGGCGCTTCTGATGTTCGTGGACTACAATTCCCATCAGCCCCTGCTAGCACGGCCCCTGCTGGTGGGGGCTGATGGGAATTGTAGTCCATGAACATCTGAAGCACCAGAGTTGGACACCCCTGCCTTAGGGCTTCCAAGCGTGCACTGCACCTTTTAGAGTGCAGTTCTGGCTGGGTACAAATTCTTAGCTGCTTCACAGACTCAGGTGAGCTGGGTGGAGTGCTAGGTTGGGCCTCAGTGGCTGGAGGTGCCTCTGCAAACACGCAGGCTTCCAACTCTCGACTTGGGCCCGCTCTGTCTGCATCCTGTGAGGCTTCTGGCTCCTGTTTGGCCCTCCAGACAGTGGGGCCGTCCTGCCAGTGCTTCTCATTGGAGGACTCCCGAGTGGCTGACTCCGAGCCCACCACACAGTGCATATATGAGGATTTTGCCTCACACTGTGAATGGATGATTGGCTGCAGTTAAGTACACACTGGTCGAATCCCCACTACCATCTTGGCCAGATTTCAGAACACAAACTAACCAGGTTTGAGGGACAACCTCCCCATGGCTTGCGTGGCAGATTCCGTTTCTGGCGCTTGTTCTCCTTGTTAATCTGTGTTCCGGCAGGACCTGGTTGCAAGTGGCACAGACCCCATTATCACGGTTCAAGGAAGACTGACTGACTGATCTGAGGGGAGGGATGAGGGTTGAAACCCTGACTCGTTTCCCGCCCTGGAGTGTAGCCTATGAAATTCGGGCAACCAATCGAAGCGCTTTGCAATAGCCAATGCATGCGGCCTTTCCTTGGTTTTGTTTCCGCTTTAGTGATCGGCCAGCGGAAGGGGACGCAAACGTTGAACAGTCAAACGTGTAACTTTGAATCGCTAACGGTTTACACAGGTAACGATTAACTGTTTGCACAGTTAAACAGTTAAACGTTAAACTTTTACACACTGGTTTTTTTGATCACTCCCCTACAATGTACGTTTCCACAGTGGGAAAAGGTCCCGCCCCATCAAGGCATGCCAGCCAATCAGGGGAGACTGGCGAAGCAAGCTCACCTGGTAGTGGAGATTGCTAAGAGTTCTGCAACCGGGTGTGTCTGCTATGTGCTCACTGCGGTGGGGAGGGAGAAACTCCGATGAAGAGGACATGGTTTCACAACGAACAGGTTTAGATCTGCGTGCAAATTTCAAGTGGGGATTCAACCACTGACTTTTGGGGATTGGTTAGGAGGGCAGGTCACACATTATGTGCATGTGTTGCTGATGTCCCAACACGGATCCACCATTTTTGTTGAAAATTTTTCACGCGAGAAGCTGTTTTTAGTTACAAGTTCTTAGGAGATTGTGAGCAAAACAGTCCGCCTGTGTTAGGCTGGCAACAATCTCTGCCCCTGCGCGTTTGTTAAAGGCAGGCGCTGCGACAGCAGATTTACTAATACCAGTAGGCGGGAACAATCACCCATCACAAGGGGTTTGTGGGGCAATTTGTCCAGATCCGAGGGACAGTATTCACACTCTCCCTCCAACAAAGCCCTATTGAGAGACTCGTGTTTGCTCAATGGGCCCATTGAGGGCATGACTTGTTTTTCACAGCAGACTTTCAAGAGGGGACAAATAGATTGCTAATGAGGGGGACCGGGAAGGCACACACAACTGGCACTGGGGAGAAGGCGAAGGCAGGGGATTTTATTATTGCAAAACTGGAATCTCGAGAAGGTGCCAGTAATGGGGTCTTCTTCATGAGGCAAAAAATGATATCCTGGGGTTTTTTGGCAACAGGCACTGAAGAGGGGCAGAAAAGCACAGTTTATCCCATGGGTTTCAGTGGGATCTTGATTGACCTAAGCATCCAAGCTCTCCTTTGGAAAAATGAAGACATTATAGCTATTTGCCGTTGTTATGGATCCTCCTGAGGAAAAAAAGGGCTTTTTTTTGTCAACGAGCTACAAAATGTGTTTTTTTTAATTTGCTGAACACATTTCGTGAAAGATTTTGCAGAGAACAAGTGAGAAAAATTTATTTTGAGAACCATGTGAGAGTTGGGGGTGCGGTAAATTGTATTTGATAGCTAGGCTAGATCAAGATTTCATGAAAAAGTTGTGATGGCTAACATTCTCTCCTTCCTACATGCCACAGGGTGCAGTTTCTTGGGTATCAAACATCTTAGCCCTGCATACCCTACGCCCAGAGGTGGGATCCAGCAGGTTTTCACAGGTTCGCGAGAGTAGGTTACTAATTATTTGTGTGTGCCAAGAAGGGGTTACTAATGGGTGATTTTGCCACGAGATTTTTGCCTTAGTTATGCTCCTCCTCTCAGCAGTAGCGCGCAGAACTTGAAGCAGACTAGCAGGAGGTGCCCCAGCGTGCGTGGCAGCCTAATGTACTCGTTTCCCGCCCAGAGACCCATTTGCCAAGCTGCGTAACGCTTGCCACAGCACCGCCCAGGAATGCCCCGCCCCCGGAATGCCCGGCCATGCCCCTGTCGTGCCCCGCCCAGCCCCATTGGCACTACGCCACTGTTTGAATCCCACCCCCATGGGAACCTGTTACTAAATTTTTGGATCCCACCACTGCCTACGCTTACAAGTAGCAGACAACGGAATCGGTGTGGTCTTTGCAGTCCACAACACACATACAATTCACATCTTTTAAAAAACATTAGCTGTTCTTTGTTAACTTCTGGCAAAAAAATAATAATGGGAGAAGCTGCTATTTTGGTAGCAGCAAAAGATTTGGAAGGGACTTCAAAGGTGCAGAGCATGTGGTTTTCACATAAAAATCTCAGGTTTGCTCCTTGGCATGGCCAGCTAAGAGATCTTTGTTGAGGAAGACAGCGATTTTATGATATATGTTTTCAATTGTTAACTGTCTTGGTCTAATCAATGTGTTGTTGAAGGTTTTGTACAGGTGCAAATGCAACTTCAATTGAACTCCATCTGGACATAGGCAAATGTGCCTCACAGCCCCCATCCATTTGTGCATTGGGGAAAAAACGTATATTTTTATTTATTTATTTATTCAATTTATAGACCGCCCCATCCCCAAGGGGCTCTGGGCGGTGCACAACATCAATATATATATACAAATAAATAAAGGTCTACAATAGTGACCCCACAACAACCAATACAATAGCTAAAATCCATTAAAATCTATTAAAACAGCGGTTAACGTAACAATGAGGCATCCTATAACCCAGTTCATTAAAATCTCCCCAAAAAAGGAGAGGCCAGACTCTTCTCTAGGAGGGTAACACAGATGGCACCAGAATTAAGATGGTAAATAAATGCATAAAGCATAAGGGGGGGGGGCGCCACTCAGCCACTGGACACTCCAAAGGCCCGGCGGAACAACTCAGTCTTATAGGCCCTGCGGAACTCACCAAGGTCCCGCAGGACCCGGACAGCTGGAGGGAGAGTGTTCCACCAGGCCAGGGCCAGGGCCGTACAGGTATACCCCACCACACAATCACTCGACACACTGCCACGGAGAGAAACACATCTCACTGTGATGTGCCAGTTGTAGCCGCCAGCAAAACGTTTGGAGCAAAAACCACCAGATCATGGCCACACATTCCAGGAAACCCACAAATAAAAACAATTTAAAGAGAAGTTGTCTGTCTTAAAGTGTCACTGGAGTTTTGTTTTCTTTGTTTTATTTACTTGGGTTTTCTGGCTCGAGTTTCAAAGCAGCTGCAAGGGTGGAGGGAGTGAGAAATTGGATCAAGATGGTTGAAACATTGGGCAGAGTGTGATTTAAAACCATTCATGGCTCTGATCCAATTATGGGGGGGGACTATCTTCTTTCCAGTCATGATTTCCCCATATAACAAAGCCGACGGGTGCCAAGCAAAATAGACTGTATTGTATTCAATGATTAACCAACTTGACATATTTTGTCTTCTTAACCAGCCACCTGCTACAGCAGGAACGGATTTATAAGATCATGGATTGATGGAGACCTATGAATGTGTCTTCCAAGCATCTTTCAAAATAAAATTACAAGTAGGAGTGGAAAGGCCTTAAAAGGTGCAGGCCCTTGTGAAAGCATGAGGTCATTACTAGGAGCAGCAGTGGTGTAGGAGGTTAAGAGCTCGTGTATCTAATCTGGAGGAACCGGGTTTGATTCCCAGCTCTGCCGCCTGAGCTGTGGAGGCTTATCTGGGGAATTCAGAGTAGCCTGTACACTCCCACACATGCCAGCTGGGTGACCCTGGGCTAGTCACAGCTTCTCAGAGCTCTCTCAGCCCCACCCACCTCACAGGGTGTTTGTTGTGAGGGGGGAAGGTCAAGGAGATTGTAAGCCCCTTTGAGTCTCCTTACAGGAGAGAAAGGGGGGATATAAAACCAAACTCTTCTTCTTCTTCTCATGTAGTTACCTCGCATCACAGTGTCGACTCTGTTTACGAGGTGGTTTGCCATGACCTCCCCCAGTTTTTACCCCCAGCAAACTGAGTACTTATTTTACAGGCCTTGGAAGACCGAAAGGCTCACCTTGAGCCAGCTGCCTGAAACTGACCTTCTGTCGGAATCGAGACTCCAGGCCACAGCCAGAGCAGTATCGCAGCGTACCAAAAGCATTACCACAGGGCCCTTTGGAAAGGCCGTGGAGAGGTTTACAGGTAAAGACAAGCAGTGTTTGTATCCAGAGGCCTTTTTGCGTACATTTTCCTATTGCAACAAACGTGTGCATTCGTTCCAGAGGAAAGGATCTCACAGACCTTGACGAGAGACAATTAAGAAAAGAGGGAATTCTGAAACGGGGTCATTCCACCTTAGCTGGGTGGGAGCGTCTCCGGATGGGACTCACAAGGATGTCACCGTCCAGCCGATCCTGCGCATAAGGGTTTCCATGGCACTTCAGCAAGGGAATCGTTGCAAGTGGCGAGGCAGGAATAATTGATTTAGCAACTAGATTGCCAGGGAATTGTGATTCTGTCACAACAGAAGCACTTGTGCGACAATGTTGTCCGAGCCCATTAAGGCCAGCTGTACAGTCTTTGGCCTGAAAAGAATTGTGTCTTTCTCTGCTGTGGCCCACCCCACCCCCAGCTGACTATGCGTGAAAGGAAGTACAGAGCTGGAAGCTGCTGCCTCGGTGCTTCAACACGAGGAGTTTGTTTGCAAGCGCCATTATTCACTGTCATCCTTTGGCTCGTTGCTTCTGTCCTTGGAAATCAGAAGTGTTTGTGCACAGGGCGAAATTTAGAAAAAGGAAGCCGAGCCGTTACGCAAATCTCGAAGCGATCAGCTGCTGCTTCTACAAAACGCGAATGAAGGAGGACTAGTGCCACCGATTTATCCAGGTCCTCAGCTATGCCTCCAGTTAACTATCCCCCGCCCCGCAATCACTCTGCAACAATAAAGTCTTTGAGAGATCAGAGAATGAGCCACAGATTAGAAGAAGGAGGTCTAACAGCAGCCGGGGCCCCGTCAACAGCGGCCCCTGCCTGGTGGAACGCTCTTCCTCCAGCTGTCTGGGCAGTGGTTGGATCCAAAAATTTTAGTAACAGGTTCCCATGGTGGTGGGATTCAAACTGTGGTGTAGCGCCAGTGGGGCTGGGCGGGGCACAACGGAGGCGTGACCGGGCATTCCTGGGTATCAAACATCTATCTATCAAATACCCAGCTGCTGCACCTGTCCTTGGGTGGGAAACGAGGGCACACAGGCGCAGGCTGCCACGCACGCTGGGGCACCTCCTGCTAGTCTGCTTCAAGTTCTGCGCGCTGCTGCTGAGAGGAGGGGCGTAAATAAGGCAATATCACCCATTAGTAACCCCCTCTCGGCACACACAAATAATTAGTCACCTACTCTCGCGAACCTGTGAGAACCTGCTGGATCCCACCTCTGTGTCCGGGCCCTGCGGACCCTTAGTGAGTTCCGCAGGGCCTGAAAGACCGAGCTGTTCCACCGGGTTTTTGGGGAGACTGGCTGCTGATGCCCCCCTCTTATAACATCAGTGGACCCTGCCGCCCCCCTCCTCTTAGGGGTTTAGCCGCGAGACGCCATCTGCTGTGTTGTGTAATTGGTACACTACGTTTTAAAAGGGGACTAGTTTTAATATGTGCAGAGCTGTAATTTACTTATTTTCGCTTGTTTGTTGATTTTATTTATACTCTGCCTGTATATTCTACGTTCACCGCCCTGAGCCCTTCGGGGGAGGGCGGTATATAATAATAACAACAACAACAACAACAACAATAATTTATACCCTACTTTTCTTAACTGTACGGAGTCTCGAAGCAGCTTACAAACTCATCCCCTTCCCCACAACAGACACTTCGTGAGGCAGGTGGGGTTGAGAAAGTTCAGGGAGAACTGTGACTCCTCCAAGGTCAGCCAGCAGGCTTCATGTGTAACCTTGTGGAGGAGTGGGGAAACTAACCTGGTTCACCAGATAAGAATCCGCTGCTGATGTGGAGAAATGGGGGAGTCAAACCCAGTTCTCCAGACTAGAGGCCACCACTCTTAACCATGCTGGCAAATTACTACTGGATTGTAGAGGAGCTGTTCTTGGTGGGTAGGATACAGCCCTAATCTAGGGGGCCCAGGCTAGCCCCATCTTGTCAAATTCCAACAGCTAAGTCAGAAGAAGAAGAAGAGGAGGAGGAGGAGGAGGAGGAGGAGGAGGAGGAGGAGGAGGAGGAGTTTGGATTTATATCCCCACTTTCTCTCCTTCAGGAGACTCAAAGGGGCTGACAATCTCCTTGCCCTTCCCCCCTCACAACAAACACCCTGTGAGGTGAGTGGGGCTGAGAGAGCTCCGAGAAGCTGTGACTAGCCGAAGGTCACCCAGCTGGCGTGTGTGGGAGTGCACAGGCTAATCACGAGCTCTTAACCTCCTATGCCCCTGCTGATAATGGTTGGCTGATAATACACTGGCGCTCTGCCCCACGCTGAAGGGGCAGAGCTTGGGCGGGGGGGGGGGGGACAGAGAATATCAGTTCTAGTACATGGCCCTCTTCTTCAGCACAATGTGATTCAGGGAACTGCTTTGCCTCTTTCCTGGGGGGTATTTTTTGGAAAGGAGCTACAATATCGATGTAACCGCAATAACAGCAGTATTGATAGATCAGTAATTTAATGGGATTTAACAAAGCCATCAATCTTGTGACTGTTGCCTTTAAGAGTGAGTTGAAGGGTGGAGTTAAGAGTAAAGCAGACCCAGGAGAGTTCAGCAGGCCAGCTGCACAGCCGGCAGCGGAGTGCCTCCTCATGTGTAAAAAGAGAAACACGAGGAGACTCCACTGCAAGCCCACTGCATGGCAAAGTACCCCCAGGTAAGCAATCCATGCATAAGGGGTTCTGATTAGTGCTTGGACAGCAGACTGATATGCAGAGGCAGGCAATGGCAACCACCTCTGTTAACCTCTTGCCTTGAATACAGGGTCCCATAAGTTGGCGACGACGTCACAGCACTTCACACACAGAGAGAATAGAGAAAAATGGCAGACATATGCAGAGCTGTAGCAAGGAGGACCTGCTGTAAGGTTGTGGTTTGATTCTTGTTTTCTGTCTCAGCCAGCCTGGCCTTGGTAACATTCCGTGAACTGGGCTGCGTGCCCGGGATGGCTGCATTCGTTAACCTTGCTGTCTGCGCTTATCATATATGTTGAAGCTTGCCTTTCTCTATCGTGGGAACCTGTGCCGGGAACTGTGGGCGGGAATAGAATCGTTTGTAAAAGCGACGAACGCTGGGGGGGAAGGTCAGAATCTGCATTCCGTGTACTGTGTATCATGAAGTTTAAGAAATAAAGAACTCTTGAAAGTTACTTAATTTCTTGTCCTTCCATGTTCCTTACATTATGCAGATTCTCACAACCTTTTTTCAGATTGAAAGTGGCATCTAAACCGCTCTATCCATTCCTGTGGATCTCTGATGTCGTCTAAAATGCAGAGATTGAGATTCCGGGGTCCGCTGGGTGCGGAATACAAGGAGGGTGCGGTAGCACCCAAAGAGGGTTCTCACCTCTCCTCCCTCCCGGCATCCGCTGTACCAGAGGAACCGGGGGAATCTATCTCCCTGGTGACCCTTTCTAAGCCCCGGCTGAGACGAAGCATGGCCTTTCTCCAACTGCATGAACAGGTGGACGAGGTGGCTGAGGCTGCCCTGACGGCCCGATGCACGGTTTCTGCCGAGCGTCTAGAGGTTCATCAGGAATTCTACGATGCAGGTGGCGGGGTGTCGATGGATCATACCCCTCAAGAGCGGCACATCACCACCCGCCAACATGTGGATTACAAACCGGTGATGCGGACGGTCACCGAGGAAATTGGAGTTTCAACCATCCATGGGGGCACTGAGGGCTCCTTGGAGAAATTTTTGGATCGTTACCTTGAAGAACCTCCTCTGGAACATCAATGGCAGAGCACCGGAGCGCACCCGAAAGTCCCTCGCTCAGCAGCACCTCAAGACTGCATGGAATTCACCTTGCATGCGACTGAAGAAGCATCCAGAGGTGTGGTGGATTTAGACCATGGATCCCGGGTTCAGCTTTCCTTTGCAGAGGATACCTGCGTGCGAGATCCTCCGGACACTGAAGAGCTTCAGGGGGCGACTGCCCTACCTACAGTGGAGCTGGATTAACCCCCTGAACCGGACCCAGACCGTTGGGCAGAACAACTTGAAGCTCTCAAAGTGGCCAAACTTGATTGGCAACATGAACGCGAAGCCCTGGAAAGGGAACGAGAAGCCCTCGAGATGGAACGCGAACAACAACACCAAGAATTTGAGATGGAATTGGAGCGAGAGAAGGAGGTCCTCCGGCAGCAATACATTCAAGATCTTACAGTCCATGATAAGGTAATGGAGCAGTCCAAGCTCGACCTTCAATGTCGACGGGACAGTTTGAAAGCCATTCAAACCCAGACCGAAGTCGACTCAGCTTTGCAGCAAGCCGAGCGGACAAGATTGCAAAGTGAACAAGACGCCCTGGATTACAGACGGGATGCCCTTACAC
The DNA here is from genome assembly GCF_021028975.2 of Sphaerodactylus townsendi. Taxonomy (NCBI): domain Eukaryota; kingdom Metazoa; phylum Chordata; class Lepidosauria; order Squamata; family Sphaerodactylidae; genus Sphaerodactylus; species Sphaerodactylus townsendi. The sequence goes on from NC_059438.1 coordinate 40,799,517, forward strand.
TCAGAGAGAGGGAACTCGCTGAAAGGGAAAGGATGCTACAGCCAGACAGAGGGGCGCCTCGGGCGGCCCCTGCCCGAGCAGACATCGCAGTGAGGGCTCGCCCCGCTGTCATCCCAACCCGAACAGATGCTGCGACAACAGGTCGCCCCCCAGCCACCACCGCCCCCAGAGCCGCTTTGATGGGCCCTCAACCGCAGCCCGGGATTATTCGCCCACCAACACCAGGACCACCACCGCGGGCTCAAGCACCCGCTCCTGCACCGCGGGTGGCGCCGGCAGCAGGCAGAGGTTTCCCTCGTCCTCACATTCCAACGCATTTTGATGGGACCGCTTCCAAATTACCTTATTTCATCCTGCAATTGGATGCCCACATGCAGGAGTTTGATGACCTTTATCGATCAGAAGCGGGGAAAGTAAGGGATATCGGATCCGTCTTGGATGGAGAGGCTGCCGAGTGGTTCGTAGAACTATATGAACTGGGGGCTGATGAACTCCAAACTGTCGCTGCGCTACTTCAGGGGCTCCGAAATCGTTTCCAGGACAAAGATGTGGAAAACAAGGCCATTAAGACTCTTAAAACCATTAAGCAAGGTAATCGATCCTTTGCTGAATTCGCCTGAGAATTCCGACTAGCAGCTAGCAAACTACCTGATTGGCCGGAGCACATGAAATGTGAATATTTCTATGAAGCAGTGGATCCTGACATTTGCACTTGGGCAGTCATGCACCGTGAACCACGAACTATAGCTGAATGGATTGAGGTAGGCAATAACATCGCCACTCGCCTTACTCGTTCCAAAGCAGGAAAGCAGCCAGCGCCCAAGGGCGCGACCAAGATGGCCGTTGCACCGCCGAAGAAAACCGGTGGGGGACCACTGACCGCAGAATCCACATCAGAACGCCGACGCCACCTCGGATTATGCCTCTACTGCGGGGGACCGGGCCACATGGCAGCCAATTGCCCGAAGAAACAGAAGGCCCCCACCCCAACCCCACGCAAACAAATGGCGAAAACCCCTCGTAAGCCAGGACCAAAAGGCCTCCAGGGGACATAAAAAGCCGTCCTCGATGACGACAGTGAGGAGGGTGAGGACGGTACTGATCCAGAAGGTGCGATGAGCCTCTTATCAGCCCCTGCGGACGAGAATCCTGCTCCAGACGCGGTGAGTGATGGTGGTGCCCCCATAACTATCATGACTTCCCTGGCCAACACTACTGAACACACACGGATCCTTGCACGAGCCCTAGTGGACTCCGGGTGTTCTCATTGCCTCATGAGACCCCAGGTAGCTGAGCAGTTGGGCCTCGAGCGCTAGCCAAACCCATCCCGTTCACTCAGATGGATGGCAGTCCGCTAGGAAATGAAGGTCCCGCACGCTTTAGAACCCAGCCAGTACTCCTACGTTGTGCAGAACACTGGGAGAGACGTAGCTTCATATTGGCACCGGTGGCCAAACATCCCATAGTTCTGGGTATGCCCTGGTTACTATCCCATGAACCGACTATACTTTGGAACCAACGCATTGTTCGTTTCACCGACCCCCCTTGCGGAAATCATATGCATGAAGGGGAACCACCAGAAGAATCTAACGAACCCCCTGGGGGCCCCCTTCCCATGGCCCTAGACGTAACTTCCAACCCTGACTTAGAAGGCATCCCCAGAGTCTATTGGGACTTGTCCAAGGTGTTCGAAGAGCAGGAGTGTGACCAACTACCTCTCCATCGGGACACGGATTGTAAAATCCTGTTAGTCCCAGGAACGCAACTACCGAAGGGTAGGATATATCGAATGAGCCCCACCGAAGAAAAGGAGCTTCGTGCCTTCCTGGATAAAAACCTAGCTTGGGGATTTATTCGTCGGGCTACCAAAAGTACTCACGCCGCTCCTGTACTTTTTGTCAAAAAGAAGGATGGGACTCTCCGGCTATGCACGGACTATCGGGGATTGAATGCTGTCTCTATCTCGAATAAGTATCCCTTACCCCTGATCAAAGATCTCCTGGATGCATTGGGAAAGGGCCGTATTTTCACAAAACTTGATTTATGTGAAGCCTATTATAGAGTACGGATTGCTGAGGGTTTCGAACACTTGACAGCCTTTAATACTAAATTCGGTCAATATGAATACCTCGTGATGCCTTTCGGATTATCTGGGGCCCCAGGGGCTTTCATGTCACTTATTAATGAGGAACTGCAAGAATTTTTATTTAAAGGAGTGGTTGTGTATTTAGACGATGTCCTTATATATTCACAATCGGAGGAGGAGCACGTTCGCCTAGTCCGAGCCGTGTTGCAACGTCTCCTCGACCACTCCCTATTCGTGAAGTTGTCTAAATGTGCCTTCCACCAGACATCCATGGATTATTTGGGCTATCGGATCTCACCAGAGGGACTAGAGATGGACCCAGCCAAAGTGGCTGCTGTAGTCAATTGGCCCTCCCCAAAGACCCGCAAGGAGCTTCAATCCTTTCTGGGTTTCGCCAATTTCTATCGAGACTTTATCCCTCAATTCGTTGAAATTGCCATACCCCTTACTGACTTGCTTCGTACTAAGGGTAAGGGTCCGATGGCGTCCAAGCCCGGGGCGTCCCTCCTGTGGTCTCCTGCTTGCCAGAAGTCTTTTCAAGCACTCAAATCTGCCTTCACCACAGAACCGGTGTTAAAACAACCAGACCCCTCCTTGCCGTTCATAGTACATGTGGACGCATCGGATAAAGCACTTGGAGCCGCCCTCTTGAAAGTTACTTAATTTCTAGTCCTTCCAGGTTCCTTACATTACTGATTTCCGCTTCTTACTTCTGATCCCTTGCTTCTGATCCCTTACTTCTGATTTCCGCTTCTTACTTTTTCCGCTTCTTACTTTTTCCCCTTCTGATCCCTTACTTTTTCCGCTTCTGATCCGATATCCCTTACTTTTTCTGCTTCAGTTCACGGACTGTTACCAAGGCCAGGCTGGCTGAGACAGAAAACAAGAATCAAACCACAACCTTACATGCTGCCTCCCCAAAGAAGTACTAGAAATTAAGTAACTTTCAAGAGTTCTTTATTTCTTAAACTTCATGATACACAGTATACGGAATGCAGATTCTGACCTCCCAGCTGTTAAATGCAACTTTTTTCGGACCGATTCTATCTCAACCCACAGTTCCCGGCACAGGTTCCCACGATAGAGAAAGGCAAGCTTCAACATATATGATAAGCGCAGACAGCAAGGTTAACTAATGCAGCCATCCTGGGCACGCAGCCCAGTTCACGGAATGTTACCAAGGCCAGGCTGGCTGAGACAGAAAACAAGAATCAAACCACAACCTTACACCTGCGCCTGAGGCACATGTGTGCCCTGCGCCCCCGCCTGCCCCCGGAACGCCCCCAGAATGCCCACACCACACCCCGCCACGCCCCCGCACTGGCACGCGCCTGGGGCAAGACGCCCCCCCCCAGGCGCTACATCACTGGAAATATGCATATTCAGTATATGATGGCCTGGGAATTTATAGCCTTGCTGTAGAAACTCTATCCAATAATTTTTCCAGCATCTTAAAAGGCCTGCCCAGCTGAATATGGATGGCAGCAGTGGTGGGATCCAAACATTTTAGTAACAGGTTCCCATGGTGGTGGGATTCAAACAGTGGCGTAGCACCAATGGGGCTAGGCGGGGCACGATGGGGGCGTGGCCGGGCATTCAGGGGGCGGGTCGTTAATAATTTCTCTGTTACTGTAAAAAACTCTTACTGTAAAAAAAAGTTCCTAATTTCCAGCTGGTATCTTTCTGTCCATAATTTAAACTCATTCTAGCAAGTCCTATCGTCTACTGCCAACAGAAACAAATACTTCTCCTCCAATTGACTGCCTGTCAAATACTTAATACTTGCAAATACTTAATTTTGTTTCTAGAAATCAAAAGAAGGAGACTTTCCTTAAACAAGGAACTTTACCATATTTCTAAAACATGTTTCTAAAACAGCCCAACAGGGAGAATTACCCCGTTTTCTACCTTCGCTAACCAGCCACATAGGAAATAACAGGACTTTATGATTTTTTGGATCTAATGGAATTTCCATCGGAAAAGCGGACTCGGGGACTGGTGAGAACCTGCTGGATCCCACCTCTGGATGGCAGTTTCTGTCCGGGGGTCGCCACGCCGGCTCGCCCCGGACTTGGATGGCTGGGAGGCAGGGCCGCCAGCGCGACGGCAGCCGGCTGGCGCAACGCCCTGACCCGCGGCAGAAGCAGAAGCGGGGGGTGGAGCCGATGGATGACGGGCACGACAAGGAGCAGCTGCGGCTTAGCCGGCAGCTGCAGCGCCTCTCGCCATCAACATCGGCACGGGCCCAGGCGATGGCGCTGCCAGAGAATCGAAGACCCGGGAAGCCTTCTAAAGGCCCGAAGACCATGAGAGCAAGGCATGGCCCGCAGCTTGGGGCGTCAGGAGGGGTTAATGCGGAGAAAGCCCAGGGGAGAAGTCGAGAGAAAGTCTCATAAAGTAATGTGTGGGAAGAGGGGTGGACCGGAGAGAGAAAGAGCGACGGAGCAGAAGGAGGAGGAGTGAGAGAGAGTGTAGGAGCAGAAGGAGGAGGAGTGAGAGAGAGAGAGTGGAGGAGCAGAAGGAGGAGGAGTGAGAGAGAGTGGAGGACCAGAAGGAGGAGGAGTGAGAGAGAGAGAGCGAAGGGGAGTGCGGAGGTGCCTTGGAGGGTGAAGAGAGGAGTCCAAGGAGGGGAGAGAGGCTGGCTGGGATGGGGGCAGCAGACCCCAGTAGGGGGCAGCCACTCCCAGACACCAGTAGGAAGGAACCCCAGGGAGTGAGGGCTGCCCTCACCCCTCGAGGGGCACCCTGTGGTTTAGGCAGCTGACTGCATTGAGAGCCCCAAAGACCGGGGCCACAGACGAGGAGTCCATCACCTCGGAAAGGGACGGTGGGACGGCTTGTCAGCTGCGGCCACAGGAGGGGGAGGGGAATCGCCACAGTTTCCTAGGAGCGCTATTAACTTTTGGGATCCGGAGCCTGCTTGGAACTGTGTGCCCAGGGACAGCGCCGAGCTCCAAGCAAGTCACAGACCGGGTGGCCAACTCAATGCTTGGTTTTGAAAAAGGAGAAACGTTGGAAGGAACTCAGATCTGCATCAAAATAACCTCAGTCTAAAAGCCGGACTGGGAATGGGTTGGCATTAGGGTTAGGGTGCCCCTGGTCCCCTCCTCCACTTGTTCTCTGTTTATTATGTGGCCCATTTGGGGGGGGACCTTTTGGGGTTCCCCGAGGGGGGTCAGTTTTACTTCTCGGATGCTGACTGTATCATTGTTATTGGTTTTAATAGGGAGACAGGGCTAGTATTATATTTGTACTAGTTTTTAACTTTTCCCTGTCTGCATATATTTATTTGTACACCGCCCTGAGCCATCCGAGGGAGAGCAGTATAAAAATATAATAATGAATGAATGAATGAATGAATGAATGAATGAATGAATGAATGAATGAATGAACGAATGAATAAATAAATAAAATTATTCTTCTGTTATTGTGGGAAAGGCGCAACATATTTTAAAAGATAACAAAGGCCCGCAGAATTTCTTCCAGGATTAGCTTTTAAAAGTTACAGCTCACTTCATCCTAGGCAGGAAGCAAACACCAGTTAGATGGATACATCTTTTTTTAAAAAAAACCACCAATCTTAATCTTGATACCAATCTTGATCCTCTTTGATCTGAGATTGCAAATGCCTTAACAGTCCAGGTGCTTGGGAGCAGCAGCTGCAGAAGGCCATTGCTTTCACATCCTGCACGTGACCTCCCAAAGGCACCTGGTGGGCCACTGCGAGTAGCAGAGAGCTGGACTAGATGGACTCTGGTCTGATCCAGCTGGCTTGTTCTTATGTTCTTATGTTCTTTATATATATATAACAGCCAACATTGTCCAAACAAGTATCCCATACATGAGAACCATCGCAGGTAATCATTTCAAAGTTTCTATAAGGAACCTAGCTACAAAAGTTAAAATCTTGGAGGCAGAATTGTTCAGTAGAAACGTAATTTTCCCCACAGTAGAGTATTCATTAAAGATTACAGGACAAAGAGCAAAAAGCCTGGTCCTAGATCCCTCGTATTTGGGGCAGTCAAGCAATATATGTTCCATGGTTTTTTTAATCCTTCATTTCCAATGAGGACATTTCCGGCTCCTGCCAATTAGATTTTTTGGAAACTTCCTTGTAGCATAGAGCAAGGGAAAGAGTTACAATGAGCCCTAGTGATGATCCATCTATGCTTGGGCTCCTGAAGTAAACTCAAATAATTTGCCATGTGATTGATTTTAAATTTGATATTAAAAAAGAGGGGGGAGCAATTGGTGGCGCCTTGTCCTGCTGAGGCAAACTCTTGATCCTGAGGTCGCCTTTTTAATTGAGAGAAGATTTCAGAAGCAGGCAGAAGAAGGCCCTTGCTTTCACATCCTGCATGTGAGCTCCCAATGGCACCTGGTGGGCCACTGCGAGTAGCAGAGAGCTGGACTAGATGGACTCTGGTCTGATCCAGCAGGTTCGTTCTTATGTTCTTATGTTCTTACTAAGTATAGGCTGAGGGCAGATATTACTTCTGAAAAATAAACATTCAGAAGGTGGTGATCAGTATTATGTTGTTTATAGGGGTTATAGCTGCTTACAGAGTTGGGAAATTCCTGGAGAATTTGTGGGTGGAGCCTAGGAAGGGTGGGGTTAGGCAGGGAGGAGCCACAGAAGGGCATCCTGCCCTTCGAAACGGCCATTTTCTTTAGGGCAGGGGTGGCTAATGTAGGGTGCTGCTGCAGATATTGTGCAATTGTAGTCCATGAACATCTGCAGCAGCACCCTAGGTTGGCCACCCCTACTTTAGGGGAACACATCTCTGTTGCCTGGAAGCAGCTGGAATTATGGGCAATCCCCAGCCACCAGCTGGAGGTTGGCAACTGTAGTAAAAGAGAGGTGAGGCAGAATCTGGAAGCAAATATGAGGGGTGGGGATTCCTGGGGATGTGAGGATGGTTTCTGGGGAAAAGAGCGTTTGGAGAGGGGAGGGAACTCGCGGGAGTGGGGGCACCTTATGCATACCGTGCGCCCTTGACATTTAAATGTTCTCCAGGGAAAACTGATCTCTGCAGTCTTCAGAGGAGTTCAAACTCTGGAAGGAGGTGGGACCTGGCGATCCCCCCCCCCCCAAATGACAAATCATCTCCAGCCTATGAAAATCAGTCCCCCTGGAGAAAGCTTCTGCTTTTTAGGGTGAAATCTGCGCCACTTTACTCCGGGGAGGTCTCTGCAGGCTCCATCCCCAAATGACTAAGAGTTGTTACCAACCTGCCTCTGGCAACCCTCCCCATATGCTATAACTGGAGCACCTTCCTTATGAGGAGAGGCTGCAGCGTTTGGGACTCTTTAGTTTGGAGAGGAGGCGTCTGAGGGGGGATAGGATTGAAGTCTACAAAATTATGCATGGGGTAGAAAATGTTGACAGAGAGACATTTTTCTCTCTTTCTCACAATACTAGAACCAGGGGGCATCCATTGAAAATGCTGGAGGGAAGAATTAGGACTAATAAAAGGAAACACTTCTTCACGCAACGTGTGATTGGTGTTTGGAATATGCTGCCCCAGGAGGTGGGTATGGCCACTAACCTAGATAGCTTTAAAAGAAGCTTGGACAGATTTAAGAAGGAGAAGTTGATCTATGGCTACCAGTCTTGATCCTCCTTGATCTCAGATTGCAAATGCCTTAGCAGACCAGGTACTTGGGGGCAACAGCCGCAGCAGAAGGCCATTGCTTTCCCATCCTGTATGTGAGCTCCCAAAGGCACCTGGTGGGCCACTGCGAGTAGCAGAGTGCTGGACTAGATCAGTGGTGGCGAACCTATGGTACGGGTGCCAGAGATGGCACTTAGAGCCCTCTCTGTGGGCACGCGCAAACAGAGTCCCCCCCCCCCACACACACACATCTAGGCTGGCCTGGGCCGCTAGACTCAATTATTAGCATTAAACCTAAGACCTAGTTTTAGGGAAGCAGTGTAGGTAACCCTGTTAAGGACTGTTAAACCCCACTGATTTTCATGCGAAGAACTAAAGCACAAGCCTTTACCTGGGAGTAAGCTCGGTTGCTGGCAATGGGGCTTGCTTCTGAGTAAACCCTCCTAGGGTCGTGATTCACCCGTCAGAAGAGTTGCAGGGTTGCTTCAAAGCAAAGCCACTGACTACCACCAAGCTTACTCCCGGAGCCAACCGTTTTTTCTAAACTAAAATTAAGGTTAAATTGCCGTGCTGGCACTTTGCGCTAAATTAGTGGGTTTTGGGTTGCAGTTTGGGCACTCGATCTCGAAAAGGTGCGCCATCACTGGACTAGATGGACTCTGGTCTGATCCAGCAGGCTAGTTCTTATGTTCTTATCTTGCATGGAAAAGAATCATCTCAGAAAGGACCGGCTCAACTGGTTTGCAGCCGATCAGAATGGAGGCCGCCTCTCAGACACGAGGGGGCGGGGGGGGGGGCGCTTCGTTCCGCCCGGGCGCCGAGCCAAGCGGCGCGCGTCTCCAAGCGGCCCCTCGCCGTGCGCCGCCGCCTGGCTGGCTGGCAGGACTGGTTGGAGAGGCTCCAGCGCGCGCTCCGGGCCGCCGCACAGGCCGGCCGCCGCAATTAGCGCCAGTTAAGCCCGCCTCGCTGTAATTAGGCGGCCAGCGCGGAGCACGAGGCGTGGAAATTAGGCACCGGATGAGAAATTAGCCGCCGCATACATTAAGCCGGCGCCGGGGCCTCCCGGGGGCTCGGCGCGCGCTGGCTTTGGCGCAGAGCCCCGCTGCAGCTCAATGAAGCGGCCGGTCCCCCGGTGACCAGCAGCCAGCGGCCTTTGCAAGTGCCAGGCAGGCAGGCAGGCAGGCACGCAAGCGGCAGAATTTGGAGCTCCTTAGTGGAGGAGGAGGAGGAGGAGGAGGAGGAGGCAGCCCCCCCCCCCCCCGTTGGCAGTTGGCGTTTTGTTTTTTAGCAAAGCTACCCAGGAGATAATGATGCCTCTCCGCGCTTTTTTCAAGGTGTTTCAAGATCTCTGCCTTGTTTCGCCTTAATTAGAAGTAGGAGTTGGGGGAACTTCTTTCCCTGACCCCAATTTTTTGCACTGTTTTCCTGCCTCTGCGTAAAAGGGAGAACGGAGGGGAGGGGACAGAATGGGAGGGGGGGGGTTGCTGCTTGAAGCCAGGCAGGAAATTGGATTGGAGCAGCGCAGGACATAACATTTGCATCAAAATAATACAGCGGGCCAGAGAAAAATCACAATCACATCACTCGGAAGGAAGGAACGGAATACAAATTAAAGGGGAGAATGTAAATTTCGTGCCATTAAAGCCTCAATGGCCATTGGAAATGGTGCAAAAGCACAAAGGGGTTTTTTCTCTCTCCCCCCCTCCTATATGAGCATCATCCACTTTGATTATTCATACTTGTGTTTCTGCTTGAATTAAAGCAAGAGTGCTGGAGCCTGTTAAAGCAAAAATATTTGAATTGGTAGAGTGAACTCTCACCTTCGCTTGCATCCATTTACTTTTCAAATGAATACTAGATAAGTTAGTGCATTTTCTAATCGGCCTGTTTTCCCAGTGAGTGCTGCCATTACATACCAATTTCTTTTGAGGAGTGCCTCCTAAGAAACATTAAATACTTATAAATAAGGATCTGTCCATCACTTTCCAGCCTGGCTGCAAGAGATGCTTGACTAGTGCTCCAAGATCCGTGGCAGAAGACGGAAGGATTTGCCCCCTCTTGGAGGGCTTTTGCTTCCCGAAGAGGGGGCAGCGTAGGCAGAGGGGCGGCCTGGGTTTGTTTGCTTTTAAGGAGCCCCGTGTCTCTGTGGGTGGAGAAGCTTCTCCCATCTTGGGCTGTACTTGGAAAACCTTTGCCAGCACATGACCCTTGGGTGGATTCCGCAAGACTCCTGATGATACCTGCCAGGTTTGGTGAAGTTTGGTTCAGGATGTCCAAAGTTATGGACCCTCAAAGGTGTAGCCCCCATCTCCTATTACCTCCCATTGGAAACAATGGGGGCACCCCCTTTGGGAGACCATAGCTTTGGACACCCTGGACCAAACTTCACAAAACCTGGGTGGTATCAGTAAAGAAGAACTCCTCCTGATTGATACCTGCCAGGTTTGGTGAAGTTTGGTTCAGGTTGTCCAAAGTTATGGACCCTCAAAGGTGTAGCCCCCATCTTCTATTAGCTCCCATTGGAAACAATGGAGGATGGGGGCACCCCCTTTGGGAGCCCATAACTTTGGACCCCCTGAACCAAACCTCACCAAGCCTGGGTAGTATCATCAGGAGAGTCCCCCAAACAATCCCTGAAAGTTGGGTGCTGCTAGCAGCTAGCCTAAACAATGCGCCCCCCTGCAGGCCAAAAACAAAAAAACACTAAAAATGTTTTAAAAACCCACAAACGGGTGGGCGGAGCTTCGGACATGAATGGGGGGGTTGAACCGGAGAACCCCCTCTTACCTACGTCCTTGCGCATGGCACAAATATAACGTCTTCAGGATGTTATATACAGCATTCCGGGGAAGAACTCCGTGCAAGTCTGTTCCCCCAAACGGCTCAGGCCCATCATATTTCTCTCAACCTGGGTTTTACAAAAATCGCTACACCAGCAACCTTTTTTGCAAAATCTTGGGTTGAAAATGCTCCCGTGTGACCACAGCAGGCAGGAGACGCTTTATGGCGTAGGAGGTTAAGAGCTCGTGTATCTAATCTGGAGGAACCGGGTTTGATTCCCAGCTCTGCCGCCTGAGCTGTGGAGGCTTATCTGCGGAATTCAGATTAGCCTGTGCACTCCCACACACGCCAGCTGGGTGACCTTGGGCTAGTCACAGCTTCTCGGAGCTCTCTCAGCCCCACCTACCTCACAGGGTGTTTGTTGTGAGGGGGGAAGGGCAAGGGGATTGTAAGCCCCTTTGAGTCTCCTGCAGGAGAGAAAGGGGGGATATAAATCCAAACTCTTCTTCTTCCTCTCTGCCACCCTTTTGCTTCAGTTCCAGCTGCTGTCCACTACTTCCAAAGAATCTGCCCACCTGCCAGTTCGTGCAGTTCACTTAGCACAGGAGTCTGCATCCTGTGGCTCTCCAGATGTTCATGGACTACAAATTCCCAACTGGCCATGCTGGCAGGGGCTGATGGGATTTGTAGTCCATGAACATCTGGCAAGCCACAGGTTGCAGACCCCTGGCTTAGCATGTTGTAGGCCAGGGGTGGTCAACCAGTGGTGCTCCAGATGTCCACGGGTTACAATTCCCACCAGCTTATGCTGGCAGGGGCTGATGGGAATTGTAGTTCATAAACATCTGGAGCACCATAGGTTGGCCACTCTTATCAAAGGCTGGTTCTCGTAGGCGCATTCCACTCATGCAGAATAATGCACTTTCAAACTGCTTTCAGTGCTCTTTGAAGCTGTGCGGAATAGCAAAATCCACTTGCAAACAGTTGTGAAAGTGGTTTGAAAACGCATTATTTTGCGTGTGCGGAAGGGGCCTGAGTGTCTGCCATTTCACGAGTCCCTCAAGCACATTTTCTCTCTGTTGCAGCAAGACATTCGTCATCGCCTGGCCATTGCAGGAAAGTCCCTTTCTCTCTCTTTTTAAAATTTTTGTGTGTTGAACATGTGAAGCTATGCAGGTGCAGCCAATTGGATCGCAGGACAGTTGGCATGGCTGCGGGGGTTCAGTTCTGTATGCCTTCTTTATGCCTTACATATGCGTTGTAAACAAAAAAAATTAAAAAGAGAAGCATTTTCACTTGAAGTCACAAAAACAACCCAAATTGTTTTCATGGGTTCAAATCGCTTCCTGGACGTGTAAATGGCACACGTGTGAATGGGAAGAGGGCTCATTTATAATCGTTGCAACTCGTGACTGTGCGGAATCCACCATTGTCGCTCTTATTTATATATTTATATATTTATTTATTTTACTGTCTTCGTTCTTGCCTGACTCTTCATCTTCTGACCGTGGCAATGTCACTGGACTTGTACCTTTAAAATTCTTGGTCCCCCTTGTATTTGTCAGGACCACGCCTGTCAGTCGGTCTCTGTTATTTCCCGTTCGAGAGTCTGACATTATTTCCCTAAACAAACTCTATACCTTGTTTTGGAAGGTTGTTTCATGGTTACTGGTAGCCTATCAGTGAACTGCAGTGTATCCAGGTAAAGATCCTGAAACCGCATGTTCTGCTATCCCCCTGCCCTCCTGCCCCAATTGGCTACTGACAGTTTTCCAAGCTAGAGGCTGTGAAAGTAGGAAGAGATTTTCCCAAAACTGAATTTACTTTTATTGTCAAAGGCTTTCACGGCCGGAATCACTTGGGTGCTGTGTGGTTTCCAGGCTGTATGGCCATGTTCTAGCAGCATTCTCTCCTGACGTTTCGCTTGCATCTGTGGCTGGCATCTTTAGAGGATCCTCTGAAGATGCCAGCCACAGATGCAGGCGAAACGTCAGGAGAGAATGCTGCTAGAACACAGCCATACAGCCTGGAAACCACACAGCACCCAAGTGAATTTACTTTCCCATCACTGATCAGGGTTCTGGCTGTGTGTCCTGAACCCAAGTTAGAGAGTCCACAGATCTAAGGGCAGGCGCTCTCTGTTCAAACAAACCCCTGCCTACCTATGGAACTGTCTCCTGCCCAGTGATGGGATTCAAATAATTTAACAACCGGTTCCGGTGGTGGTATTTAAGTAATTTAACCGGTTCTGCCGAAGTGGTGTGAACCTGCTAAATTCCCACCACTGCTCTTGCCCCATCCCCTTCAAATTCCACAGAAATTCCACATGATGCTTGTTTAAACCAGTGGTGGGATTCAAAAATTTTAGTAACAGGTTCCCATGGTGGTGGGATTCAAACTGTGGCATAGCGCCAATGGGGATGGGCGGGGCACGATGGGGGCATGGCCGGGCATTCTGGGGGCGGGCATTCCTGGGCAGGGCTGTGGCAAGGACGCAGCCGCTGCGCCGGTCCTTGGGGAGGAAACGAATGCACGCAGGCGCAGGCTGCCACGCACGCTGGTGCACCTCCTGCTAGACTGCTTCAAGTTCTGCGTGCTACTGCTGAGAGGAGGGGCGTAACTAAGGCAAAAATCACGTGGCAAAATCACCCATTAGTAACCCCTTCTTGGCCCCCACAAATAATTAGTAACCTACTCTCAGAAACCTGTGAGAACCTGCTGGATCCCACCTCTGGTTTAAACCCGTTCATTCAACTTGGCTTGAGGCGACTCCATAGTGGCCGTTGCAATTAAAACATTTGTAGCAGTCAGCCCCATTTCAACAGCTGCCTACAAGCATTTCAAGGGTGTCTGTTTGGGTGGGGGGATAGAGGCTTGAGCTGGAAACCCAAAGAAATCAATGTGAAGAAACCCCTGCTGATTTTTTTTCCACCAGACCCATAATCCTTTAATTATAAAGTGGCCACATGAAAGGGTGCTGGAAAGAGTGACCATGAGGTTTCAAACATGCAAACAGCCCCATTCACCATGACAATTTGGCGATTTCACTGATTTCATTGGCATTTCTGTGTCCTGGCTTTCATGCAAGAACGTTGTCCCCCGTTTGCAGCGACCGCATTTCGCAGTGGTTCTGCACATACTGAATCACTGTGTTTACAATGGAAGCGGCCTGCTTGCTAGATCTGCAGATGCTCAAAGCACAACCAGAGAGCTTCCTTCGCACAAATCCTCACTTAACTTGCTCGAAATCTTTTTCCTTCACTCGCATTTAGAGTGCCTGCTTGCCAGAGCCATCATGACAAACATGTTTGCAGTGAGAATGAGCGGGGCTTGTAATGGTGTTTGTCTACTCCCCTTCCCCCTCCAACTTATGGAGTACCATGGAAACGGTCCAGATTCTGGAAGCCTCCCATCCAATTTGCTATGACTTGGCACTTGGCCAAACTGAAGTTTGTGTTTCTTTCGAAAGTTATTGGAGACCCATCCAAGGTTGAAATAGTTCCCAAGTGGTACGGCTCATCCCTTCTGGGCTGCAAAAGAGGTTGGCCCAGGGAAAAGAGTTTCCACAGCAATTTTGGACCGTGGCATCCCTATCTCTGTCTCCAGATGCTTGCGTGTGGCATTCATTTTAGTCCTTTCCCAGAGCGCTGACTTCCAGCGAGTCTTTCCAAACAAATTGCATTCTGATTTCAACTCTTCTGTATTTTGGTGTTGGTTTTTTCTTGTAAAGTGCTTACTGTCTAAGACAAAGGCTCTGCAGAACAGGAAGCAAGTCCGAGATGAGTCACGCTTTGAGCAATACACATGTTTTAAGTACAATCATTTCCCAAGAACTTGATTTTGGGAAGATTTCTCCCCCTCGCCCCAACATTTAAAAACTTAGGTGAAGCATATGTTGCATTATCATCTTTTAAGAACCCAGAGGTTAGTGATATTCTTTCCTCACAAATAGTCAATGTGATCTGAATGAATAGCATAGCCTTTATTGGCAGAACAAAAAAAACCACGACTAACATAAATAATATTAAACCAGGTGATAAAACTCAGGTAAATATAAATAAATTACAAACTCTGAATTATTTCCATGAGAAAATTTGCTACCTCTTCACAAAAAGCAGAATCGGAATTATTCAACAGGAGAAATAATCTGAACAAATCTGTTGACTCGGGTTGAAAAAGAGAAGATAAATTAACATACTTGGATCTAATTTTGGCAAATCGAGTACAGTGTAATAACTGGTGAGTCAGTGTGATCTAATACCTCCCCCCCGCAAAGACCAGTGTCTCAGGGTTAGAACGATCTGAGGTCTTATAGGGCCAGGTGATATCCTGTTGGATGCTGGCATAGCTGTTGTAACACCTGCAACCTGCAGTACTTCCTTTTCGCCAGCAGCAGCTGCTGCTGCTGCCCAGGTGAGGTACACAAGCCCATTTGCAACTTCCTCTCTGAGAAGAGGTCCTCATTCAGGGGTGCAGGTATGGGTGCTCCTGGTTTAAGATTCTGAGCATATTTCACCAGGTACAAAGACCACCACTGTTATGTGATTTGCTCAGGAGGTTCATGAAGGAAACTTGATACTCCAAACCCATGGAAGATGGTTATTTCCCAACAGCTTGCTACATTACATGGAAGTTCTAGAGAAGTACAAGGATGGAGAACTAGGTGAATGTGGGTAACAGGAATGAGGTTAGGCCCCAGTGGGCAATTAGTTCACATAATTCGCCTGTTGACTCTTCATAGAGCTCAAAACTGATGGAGAAGCACATAGTGGGGTGCCAGGAAGCTCCAGTAGAAAGATATCTTCCTGGGAGTCTTAGTAGACCACAAACTGAACATGAGTCAGCGGTGTGATACAGCGGCAAAGAAAGCCAATGTGATTCTGGGCTGTATCAATAGGAGTATAGTGTCAAGATCAAGGGATGTAATTGTACCTCTCTATTCTGCATTGGTTAGATCTCACTTCTCCTCTAACAGTGGAGGGAAGCAGTGTACAATTCTGGGTACCGCAATTCAAAAAGGATATTGACAAGTTGGAATGGATCCAGAGAAGGGCAACCAAAATGGTAAAAGGTCTGGAATCCATGCCCTACAAGGAGAGAGGGAGC
The DNA here is from genome assembly GCF_021028975.2 of Sphaerodactylus townsendi. Lineage (NCBI taxonomy): Eukaryota > Metazoa > Chordata > Lepidosauria > Squamata > Sphaerodactylidae > Sphaerodactylus > Sphaerodactylus townsendi. Next base: position 40,815,105 of record NC_059438.1, read on the forward strand.
TGTGTATGTTTGGTGAAGAGAAGAGAGATTCCACCTAATCATCAGGAAAAACCTCCTGACAGTCAGGGCTGTTTGACAGTGGAATGCACTACCTCGGAGTGTGGTGGAGGTTTTTAAAGAGAGGCCGGATGGCCATCTGACAGGAGTGTTTTAATTGTGTGTTCCTGCATTGCAGGGGTTTGGACTTGATGGCCCTTGAGGTCTCTTCCAACTCTATGATTCTATGATATCCTAAACAGATGAGCCAGTCAGAATAGATGGACTTTGAGTACTTACAGTATGACCTGGAATAAGATAGCTTCACATGTCCATACCCTTGTATGCCCATTAATGGTCTTTTGTTTTGGCAGATACCTCTTGCTATCTCAATACATTGTCTATAGGACACAAAAATCAGCTTTTATAAATGGAATGCCCTATTCTTTAGCCACTTAATAAGAGAGCCCTTCTTCTCAGAGCTCCGGAGCACACACAAGTCACCGTTGACTCCTACTAGAAACCAACACGATCTGCATTTAAGTAAGCAAGCCTTTGGTTGAGTTTCATTCCACCTCCTCTACTCTCAAAAGAAACAAGTTTTCTTAAACGCATTCATTTGGATTCTAGCTCCCAAACCTCTCCTCTAACACTGGAGGGAAGCATAGTCTGCAGTTTAGATTCCGGGGAACCGGTTGCCACGAAGTGTGAATACAATTCCAGCTGATCCTCCTGCAGCAAAGGCATGCTGTCACATGGATTTTATCCGTTTCGTTTCCCCTGCATCTTGTTAATTGCCTTAGGACGTCAGGCAGCTAGAAGGGAACAGAGAAAATATTCCTTAGGCAGTCAACGGAGGTTTCTGTACGTGGAGAGATGCCTTGTACACAAATCTGAAGCTGTAACTGAAACGTGCGAGAGTCTGCCTCTTATTTACAGGGGAGAAGATTTCCATTAGACAAGCGTGGAGCATATTTGCCTCTGAAGTGCATCAGACAATATAGCCCCATCTGAATGAGTTTCGACTAAGGCTGCCAATTGCCTGGATGAAAATGTCCTGTACCCTTTAACAGGCACTCAATGGGATATTATTTCTCAGTTAATGTTATTGTCCAGGGACAGGTGCAGAGGTGGGATCCAGCAGGTTCTCACAGGTTCCCGAGAGTAGGTGACTAATTATTTGCGTGTGCCGAGAGGGGGTTACTAATTGGTGATTTTGCCACGTGATTTTTGCCTTAGTTACGCCCCTCCTCTCAGCAGTAGCGCACAGAACTTGAAGCAGTCTAGCAGGAGATGCACCGGCGTGCGTGGCAGCCTGCGCCTGCGTGCATTTGATTCCCGCCCGGCGCAGCGGCTGCATCCTTGCCACAGCCCTGCCCAGGAATGCCCCGCCCTCGGAATGCCCGGACACGCCCCCGTCGTGCCCCACCCAGCCCCATTGGCGCTACGCCACAGTTTGAATCCCACCACCATGGGGACCTGTTTCTAAAATTTTTGGATCCCACCACTGGATATGCCTCTGGGCAGAGGCAAGGGATGTGCGGAAGAACGGGGGAGGAGGGACCCAGGACCCTCTCCCCAGTGGCCAACCTGTGTCTGCTTCAGGCTGCCAGCCAGCCTTGTCAGCAGCCCCACTCTAGTGGGAAGATGCTGACTCATCCTGTAGCTTTAGAGGCTCTTCGGTATGAGATGCTTCCAGGCAAGCAGGGGTGAGGATGAGAGGAACAGCATTCATGAAGGGGTAAAAGGGTCGGCGTAAGCATCCCCTAGAGAGGGGGCGGAGGAGGCGCAGTGCCACAGTCATTAATCAAGATAATCAAGGTAAGCTCAAAATCGTAAGATGAGAAATGGCACGTTTAAACGTTGCAATCATGGGAGTGAATGAACTGAAGAGGACGGATCAGGACATTTTGAGTCAGAAAAATTTGATGCGCTTACATGGGAAACGACACAGAAGAAACTGAGTTGCTCTAATAGCGAGCCGAGACGTAGCACAGCCAATCAGGGTCTATGATGCAAAGTTTGTCCAAAGAGTATCAATTAGATTTCATGGAAAGCCTATCGACATAAACATCATTCAAGTTTATGCCCCAAGTACAGATGCCGAAGAGGAAGAAATGGAAAGGTTTTATTCAAAAGTCCAGGAGGCAATGTCGAAGGGAGGGGGAACTGCGCCAGGGCGTGAACTACCCACCCGCACCTTCCACACCCCAAAATGCTTCCAACACACCCTAAACGTCCCCAGCCCCGCCTCCCCACATGACTGCAATGGCGGTGCCCGGGGCAAGGCGCCCCGGACGTCCCCTTTGCAGCAACGTACCTGCCAGGAGCAAATTGATCATACATCTAAACCTGTGCTGTTAAGCATAGGTAACTGAAATGCAGAAGTTTGAAACTTTTGAAAAATATTTGAAAGAAGAAGAAGAGTTTGGATTTATATCCCCCCTTTCTCTCCTGCAAGAGACTCAAAGGGGCTTACAATCTCCTTGCCCCTGTGAGGTAGGTGGGGGTGAGAGAGCTCCGAAGAGCTGTGACTAGCCCGAGGTCACCCAGCTGGCATGTGTGGGAGTGCACAGGCTAATCTGAATTCCCCAGATAAGCCTCCACAGCTCAAGTGGCAGAGCAGGGAATCAAACCTGGTTCCTCCAAATTAGATACAGATTAGATACAAATTAGAAAGCACAAATATTGTTGGAAGATTTGGGTTAGGATTTGGGTTAGGAGCATGAAATGAAGCAGGAGAGCAACTCATGAAATTCTGTGAAGACAACAATTTCTTCATTGCAAACGTGTTTCAAGCAACCAAACACATAATTGTATATGTAGACATCACTGGATGTCCAGTATAGACATCAAATAGACTGCATAATTAGAATGTGGAGAAATTCTATTCTCTTTGCAAAAACAAGACCAAGAGCTGAGTGTGGTACAGACCATGGATATTGAAAATTAGAATAAAGCTGAAGAAAAACACCTAGCATTTCATAGTGCCAAAATACATTCTAAAGCAACATTCCTTTTTAATTTTTTAAAAAATGTTTTACATATACATAGCTGCCAGAATGGCAAACCATCCACCCTACCATGAAAAAGGAAAGACAGTTGTCTTTCCCGCCCCAAATTATCTAGAAACCCATGCAGTGACTATTAAGATTAAAGTAAGAATAAAGAATAAAAGAAACTAAACTAAACAGCTCCCATCTTGCTTTCATCTTATAGATAGTATTTCTAAGATCTAATAATTTCTACTCTTATACTGGACCTTATTATTTTCCCCTTCCCTTTAAATTTGACCCTATTTATTTAACTGCCTGTCTATAAAAATCTGTACACAAATAGCATTACTTTCTTTGAATAACTGTCTCCACCTATTACTTAATTTTTTGTAAACCCCAGAACAATGCCTAACTTTTACACATCTTCTTATGTCTATTTATTTACCCTAATATCATTAATCTAGGAAAAAACTGTTTTATTTCCCTGTATTTCTCTCCAACCCATCTTATCTCTGTGTCTATCGATTTATGCCCTTGGTGTTACAATCCTTTCTTCCTGGTAGAATAAAAGAGATGGGTTGGAAAGAGATGAGAAGGAAAGTACACTCAGATTGTCTAAAAAATGTTTTTGTTCTTGTTGAAGAATTTCCTTGCGTCTTAGACATCTGTAATCTTCTGATTAACTTCATTGAAGGTAAAACATAAACCCTTGATCAATAGACATCTTAAAGGAATCTTCTTTTTTTAAGGCATCCATAAGAAATTTGTATTCCTTTCATTTCAGTATTATTTCTTGTGGTAGTTCTCTCATTATGATCAAATCTTGACCTTGATGTTGCATCTTTTTTTTGGTAGTGCAAACAAGTCTTTACGGCACTGGCCCCGGCCTGGTGGAACACCCTTCCTCCAGCTGTCCGGGCCCTGCGGGACCTGTAAGGGCCTGTAAGACTGTGTTGTTCCACCGGGCCTTTGGAGTGTCCAGCTGCTGACATGGTGCCCCTTACTGCCCTGCACCCTAGGGCGGTACATCAGATCCCCTCATATTGAGGGGGTCCTGCCATCAAGTGGGGGTAGGTTTTAGAATTAGAGGTGGGGCCTTTTGGCGTATGTATTATGGTTTTGCTGTTTTATGAGTTTTAAGCAGCTGTTACATGGGATGGAGCCTATGTGTTTATATTTGTCGACCTCCTGTTGATGTTTGTAGTGAATGTTGTTCACAGCCGAATTACCGAGGGATGGTGATATATAAATAAAAAAATAAATAATAATAATAATAATAATAATAATAATAATAATAATAATAATAATAATAATAATAATAATAATAATAATAATAATAATAATAATAATAATAATAATAATAATAATAATAATAGAGATCTTCGTGTCAAATACATCACACCATTTTGGAGAAGGTTCTTATTTTTGGCAACCACTGACCTCACACTAGATATTTTATCACCCATAGCTTCCATTTCCCCAACAGAAAGGGACATAAATGCCACCAACTCTGGAATTAATTCTTTTTGGAGATCTTCATTATCTTTTTCTGAAAGGGCACTAATCCTTAAAGAACATTATCTCTGCTTCAGATCCAAGCTAAGCAATTCCTCTGCTTGCTGCTGGATTTCCTTCAAATTTACATCAAGTTTTGTCTCCAACATTTTGTATCATCTATTACTTTTTTCTGATCTGCATTGACTCTTTTTATCTCTTTTTTAATTTCAGCCATCTCCCCCATAAATTTGTCTATGTTGCTCACTTTAATCCTCATCTCAGCCATACCATATTCGCCACAGCTCTCTTTTACTAAAAGCAAGCTGGAGTTTGCCTTTTTCTTCTAAGAAAATCCTCGGGGTGGGGGCGAACCAACACTACCGACTCCGCTTCTTCTGCACATGGCCCTTTAAGAACCCAGGGAGCTGGCCTCAATCTGAGCGCCTCACCACCCTGCCTCTGCTGCCTGACTGGGATAGCCTCCTTGCCCCAGTTCTGCCTTGCCCAAGCCAGGACTGTGCATGTCAACCAGCCTCATGGACAGTGGGATTCGCACTCTGGACAGTTCCGTTGTGGAATGGAAAGGGTTATCTTATACTAAAAAAAAACAAGACACCACCATATAACGATGTGAATTGAAAAGGGAAAGTGGGATTTCATTTGACCACCCCAAAAGGCTATGCTGCGGATCATTGGACCTGCATGGACATCTGTGTGGGTTGCGGACTGTGATGAGAAGGACAATTGCCACAGCAATGCGTGGCCAGCCCCCGCTAGTAAATAATAAATAAATAAATAAGAAGTACCAGATGTTCAAGCTGGATTCAGAAAAAGAAAAATCACTAGAGTTCCCATTGCAAATGAACATTGGTTGCTGCAACACGTGAGAGAATTTCAAAGGAAAAATCAGTGTGTAGATCTGTGTAGATCATGACATCTGCTTTGATATGGAAGCTATATTCTGGACAAGAAGCTTCTAGTACAGAATTTGGAGAAATAGAATGGGTTCCATTTGGCAATGGTGTCAGGCAAGGATGTGTTTTATCTTCCTATCTATTCAATCTGCATGCAGAATATATAATAAGGAAAGCTAGCTTAGATTTTGATGAAAGTGGAATGAAAATTGGTAGAAGCAACGTTCACAATTTGAGATACAAATTGAAATGCAAAATGTCTGTTTGCAGCAGAGGCGGAGCTACCAGGGGACCGGGGGTGTGCGTTGCACTGGGTGCATGCTGGGGGCGGAAAATCACCTCCCGCACCCCTGTGGCACCCCACTCCCCTGCTTGCCCCCCCCGCTGTGCCCCCCTGCCCCTACACTTACCTTATTGAAATAGTGCAGGCTGGAGAAGCGGCCTGTTCCCTTCAGGCTGAAACTGGCCTGGGGGGAACTGCATTTCCCAGGAGACCTTGCGAGCCCCAAGGTCTCATGGGAAGTGTAGTTCCCACCAGGCCATTTTCAGCCTGAAGGGAACAGGCCGCTTTTCCAGGCTGAAGTAAGGTAAGTGTGGGGGGGGCGGGGGGGCAGGGCACTGCGAGAGGGGGCAAAAACACAGAGTGCACAACAAGCTGAAAGTTGACTCATTTGAAATGCGGGGCTGGTGGAGAGTTTTGCAGATACTGAGGACCACCAAAAAGAAATAAATGGGTTCTACATCAAATAAACGGGTTCTACATCAAAATACGCCTAATTCTCACGTGGATATGAAGGTGACTGAGATTCATGCAGGGAAAGCTTTGAATGAGCAGCAGTGGCGTAGGAGGTTAAGAGCAGCAGTGGCGTAGGAGGTTAAGAGCTCGTGTATCTAATCTGGAGGAACCGGGTTTGATTCCCAGCTCTGCCGCCTGAGCTGTGGAGGCTTATCTGGGGAATTCAGATTAGCCTGTGCACTCCCACACACGCCAGCTGGGTGACTTTGGGCTAGTCACAGCTTTTCGGAGCTCTCTCAGCCCCACCTACCTCACAGGGTGTTTGCTGTGATGGGGGGAAGGGCAAGGAGATTGTAAGTCCCTTTGAGTCTCCTGCAGGAGAGAAGGGGGGAATATAAATCCAAACGCCTCCTCCTCCTCCTCCTCCTCCTCCTCCTCCTCCTCCTCCTCCTCTTCTTCTTCTTCTTCTTCTTCTTCTTCTTCTTCTTCTTCTTCTTCTTCTTCTTCTTCTTCTTCTTCTTCTTCTTCTTCTTCTTGAGGAGTTCATATCGAGGAAGAAGAGGTTAAAATGTCCTTTGCCAGTGTCTGAATTTGCCTACAGGAAAGCACAGGAGGTGAGTGGTAATGGGAGGCCTTCTACGTCATGAAGGCTGGATGGGGAAGTTCTGAAGACTGGATTAGTTGTTCACCTCAGCTGTACAGCACCTACCCAGAATATTTAGCAGATAGGCCGCAGTTGTAACTCAACTGACCGAATCCTAATGAATGCACAGAACAGTCTAGTATTGCTCCCCTGTGGGAGGGATTCCATCTTGGTTCTTCGTTGCTTTGGAGAAGAGCACCTCTCAATAATGAAAGCTGATTGCCTTGCCACCAAACAATTACCCAAATGGCCACCTCGTGTCTTCGGAGCCGCTTGATTTTAAACACTTTGGAAAACCAGCTCCATTTTCTGCTTTAGTGAATAACAATTCTCTGCACTATCACATTAGAATAAATAAGCTACAGTTGCATCGCACTGTTATAAAAGTTCCCAGTGATTTTAACAAGAGTTTCTAGCAGACCCGTTTTTCTTCATAGTTAGTCAAGTGGAATGATTCCTGAAGGCAATTGTTTGTGGCAGAAGAAATGTACTTAGCCTTCTCACTTCACTCTCCCTATCAGAAATTTCTGAGCTTAACCAATGCCTTATAAGCTGTTTGGGGTCCTTTGTTGTTAAATCATTAGAAGGCACTGAAGGATACAGAAGCCAGATACTAAAGCAGAATCCCCAGAACCGGAAAGACGGAGCTGACGGAAAGTTAAAACAAGCAAATAAGTAATACTAACAGTGCAAACCTAAACAGAGTTGCACCCAGAGGTGGGATCCAGCAGGTTCTCACAGGTTCCCGAGAGTAGGTTACTAATTATTTGTGTGTGCCAAGAGGGGGTTACTAATTGGTGATTTTGCCGCGTGATTTTTGCCTTAGTTACGCCCCTCCTCTCAGCAGTAGCGCACAGAACTTGAAGCAGTCTAGCAGGAGGTGCACAGGCGTGTGTGGCAGCCTGCGCCTGCGTGCATTCATTTCCCGCCCAAGGACCGGCGCAGCGGCTGCGTCCTTGCCACAGCCCCTCCCAGGAATGCCCCGCCCCCGAAATGCCAGGCCACGCCCCCATCATACCCCGCCCAGCCCCATTGGCGCTACGCCACAGTTTGAATCCCACCACTATGGGAACCTGTTACTAAAATTTTTGGATCCCACCACTGGTTGCACCCTTCTAAGTACAACTCAGTGGGGGATTAGAAAGAGGTGACTTGGTTTAGGATTGCACGGTCCCAAATCCTCCTATAATCTCTTTCAACGTTGGTATATATTTATCAACAAATGAAAGTACCAAACAATGAGACTGAATACTGATTGTCCTAACCAGGGGTCTGCAACCTGTGGCTCTCCAGATGTTTGTGGACTACAAATCCCAGCATTTGTAGGGGCTGATGGGATTTGTAGTCCATGAACATCTGGAGAGCCACAGGTTGCAGACCCCTGAAGGGGTTTTTAAGCACCTGCCAGTTCAGCCTGTGTCCCACTATCCCGAGTGAGAGATTCTGGCCTTTCTGCGTGACTGGTTTAAAATGTTTTCCAGCTCTTCACTGTTACATTTTCCCTGTGGTGTTCCATATGTTTTCCCCCACCTGTTTGGTTCTGGAACATTTTCACTTAAATTTTCTCCGTTGTTTCCGAGAATACTTTTACCGCAATGTTTTCCCTTGAAACGTTTCCAAGCTAGCTTCCCTCACAGTGTGATCATACTGAAACCTTTCTCCCCAGCCCAAAAGCCCCCTATGCAGTTGCCTAACCTCCCCTTTGCTGCTTGGCCTGCCAATTTTTCCCACCCCTCCCCTCACTGCTTCACCCCTCTCAGTGGTGTAGTGGTTCAGAGCAGGTGTACTCTAATCTGGAGGAACCGGGTTTGATTCCCTGCTCTGCTGCTTGAAGCTTGTCTGGGGAATTCAGATTAGCCTGTGCACTCCAACACATGCCAGCTGGGTGACCTTGGGCTAGTCACAGTTCTTCTGAGCTCTCTCAGCCCCACCTACCTCACAGGGTGTTTGTTGTGAGGGGGGAAGGGCAAGGAGATTGTAAGCCCCTTTGAGTCTCCTTTAGGATCTCTTTACAATCTCCTTGCCCCTGTGAGGTAGGTGGGGCTGAGAGAGCTCCGAGAAGCTGTGACTAGCCCAAGGTCACCCAGCTGGTATGCGTGGGAGTGCACAGGCTAATCTGAATTCCCCAGATAAGCCTCCACAGCTCAGGAGGCAGAGCGGGGAATCAAACCTGGTTCCTCCAGATTAGATACACGAGCTCTTAACCTCCTGCGCTACTGCTACCCTGACAGGGCAAGGCCAAATTCTCTGCGGCTGCTGCTGCTGCTGCTGCTGCTCACCAGGGCAGGAGAAGAGCACTTTGCGTGTGACACAATGCGAGAAGTATTTATCTATTTATATTCATTACACTTTCTTTGTGCCTTCTTTGATGGTGGCCCGTCATGCAACACTGATCAAGGCTTCTGGAACGTCAAGCTCTGGGGATGCCAACTAACGCAGCTGCCAGCCTCCTTATGAACGTGGAGGGTGTTTTCTGTCCATTGCCCTGGCTGCCAGACTGCTTCCAGACCCTTTCCAGTTTGCAGGGTTCACATTTAAATCCCTTCATGGTATAGCTCACATATTTTAAAGACTGTCTATATGAGCCTCTGACCCACAATGTTCAATCATGTTCTTCTAACAGGTCTTCTCATCCACCCCTTTATAGCTTATGGACCAATCACATTAATGGGAATGGTTGCCTACCATTTTTCCCTACTGGGGTTAATAGTAACTGGGTAGGGTGGCAATTTGTATTAGGGGAAAAGCCTGTCACGCAGGTGCTTTTAAATAACATGATTATCACTGAAAACCTTAAATTCCAAATAAGCAGTTCTGTGTTTTTCATCAGTAAGCAATCTCTCATCTCATTTGGTGAGGGGCTAGGGTTAGCTGTAGATCCTTTGTTGGTAGTGTAGTATATAATTACATAAATAAACTTCTCCACTCAGTCTCTTGGCAAGGCAGGGACGCTAGCTTTCATCGACTGAAAAAAGACTAGGAATCTGCCGCTCTTCCTGTTACTATAGTTTGCCTGCCTCTAGTGTAGAGTATGTAGTTGTCTAGAGATTACGAATGTGTGTGGAATTTATAGTTTTTGTGTCACTTCCTTTGTTGGTCAGCTTGGCCTATCAGCCAGTGGCGTAGTGGTTAAGAGCAGGTGCACTCTAATCTGGGGGAACCGGGTTTGACTCCCTGCTCTGCCGCTTGAGCTATGGAGACTTATCTGGGGAATTCAGATTAGCCTGTGCACTCCCACACATGCCAGCTGGGTGACCTTGGGCTAGTCACAGTTCTTCTGAGCTCTCTCAGCCCCACCCACCTCACAGGTGTTTGTTGTAAGAGGGGAAGAGAAAGGAATTTGTAAGCCCCTTTGAGTCTCCTTACAGGAGAGAAAGGGGGGATATAAATCCAACTTTTCTTTTTCTAGTAGATTTTTGTTCCACATATTCTCCAAAGCATTCTGAAGGGCATGTGTGACTACTACCACTACCACCACCACCACCACCACCTCCTCCTCCTCCTCCTCCTCCTCCTCCCTCCCTCCCTCCCTCCTCCTCCTCCTCCTCCTCCTCCTCCTCCTCCTTCTTCTTCTTCTTCTTCTTCTTCTTCTTCTTCTTCTTCTTCTTCTTCTTCTTCTTCTTCTTCTTCTTCTTCTTCTTCTTCTTCTTCTTCTTCTTCTTCTTCTTCTTCTTCTGTGTATAGAAGCACGTATTCCTGCCTGCCTAGCAGGAACCATGTTTATCTAGACCCCTATCTAATGAGGCAGAACCACAATGTTCAGAAAAGGGAAATGCTGAATACAACAGAACCAATTGGGGCCATCTTGTTCTCATCACACACACAGCTGATGCTGACTCATTTGTTCCTTTCCCAGCCTTGCCCAGTGCTTGGGAAACTGAAGCCAGGTAGTTTGGCTCCTGAATGTTGGCAATTAGTTAATCTGGACTTAATGCGCCACGTGCGCAGAAGAGTTCATGCCCAGTTTAATTCGAAATTTTCTGACTATACTTTAGGGGCGGGTTTTGCTGTTTTTCAGCATCATCCCATTTCAGCCCATTTCATGGTCCTGTCGAACGTGGTGGCAGCCATTGAGAGCTGCCCTCTACTTTAAACTGCATCTCCTGAATTCCATTTCCTTAGCACAGTGGTGGCGAACCTATGGCACGGGTGCCAGAGGTGGCACTCAGAGCCCTCTCTGTGCACACGCATGCACAGAGTTCATCATGTGGGGGCCCCCCCACACACATCTCTAGGCTGGCCTGGGCACGATCCTTTACCTGGAAGTAAGCTCGGTTGCTGGCAATGGGGCTTGCTTCTGAGTAAACCCTCGTGGGGACGTGATTCACCCATTCGAAGCCTTGAATGGTTGCTTCACCACGCTTATTCCTGAGTAATGTGCGCCTTGGAGCCAACCGTTTTTTCTAAACAAAAACCTAAGTATTCAGGTTAAATTGCTGTGTTGGCACTTTGCGCTAAATAAGTGGGTTTTAGGTTGCAATTTGGGCACTCGGTCTCGAAAAGGTTCGACATCACTGCCTTAGCATGTCAACCAACCAAATCTTAGGAAATGCCTTTTGTTTATAGTGATGATCGAGGAATGGTGTTTAGTGGAAGAAGTATACACATTATTGAGATATTTTATAGATAATGTGTTAACCAACAAATACTTTTCTTGGAACAGAGATTCAATTAACTCAGATCATCAGACAATACTTTCATTCCGCTGCTGTTCAATGCAGGGGCCCATCATTTTTCATCATTTTTAGAAGGGCAGGAAAGCATAAGCATAAGCATTTTATTGTCATGGTGCACGCACAACGAAATTTACAGCAGCCTTCCTCGATGCACACAATTCCAGACTCATACCCCATCCTCACTTTCCCCTTCCTCCACCCATCCCTACACAGCCCCAAACACATCGACACGAAGCCGCGGAGTTCAGCGTAGCCACAGCTCTAGAGTAGAAGCTGTCTCTAAGCCTCTTTGTCCTAGTTTTGATAGACCTGTATTGTCTGCCAGATGGTAACAGTTCAAAAAGAGAGAGTGCTGGATGAGACGGATCTCTCAGAATATTTTTGGGCTTTCTTTAGGCTCCGGGAATTATAGAGTTCTTCCAAGGGGGGGAGAGGGCAGCCGATAATCCTCTGTGCAGTAGTGATCACCTTTTGGAGCGCCTTCCTATCTGCCACTGTGCAACTGGAGAACCATACACAGATGCAGTAGGTCAAGACAGTGAATGTTATGTTGCAGTGCATTTGGTGAATGTCAACTTTTGCTGTGAACGTCTGAACAATCCAGTATACACAAGTGAATGTTGACCAGATTTCCTAAATGGAATTATGAGCATCGACCTCAGAATCTGACTTAAGCCTGCTAAAGTCACTGGAACATTAATGCAATGAAATAAATGAAGTGGACCTTTCTCACCTTTCCCATTCACAAGAAGAATGTGCTTATCACCATATTCCTTCTTCTTAAGCATTGTTATGAATCAAGAAACCGAGAAGCAGTCCCGGAATCTGGCTGATAAAGTGAGGGATTTTCCAGCTAGAGGAAAATAGACCTAGGAAAATCCTACGCTTAGGGTTTTCCCCCACAACGTGCATGAAGACGTATGGACACACCTTATACTGAATCAGATCACTGCAAGAATGAGGAAATTTTGGTGCTGCTAGCTTAAAAACTGCGCCCCCTGTAGGCCAAAAACCGAAAAAACACTAAAAAATTTAAAAAACTCACAAACGGGGGGCGGAACTTTGGACATGCAATGGGGGGGTTTGAACCTGAGAGCCCCCCGCTTACCTACATCCTTGGCTCAGACTAAGGCCGTTTCTGCACTGGCGGCATAAGCGGCTGAACACCGGCATAATTCATGCCGGTGGAGCCACGGGACCGTGCAGGCAGTCCCGAAGCTGCTGCGGGCCACAGGACCCCCTTTTCTTCCAGGGGTTGGAGGACAGCGTAAGCGTGTCCCTTCTCTCTCCAGAGCTTTGGGGGGAAGAAAAGGTAAGGAAACAACACAAACAGGCAGCGCCTAAAAGCGGCGCCCTCATGCTGGTGCCCTTCGCAGGGTGCCAGTGGGAAGACGCCACTTTCCAAATAACTCGCTCACTGATATACTTTTACACATTTATTTAAATAAACATTATTAGAGCTTCTATCCAAGCTCAAGTAATTGTTTGTGAAACTCAACTTGCAAATGTCTTACCTTGCAGGGTTGACTTCTTGATTAACCTCTGATAGGCCTGTACACCTAATCCAGGGGTGGGCAATTATTTTTCCATGGGGCTGCATAAGAAACAGAAAATATTGTGGAGGTCTGGGCCAAAAGGCAGAGGCGCTTTTGAAAGCTCCGCAGAAGCCGGCAGCCAAGGCAACCGGCTTCTGCAGGGCTTTCAAAGGCACCTCGCTCCCCAGCACGGCAGGGGGGCCAGTCAGGGTCATCCGGTGGGCCGGATGTGGCCCGCGGGCCGTATAATGCCCAGGTCTGACCTAGTCCGTTGGTCTCTCAGCTGAGGGTTAGCTTAGAGGACCTGATGCTAGCTCATTACCCAAGGCAATGAGGATTCATTCCTCATACAGAGTGTTTTCCTTTTGACCCTCACTCTGGAGTCTTTTTGTGGGACGAGGGAACTTTAATAAGCACTATTTAATATGCACACCAACAACCCACACATTATGCTCACAAGACAACGTATTAAAGTCGTGGCTTGAGTCGCGCAGCCCCCCCTCATAGTAAGCCAGCTGCTGCCCGGGGAAATCTGGGGACACAAAATACCCCCAAAAGCCCCTATTAAAGTCATGTGGGGGGTGGAAAAATCGCCCCCACACTTCTGGGAAGGAGGAGGGGCATGGCTGGGCCTTGGTGCAACGTGCGCATTTTGTGCCGAGGCCCAGTCACGCCCCTCCTTCCCAGAAGTGTCTGGGTCTCGGCACCCCCTTCACAGTGCCACGCCCCCTCGCACCCCCCCTTACCTGAGTTCAGCCAGCTGCAAAAAGTAGCCAGCTGAAAAAGTAGCCTGATGGGAACAACACTTCCCAGGAGACATTGCGAGCGAGTTGGGGCACCAGGCTGCTTTTTACATTAATTCAAAACTCAGGTAAGTGGGGGGACGGGCCCCATTTTCCCTCCCTACGCCACTGCTTCCCCTCCTTATTTTTGTAAACATTCAGCCTGATTCATAGCACACTCATTCCACATTCACATCATTTGTCACCAATCACTTACTGAATTCAATTCAAGCTACTCATGACTGCCTACAAAGCTCTGAATGATCTTGGACCCCCATATCTGCAAGACCCCCTCTCTCGCTATGCTCCGCCACAACAGCTTCGCTCCTCTGAGCAAATCCTTTTGGGTGGAATTGCCAACTTCTAGGTGGGAAAAGTGCTTGAGCCTAAGCATACACGTTTTAAAACACTCTTCACGCCTCAGAAATATGAATTTGGATACTCCAATTGTTGAACATTTCATTAAGAATGAAGAAGAAGAGTTTGGATTTATATCCCCCCTTTTTCTCCTGCAGGAGACTCAAAGGGGCTTACAATCTCCTTGCCCTTCCCCCCTCACAACAAACACCCTGTGAGGTAGGTGGGGCTGAGAGAGCTCAGAAGAACTGTGACTAGCCCAAGGTCACCCAGCTGGCGTGTGTGGGAGTGTACAGGCTAATCTGAATTCCCCAGATAAGCCCCCACAGCTCAGGCGGCAGAGCGGAGAATCAAACCTGGTTCCTCCAGATTAGGTACACGAGCTCTAAACCTCCTACGCCACTGCCTCCTACGATAGATGATATGAGGGTTACTGTTATAGACCATGTTGGCAACATTGGCTCTAAAGAACAAATTGATATTAAACTTAGGAGACTTGAAACCAAGTACTGCCTGCAGTTGGCAACTACATCTGCAAGGGGACTTAATCAAACCATAAATTTTGCAGCTTTCTTATAACACCTGTATTCAGTTACATGCTAACAATATCAGTCCTATCTGTGTTATTCTCTGCCTCCTACTTCATTATCCTATGTGAAGATTGTGAGAGCTTATGCTACAAGTGAGGGAGTTTAAAAGAGGTCTTAAAAATTGACACTGCAGAAATTTAGACTTTATTTATTAACAACTAGCGGGCCCGGCCACGCATTGCTGTGGCTGAGTCTGATGAAGTGGAAAAGAAAGAAAAGGGGAAGTGAATGGTTCGAACATGTGTCATTGCACAATGCTTGCAAGGGAGGGAGGGGAGGGGCAAGGGGCCCCTCACTCCCTCTCTCCCATTCCCTTGCATGGCACCCTGCCCCATCCCTCCCTAACATTCCCCTTCCTCTGCTAGGGTGGGTGGGCCATGTCCAGGTGGCAGGCCCTGTCCCTTCCACTCCTTTCCCTTGCAGACAAATTACGTAGCTGAAAACACGCTGGGAGGCATGAGCTATGTTGTGTTCAAATTTCAAAGCATTTGGTCCATCAAACCCCTGGACACTCCCTCACAGCAGCCCTGCTCGTTCCTCCGCTAGGGTGGGTGGGCCATGTCCAGATGGCAGGCCCCATCCGTTTCACTCCAGATGGCAGCGGTTTTCAAGGAAGGCATGGTTGGTTCACCGCTTGCCCAATGGCAATAGAGGGTGTTGCTTTGGCGACCAGCAGATGGTAGCTGTTGTGGAGAACAGAACTTCATGGTTCCAGCTATGCACAGGTGTGGCATGTACACAATAACGGGCACAGTTGTGACATGTTCACAACAGGAGGTGTGGAAACAGTATGGAAACCTGGCCGCCATTGCTTTCACGAAGCGTTGTGTGCCAGAATTTCAAAGCAATCGAAGTCCAGTGGTTTTGGAAGATTACCTGTCAACCAGAAAAAAATGCACTGATAGATTTATATATATATAGATAAGTGAATATTACTTTTGGAATATTTACAAAACATCTGGCAATTCATTTTGCTTATGGATTTTTTGAATATGTTATTTATTTGCAGACCAAAAAGAGAAGTCTTTATATCCTAAAAGGAATAATTTTTTACTTCTGTCATTTAGTAAGTAAGAATACACATATCGTCAATAATATTTTTTAAATTAAGTTAATGATGTACTCTTATTACCTCTACTGCATTATATTGTGTTATAGTTTGTCAAACTTGAAGAAGAACATTTGAAATGCTACATCGATCTGGAGGTGGCATCTTTGACTACACTTTATGGATGTTTCATTGAGAACGTTGCCTTGTGTTTACTTTTGTCTACTTTTGTGTAAAGCTTACATGCTATAGAAAGATGACTTCTGATTTTGAAGAAAAATAGTGGTTACGTTATCATCAGTAAAGATTTTCTTAAATTGATTCTCTTAGTAGAATCACGTAGTTATTGCCCTATTGGGTAAGGTACATCTTGGGTGTGAATTCTTATTATACTTAACTTCTAGGTGGGGTCTGGAAACCTCCTAAAATTTCAACGGATCTCCAGACTGTAGACATCAGTTCCCCTGAAGAAAATGGCGGTGTTAGAGGGTGGATTTTAGTCTGCTGTGGTCCTTCCTCTTCCGAAACCCCACTCTTCCAAGAGTCCACCAAAAAAATTCCAGGAATTTCCTAACCTGAAGTACAGTTTCCACCTAAACTTTTCAGCTGCAGAGTGAGGAGTTGTTACAACAAGGTTATCCATAGGAACAATAATGATTCAGTGTCCGGTTGGTTACACCCAGGCACAACCTGGTTGGGAGGATGGTCTGGCTGAATCATCACAGTGCATGACTCCATGCTGTTCCCAGTGTGTGTTGTGTTATTGTTACCGCTGTTTGCCAGGTAACAATAAGTGATTTCAGCTCAGCAACTTAATGAGGCGCAGGAAGCAGGCGTTCTTCAAAGCAACCGGATTTTATTGCAAGTGGTGGTCACAGCTCGGTCAGGAGAGAATCGCCCCTTGCAACGCAGTGCAAGAACTTTTATTCCCAAAACTTCAAAGGGAGCAAAGGGGCAGGGAATTGGAGGTGAGGGGGCAAGTCCCTCACCCAAACACCAATCAAAACAAACAACACAAAAACAGGATACATTTACAACTTCTGAAAAGATTACAAATCTCGCTGTCAAGCGTCTTCCCGCGAGATCTCGCAATGGTGCTGAACAGAAAGCAGATAACGTCCATTCATAAAATCCAGGTGAACATTTTGCAGCACCCAGCTAGAATCCCTTATCAGATTAAACGCGCCGTACTCATGGCTAATACCCTGGGGCTCCCGCCCATCGCTATGGCTGCACAAAAGAAAAGTTCAAACATCCGATGGTGAATTACCGTCTTCCAACAGCTGGGGACCTTTGGGTGCTAACAACAGATTCGATTTACAAGTCCAAAGAGGGTCTTTGTCTTTACTGTCCAAGTGTCGGCTGGGCATTGGTCTAAACTACATTCCAGAGCTAACTTTCGCATCCCTTAATATCAAACCTTCACGGCCACTTAGCTTTGGCCGCATCAGGCACTAATTTCAAAAAGTAACATTTCTAAACTTAAACGTGAAGGGAAACCTTAAGGGGACCAACACATGTAACGCCACTTTATGGGCAGGGCTTTGAGACTACTTATTGGCATGGCTTTCTTCATCTAACAATAATAAAACCGTAGCTGAAGAACCTAACTAAAGCTAACATCCTACAACTGCACGGCACATCATAAATTCAACTTGAAGGGGCTTTTATTACATCCTATAGAAGGCATGACAAGAGGGAAACCGTGCCAGTGCTTTTTTACAAACACACATATCAGTTCTCTGTGAACCTTTATATGGAGGCTGCTGAACCACGAAGTCTCCGCGTCCGGGCGTAAGGAACTGGTGTAGCAATGACAACCTGACTTCAGGAAAATATTTTGTTTATTTTCCTGGTGGTAACATTATGCTACCAGAAGGATTAGGGGATGGCCCTGGGCCACTGGGGCCCTCTGCTTGCAAATTAGTTGGGAATCGGGATCCGGGTCACTCAAACGCTTCTGATCCCCTACATTAATCCTGCGGCTGGACATTTTGTTACCCAGCTGATTGGTACAGGAATGAAAGGAAGTAATGTTTACGAGGGAGTCTTTGCTTTGCGGCCTGAAGCTGTCAACTGTAGAAAAGCGGGGGAGTCGTTCGACTGAAGGATGTCAAGAAATGTTGTACGCGGGGTTTTGTTCATGGGAGGTTTCCCGTAATACATGTTGACGGTTTTGAAATTGGGCCTGTGTTGCTGAACAATGAGGGACAGTGCAGCTTACATAGCAGAAAATCCATAGTCTCCAGGCACAGAGAAGAATAGCAAGATGTTGACCTTCACTGCAGCCAGCGCTATGAGCTGATTTGGGACGATAAGAGCAACGAATCTGTCAGTCTTCCGTGCCTTTTTTATTGACTAACTGACAGTTTGTTATTTCTGTGTCAGTGTCGGCTGTACCACAGTGTCACGAAAAATATAATTCACACACCTATTGGGTGTTTATTGGACTTGAGATTGAAACCCTCTTATCAAAAAAAAAAAGAAGACCTCTTTTAAAAGTAGAAACATTTGGAGATAAGTGGGTCTGTCAAATTACTCCCTTTCCCCCCCTGGTTTCCTGATGCACAGCCCTCAGGTTACATCTTTGAGTGTTCATCACCGGTTTATAATTACACTAAAGCTTTACAGCTCTGTTTTAAGAGTCCAAAGAAACGACGCGTTGACTCTGTTCAGGTGGGGGAAAGCATTTTACCGGGTCATATTTCACAGGGAGGTGAAGAGCTCAATACTGCATTGTAAAAAATCAACTTCGGATGAAATGGGAGCATAATGCTGGGCTTCAAGTTTGTTTCTCCAACAAATAAAAATGAAAGTTACTGAGCATTAGGATCTTTTGTGGAAGTTCCCAAGGAAAATGTACAGAGGAGGTCGTATCTGTGGAAGTCTCATACGCACTTGTTAACAATATCTCAGTTGGATGCCTTGTGATTTGTGCGATGGTTGACAAACAATTATTTGAACGAGGATTCACCCAGACAATGAAAAGCAATTATTTCATAGTTTTTGTTACTCTAGTCTTCCCCTCCCCCATATACTTTGTGCAGCTCAAGTTAGTTTATGTGATGAATTGAGAAGGTTCAAAAATGTGTCTCCTCTGAACTTTTTAACCTTCTGTGAAAGGGAAGAATTCTAAGAGCAATGGATGAAATTCAATTAACTGAGATGACAGAAAATAATCTACTGAGCAAATATATCAGGCTGTTGAAAGCTTTCAAAAAGGAAATAACCTATTTCCCTGCTTGTTATCTAATGATACCGGAGTTTATTTCTCCAGCAGAAGTTACACATCTATGCAGTGTCCCCAAAATGCTTTGGCAAGCAGTTAAGGCTTTTATTCTGGGACTAATTCATTCATTCGCACAGCTAGCCATTATCATACAACACAAGCAGTCTGTCATCTCAGAAAGTATATTTCTCTGTGTTTGCATATATGTTATGTGTGTATGAGTTTATGTGTATGTAGGTAGCATTGGCATGCAAGCCCGTGACTACACTGTTGGAGGGGAGGGTGTTTCTGAGTCCCCCCCAGTCACTTCTCCCAGTCACTTCTCTATTGGTGTCATAGACATTTCAGACTAAGATGGATGCCAAGTCTTAATTCTGGACTTTAATACCAAAAGACTTTGCCTGAACATGCTTTCCCCCCTTTAAATCAATATGCATAGTAGCTAGCAACAGCTTTTCTGCTGGGGTGCTGTGTGGTTTCCGGGCTGTATGGCCGTGCTGTAGCAGCATTCTCTCCTGACGTTTCGCCTGCATCTGTGGCTGGCATCTTAAGAACATAAGAACTAGCCTGTTGGATCAGACCAGAGTCCATCTAGTCCAGCACTCTTCTACTCGCAGTGGCCCACCAGGTGCCTTTGGGAGCTCACATGCAGAATGTGAAAGCAATGGCCTTCTGCTGCTGCTGCTCCCGAGCACCTGGACTGTTAAGGCATTTGCAATCTCAGATCAAGGAGGATCAAGATTGGTAGCCACAGATCGACTTCTCCTCCATCAATCTGTCCAAGCCCTTTTTAAAGCTATCCAGGTTAGTGGCCATCACCACCTCCTGTGGCAGCATATTCCAACCACCAATCACACGTTGCGTCCTAATTCTTCCCCCCAGCATTTTCAATGAATGCCCCCTGGTTCTAGTATTGTGAGAAAGAGAGAAAAATTTCTCTCTGTCAACATTTTCTACCCCATGCATAATTTTATAGACTTCAATCATATCCCCCCTCAGAGGTCTCCTCTGCAAACTAAAGAGTCCCAAACGCTTCAGAGGATCTGAAACGTCAGGAGAGAGTGCTGCTAGAACACGGCCATACAGCCCGGAAACCACACAGCACCCCAGTGATTCCGGCCGTGAAAGCCTTCGACAAGCTTTTCTGCTGCTTTGATCATTGCCATTTGGATAACAAGGGCTCAGTCCTGGAAAAGATACACCTGTTCTCTAGCCACAAAGGGTATGCAAATACTACTCAGCCTTAACACAATCAGCTTTCCTGAGTCCTTTCCTTCCTAGCCAATCTAGTCACACCCTTCCTCTCCAACTACCGGAGAACCTTAAAACCTTACTCTGGATTGGAATACCCTGAAGTGAATTCATAAACTCTGCCCAAAGTTTAATCAAAAACTGGACACTCCCTAGCTCTGACTCATCAAAGCCATTTTCCACTGTATTGTTCTCTCCTGAGAACAAAACTCTGCTTTGTCCAGGAAAATTGCATCTCTTGGCATTGCCAGAGAGTCAAAATTTCCTATATCTAGTCAGCCCAAACTAAAGGCCCTCACTCTTGGTCTTTGAACTGCCTTTAGTTTGGTTCCACTGTACCTGACGCCAGCTCTCTCTTTCTGCATCCGATGCTGCCTCCTTGGTCCATCTTCTGGATTAGGTAAATATCATCCTCTCTGCAATGACCTCTGCTATTCCAAACCTATCAACAAGGGTAAAAGAAACATATTTATTAAGGAACTACATTTAGGTTAGGAAAGAATAAAAGATATCGTGCTGCTTCCTTACTAGCTAAAGAGAGAAGAAGGATGCCTTGTGAGTATCAGACTGACAGGAGGGGTCACAGCCCTATCTAGCAGACCTTTTGCCCACCCCCTGCGGGGTCTTTGTTCTCATGCTAAATAGTGCTACCTCCTAGTGCTACCTTCTCATGCTAAATAGTGCTACCTCCAATAGTGCTTCACTCCTTCAAACAGTTTGTAAACGATGCTTCCTCCACAACAGCCATTTTTGTGATTGGTTATAGCTGCTATAGCAGCCATTTTGTGATCTTTCAAAATTCTCACTGTCCACAGACTTATCAGGATTGGGCTGCTGTCCCAAGGCATGTGCATATGATGTACGCTGTGTTTGCTTTTACTGACCTAATAATTTTCTTATGCGTTCGTTCCTGTCACATTAAAACATAGGCCAAAGAGATGAATTCCAACCTGAGGATCATAGAATCTAAATTTCTACACTGAGGGAGAAAACCAAACAGGACAGATGACAATAAAGACAGGAAGGGCACAAAGGCACTCTCAGTAAAAGATAACAAATACAATCCCATTTTGTTTTGTTCTGTTTACTTCATTTATAACCAGTCTTTTTCTTCAACAAGGACTCAATGCAGGTTACATCATTCTCCTGTCCTCCATTTTTCCCTCACAACCACCCTGTGAAGTTGGTTAGTTTGAGAGTCCTTGACTAGCCCAACATCACCCATGGCAGAGTCAGGATTTGACCCTAGGTCTCCCAGATCCTGGTCGAATCCCCACTACCGTCTTAGCCAGGTTTCAGAACACAAACTAACCAGGTTTGAGGTCGTTTGTGTTCTAAAACCTGGCTAAGACGGTAGTGGGGATTCGACCAGGGAGGTCGTCCCTCAAACCTGGTTAGTTTGTGTTCTGAAACCTGGCTAAGATGGTAGTGGGGATTTGACCCCTGGCCCAGCACTCTAACCATTACATTACACTGGTACTACTGTAGGCGCAGAAGGAGAAAAGAGGGGTTTTGCTCTACTTATAATGAAGGCCTTCCTCTCACCCTCCATTATTTTTCCTGTAATGGGAAGATGGCAACCATGAAGCTGCTGACCAAAGAAATCACGCAGGCCTGAAGACCTATTCTTTTACTGTTACTAGGCAAGCTTGACAACCCTGAAGAATGCCCCTTATTCACAATTATGCAGAATGTGCAAACTAAACTGTTTTCGAGGTCTTACTGTCCCCAAAAAGATACCTTGAAACTGCCCTTTTCCTGAGACAAGAGAAAGAGACATGAAATTGTTTAGGCTCTTTGTCTAGGAAAAGGGGCAACAAAGAACAATACAGATAAGAAAGAAACAGGGCTCTAGTTCACACCGCGTCAAAGGACGAAATACTGACATCTTCCAATAAGGATTTTGGACAACCCCAATTGTTTTGGGGAAAAGAAAGATCTCCACCTTTTTGTATGATTGATTGATGATGTGGGCATTTTGGGGTGTATTCTTTTCTGCCATTTTGATGTAACCTGTCTTTATACCGTGTTTCCCCGAATATAAGACAGTGTCTTATATTAATTTTTGCTCCCAAAGATGCGCTATGTCTAATTTTCAGGGGATGTCTTATTTTTCTGTATTCTGTTCGTCAGGCATGCTTCCAAACAAAAAACTTTGCTACGTCTTACTTTTGGGGGATGCCTTATATTTCGCACTTCAGCAAAATCTCTACTATGTCTTATTTTCAGAGGATGTCTTATATTCAGGAAAACAGGGTACTATAAAAGTAAGAACGCACTGCCATTTTGTGTGGCTCCCTTGATACTGTCTAGCCCGTTGTTGGTCGAATAAAATTCTCTCTGATTTTATTCTGTATCGGCTTGAGCTTTCTTAAGCTTATTTAGTTTTAACCCGTTTCTTCGCGGTTACACTACAACACAGTTTCCTGAGTGGTTTTTTTAAAAAACTTTCTTCCACCTCTTGCCCGCTGGTTCTCACTATACATGTCTTCTTCTGGTCTTCCATCTATTTTCCTTCAAGGAAACCCAGCCGCTCTTCTGAACGAAAAGAATGGCATGTTGAAGAGGGGGAAAGGCCTATGAGACCTTACACTGAAAAATATGGCTTCATACAAGTACTTTATGTCTGCTTCTTAGCTCTTTATGCGGATCAGGACGTGGGCTCGTCAAGTGCCGGGCAAGGAAGGAGGTCGGTCAGTGGGTGGTGGGCTTCTTGTCACACATAAAATTGCTTTGATTGATGTTGCAAATCTAACTCACAAAGGAAGATCCCAAACTGTGTAATTGTGAGGCTGGCTCTGCATTAGTTTGGACTCATTAATGAAACCATCGTCTATAATTATTATGCCTAAAAAAGCATTTTATATGCACAGTGACACACTTCAGGGTGTGTGATCACTGTGTCATAGACATACTTCTCAGATGCCAGCCGTACTTGAACTTTGACCCTGCTCCTCAGAATTTCATCTCCGGCATACTCCAATGGCATTATGGGCTTACACTGTCTGCCAGTGGCTGCTAACAGAGCTCTCTGAAGTAGCCTCACTAGCTTTAGTGGCATTACTCACAAATAAGATGTGGAGGAGCTGCTTCTGCTTCTACACATGCATTCAACTGTGCAGAGTGGGTGACAGATTTATGTATTAAAAGCCCTGACTGGAAGGTTCACAGCTTAAAACAGACAAAGAAATGGGTGCACCAAAGAGAGGAGAATGCTTCTTGTTTTGGTGATAGGCCATAGCAGAAATGCAAAGAAGGTCTCCAGAAGACGAATAGGAAAATATGACTAAAAGTACCCTTGGGGATCCTGTTAGGAAGGGTGGACTGTTTCGGACCACATGCAATTTTATCCCAAGAACACTTATAGCTTTGATCACCACCTGAGATCCCGGGCAGGGGTGGCCAACCTATGGCACTCCAGATGTTCATGGACTACAATTCCCAATTGGCCACGCTGGCAGGGGCTGATGGGGATTGTAGTCCATGAACATCTGCAGAGCCGCAAGTGGCAGACCCCTGCTCTAGATGCTCCATTAAGCATCCGTGGAAGGGGCAAGGATTCCCTTGCTGGCGCTGGAGATTTGGGAACCCTCCTGGCACTCAGGAGGGAAATCATGCCTTAGGGCTTTTTCTCATTCTACAGCAGCACAGAAACTCACTGGTACTGACTCCTGGGGCTCTGCTGTTGCTGGCTAGCCCAAGCCAAGTTCCTGGCGTGTCGGTCCAGTGACTAGGCTAGGGGGTGACATGTGTCCCTTGATTGGGGTGTTACCATAGAGTTTCCAGCAATTCCTAAAACTACCTGCTATTACTTCTGTATTTTCCCTGGAATCTATATTGTCACTGGGTGACACTACCTTTTAAAATAGTTTCCCTTGCTAGGAGTGGCTGCTGGCAATGGAAATATGTTGGCGTAGGTGACTATTGCATGCCTGAGCCATGGGGGGAGGGCATTATATGTCTTTGGACTGTCCTGTTGTGTTATTCGCTCTCTATGTGTGGCTCATTCCGCACATGCAGAATAATGCACTTTCAAACTGCTTTCAGTGCTCTTTGAAGCTGTGCGGAATGGCAAAATCCACTTGCAAACAGTTATGAAAGTGGTTTGAAAACGCATTCTTTTGCGTGTGCGGAAGGGACCTTTGACTCCGCCTACCAACTTCCTCCTTCTTCTTCGGTACGGCCATCTTGTCTCTCCTTCTGACTTGGTACTGAGCACATGGTGTAGCTGACTGTTCCTGAGCCAATCAATTTACACATTGTCTGAATTAAAAATAAGTTTTATCTTTTTTGCAAATGCCTGCTTGAAAGAACTTTCTTTGTTGCATAGAAGGGGCTCGATCCATATTCAACCAAAACTTCAACAAAACATGGGGGGGGGGGGTGGGTTTCCCTTTTGCTCCCATTAGGAATTGAGCCATCCTAAGTGACAGAATCCCTTGAACCAACCCTGCATGTAATACATCTGTTCCAAGCAAACGAGCCATCCTCAGCTAATGTTTCCCTTCAGTAGATACAACAGCCCCCACAATGAAAGACATGGAGAGGAGGAGAAGCGGCCGAGGTCTTCCACAGAGCTCTGGGTTTTTCCAAACCCGCTGCTGCCCCCTGTTGTTCCAATCTCATCGTGGTCTCCACAGCTTGAGAAGAAAGTAAGCAGAGCTGCGTCCAGATGTTGGGTCAAAGTGGGGGACAAATAGGTCATGCTTTGCATTATCTCCTTGCCCCTCTTGAGCTAACCACCAGTATTATACTCTGTTCCACACGAAGACCTAAGAAAAATTGTAACTTCCTCTGCCATTTCCTCCACGGGCTCCACGGCCTTCACTCATCGCAGCCTGGTCTGGGCTAGATGACACTTGGGGGGCGCAGAGCACATGGGGAACAGGAGGAAATGGCAGATGCTGGCAGGGGCTGATGGGAATTGTAGTCCATGAACCCCTGGAGCGCCATAGGTTGGCCACCCCTAGATGGTAGAAGGCCCTGCTGAGGCTAATCCCACTTGGCTTGAAGCTCCCTCTGTCTGGCACAATATGGCAGCAAGTCCCCTGTCAGCTGACTAACATAAGAAAGAAGCCAGTGAGGGAATGTTAAGGCCAAGCATGTGGTGGAATGCTAGGGACTTGTTTTCTGTGCACAGCTGTTGGCTGGTGAGTTGTGTGTGTACGTGTGTATGAAACCCTTTGAAATCCATAGATAAGTCATGCTTTCTATGGAGCTAGCCGCATAGGTGTCAAACTCGCAGCCCTCCAGATGTTACGGACTACAGTTCCTATCATCCCCTGCCAGCATCATGCTGGCAGGGGATGATGGGAACTGTAGTCTATAACATCTGGAGGGCCACGAGTTTGACATCTGTGAGCTAGAGCGTGCCACCCTTCCACCTGATTGGTTATGACCAGATACCAGCATGTACAGACATTTTTTAAAGTAAATAAAAGTTGATCTTGTTCAAGAAGGGGTGCGTTTCCAAGGTCAGGTCCCAGAACATTTGCCATGTTGATTGCAAGTAATCCCCGGAGTCCGCTCCGAGACCTGATCTTCCTTAGGAACCTAATAAGGCAGGAGTTCATTTATGATTCCTTCAAGTGCAGTGGCTGCTTTTGGAAAGTGAATAAATAGAGATTGCTAAATCCACAGATTATGTAGTTGTCAATCACAGAGACTTACAATGGATCTTTTTAGAAATTTTCATTAAAAATGAATATGAATGCAGCCTAGTGTGTATGTGACCTCTCTCTCCCTCCCTCTCTCTCTCTCTCTCTCACTCCACCACTTTTTCTCTGACTGAGTCCAGATCTCCACCATATGAGCCCAATTCCTTCGGCTGACCTTGGGGAGTTTACAGTCTGCCCACAAACACATTGATAAGACAGTAGAAATGGGACAAATGTTTTTGGAGCCCAGTCCTAAGTAAGTGTACTTGTAACCCCCATGCTCAGAATGGGTTGACCCAGTAAGGGGTGGAGACTCAAAGCAGCAAGAGGCTGCAGCAGACCTCATGTAGTTTGGAGGAGACAAGGCCACCAGACTCGGACCTTGGTTGTATAAGCCCTTAACACCTTGTTAAGGGTTTCTTTTTGTGGTTGTAATGGGTGAGAGTTCTCCTGGAAACCTTCATCATGTTGAATACTCTTCATCAAGCCCTTGGAGTCTTCAGGAGCCAACCCACTTGCAAAGAAGAATTGGACTTGGCAGTATCAGTAGACTGTAACTATAAGGACTTGAAAATGTAACCTGAACAGGACCTTGAAGTGTGATGTTAAATGTTGATGTTATATGTTATATGTTAAGAAAGTAAACCATTTTGTTTTTAAAATTTGCTGTTGCAAACTCATTCCAAGTTCTGCCCCACAGAACCCACAGACAGAGGTTACATACTCAGTAAGTTTACTCCTACAATCAATAAGATTGCTGAATAAACATACCTGGGATCAGGGTTTAAAGGTCAGTGTCAGATGTAGTCAGTATTTTGTGAAGCCAGCATGGGGAAAACGTGGTCCATGTAGAGTGCTCCAGATGTTCATGGAGTACAATTCCCACCAGTCCTTGCAATTGGCCATGCTGGCAGGGTCTGATGGGAATTGTAGTCCGTGACCATCTGGCGCACCAAAGGTTGGCCACCCCTGATGTAGAGGCTAAAACATGAGAAGACTCTGGTTCCAGTTTCGTCTTGTGTGAATAGGTGTACTTGTACATAATTAGGTTTGAGGAGGACCTTTCCGTGAGTGCTCCTTGAATCATGACAGGGTTGAATTCTGGGGGGAAGAATTAGGACTAATAAAAGGAAACGCTTCTTCACGCAACGTGTGATTGGTGTTTGGAATATGCTGCCACAGGAGGTGGTGATGGCCACTCACCTGGATAGCTTTGAAAGGGGCGTGGACAGATTGATGGAGGAGAAGTCTATCTATGGCTACCAATCTTGATCCTTCTTGATCAGAGGTTGCAAATGCCTCAGCAGACCAGGTGCTCGGGAGCAGCAGCAGCAGAAGGCCATTGCTTTCACATCCTGCCTGTGAGCTCCCAAAGGCACCTGGTGGGCCACTGTGAGTAGCAGAGAGCTGGACTAGATGGACTCTGGTCTGATCCAGCAGGCTTGTTCTTATGTTCTTATGTTCTTATCTGCTCTAAGACAGGGTGGGAGAATGCAGCATAACAAGACTGCCAGCCTCAGGTTTTTTACTCCCCCCACCACCACCACCCCCGCATTGCAGGCCTTCTGACCTTACAGCAAATCCAAACAAAGGCTTCACCTCTTGTCCTGAAACCACCCAACTTAGTAGGAGATGGGGGATTAGGGTTCGGTCCCAAAACCTCTCTCAGCCCACAGCCTCTCCCAATGCCATTAACCACAAGGAACCTGTCGGATCAGTCCACCAGCTGGAATGGCTTTGGCATTTGTCAATTTATTCATTTTAAGAGGTTTTATATTGTACTGGGTTTTATCTTGTTGTATTTATATGTTGTAAACTGCCCAGAACCCTTCAGGGGTGGGTGGAATAAAAAGTCCAACTAATAAGTACAATCTATATCTATAAAAAGCAAACAGTGACTTTGTTAGTCACTCCCTAACGCCGAAACGGCTGGATGGATCTCCCCCAAATTTTCACATGAGGTTCCTCCCTGTTGCGGGCAGAGAATCGGACCTTCAAATCGCCAAAAGTCCATACCTGAGCCAGGTAAAACATCTTTTTCCTGGTGCACCAGGCCATGAAGCTGCCTCTGTTTAACTGTCACCCTTAGAATGTTCGTGCAGCCTGTCTGTCTGTGGCCTGAGGGCTTAGGATGTTCGTGCAGATGGGCAGAGATGAGCAGTGGAAACAGTAAATAGGTAATACTGTTAGGTAATACGAGTGGAAGTGAAACACATACACACTTTAAGCCATAGTGAGACACCAGGTGTGGGGTT
Organism: Sphaerodactylus townsendi; assembly: GCF_021028975.2. Classification (NCBI taxonomy): domain Eukaryota; kingdom Metazoa; phylum Chordata; class Lepidosauria; order Squamata; family Sphaerodactylidae; genus Sphaerodactylus; species Sphaerodactylus townsendi. The sequence continues at coordinate 40,843,247 of NC_059438.1, forward strand.
CCCCCCCCCCCTCACACGCGCAGGTAACTTTAACTCTCTATGCCCTCACCCTCTGCTACCCCTCCACACACACCCAGCTCATCCTCACCCACCTCACGCTGCCCCTCCTCCTCATATCCAACCAACACCACTTCTTCTACCCACTTCCTCACCCATATATTCCTCGGCCACAGCTCTCTTTTACTAAAAGCGCAGGCTGGAGTTTGCCTTTCCTTTTCTTTCTAAGAAAAATCCACAGGGTGGGGCTTTAACCAACACTACCGACTCCGCTTCTTTTGCACGTGGCCCTTTAAGAACCCAGGGAGCTGGCCTTTCAATCTGAGCGCCTCACCACCCTGATCTGCTGCCTGACTGGGATAGCCTGCTTGCCCCAGTTCTGCTCCTTACCCAAGCCAGGACTGTGCGTGTCAACCAGCCTCATGGACAGCGGGATTCGCACTCTGGACAGTTCCATTGTGGAATGGAAAGGGTTACCTTATACTAAAAACACAAGGCACCACTATTTAACAATGTGAATTGAAAAGGGAAAGAGGGATTCCATTTGACCACCCCAAAAGGCTATGCTGCAGATCATTGGACCTGCATGGACATCTGTGTGGGTTGTGGACTGTGATCAGAAGGACAATTGCCGCAGCAACGCATGGCCGGGCCCCGCTAGTAAATAAATAAAAGAGAATTTTTGGCTTTGTGGAGTGAGAGCTCTCCAAGATGGAGAACCAGCATTGTGCTTGAGGGAAATGCTACACACAGAAAGGCCAGTTAGAGGCATGCTGGCTGGTGAGAACATGGGTTTAATATTGAGGTTGGCCAGTAAGTCCATCAGGCAGGTATCAGCTGAGTATCTCTTCTTACTGCCACTCCTGATACCCTTGCTGGGAACAGAAACTTAGAAACAGCCCATGATTTTCCTCCCTCCAGTTGAGGGCAGGGTAGAACTCGAGTGGAGCGCAGGTCAAGGTCTGCATAATTCTCCCTGTGTTCTGTTCCCTGATCCAAAACAGTATCAGAAAGGGGCGGGGTCCTGAAGCCGCCTCCTTCATCCAGGCCAGACGGAGCGCTGTCCAAACTAGAGCAGTTGGGTAGCAATGTCGATGTAGGCTGATCCTGGGCATGCTTTGGGGAGGGTTGGACCACTCCCCCAAAGTAGCACCTGGACTCTGCCACCTGCATAAAGTTGGAATCACTGAAAATGGTACGGCTGGTAGGTAGTTTGCTCATAAGTAGGCTCTGTTTTAAGCAGCCCAGTCTCTTGATAATCCTGTCTTGTTCCTGTTTTGAAAGCAATAGGAAAGACTCCTTGACGTCATTTCCCGGGAGTAAATTACACATCAGAGAATTACCAGGATCACCAGGTTTGGAAAGCATGTGGAGCTATAACTAAGGGTAATGCTGTTTTCGACCACCAGGTGTCCCGGAATGTGTGGGCTTACAGGAGATGCTGCAGCCATTGGAGTAACTGGCACATGGACTGTGCTTTCGGAGCTGCCTGTCTTATTTAGGCCTCCGGGTCTTTCATTTTGCCCCACCCAGCCATGAGAGATGGCTATGGAATAAATCCTCACGGAATCTAATTACAACAGTTTCGTTTTTTACCTGTATATACGCCAAAGGAAGATGACTCGGAATGTGAGGCTTAAAATGTTATACACCGTGTTTGAAACATTATTAGAACATAGTTGTACCTTGTGTGCAAATGTAAGATTGGCCGCTCCTCTTTTTTTGATGGTGTACATGGTAGCCTTGCATTTGAATTGATACAATGCCCGTGGGAATTATCTGCTTTTGCAATATAATGCAAAAGGGTTATATCCTGACAGCCTCTAGTTGAAGGACGCAGAAGCTATCATTTCAAATGTTGGACATCAGTGACATGACGAGTTTCGCATCCATGTCTCCAGTTCAGTAGACTTGTTCTCATCTCCAATATATTTTAGACATTCCAAGAACACTTAGATCCACGTCTTCAATCGCAGCAGTCCCAATCGGCCCAACTACAATATAGTCTTTGCTTGTTTCTCACTTCATTGTGGTGCGCGCGCACACACACAAACACACTTTTAAAAAAGATTACTTTTCTGTTGAATTATTTTCAACACCGCCCACCAACGAGTTCTCTCGCACCGTCCTCGTTTATTTCCGTCAGGCTTCTGCAAGAGAATTTCTGCACGGCTTTGCCTGAGGGTACAATGAACAGCAGCCCGGGCATTAGGCCACTAATTTCCTTTTTTTAAAATTTATTTATTTGTCTGTTTGTTTGTTTGTTTGTTTGTTTGTTTATTTATTTATTTATTCGACTTAATATATCGGCCCATCCCCAGAGGGCTCTGGGCGGTGAACAAAAAAACAGTGTACATAAAATCATTAAAACATAATTATCATAAATATCAATTAAAAACAGTGAATACTTCCTAACCTAGGCATCCCACAAAAGTCAGTGCTTACCATAACTAAATCTCTCCCAGAAAAAGAGGAGAGAGAGGAGATGCTAAAACCCGATGCTATTAGGGCTCACATGGAACAAGACCCATATGGAACCTTTTGGGTGTGTTGGCTCCGATGGCTTAATTTTGTGCGGGCTCGACGAGTTCCCCAACGGTGTGTGCTACATTTTCATTATGTTACTAGAAAAGCACTTTTTATTTTCATTTTTTTGTCGCCTGTGCATCTTTTGATTATGAATGAGTGCTGCAAGTGTGTGTGTTATTTATACAAAATATATAAGCAGGAAGAATTGTCATAAATCACAAGCTGGTATTATCCAAGGGGTTCATGACAGCTATATCTTTTATATATATATAGGAAACCAGAATACATTAAATACTGCAGCCACTGGGAAAATATTTCAGAACTGGACGACTGTTGTGTTTGTTTGGCTACTTAGCATTTAAAATCTATCTAATCCATATAAATGAGTCATATAGGGACAAAAAAATAGCCGTCCCCATAAATGTTTTACTTGTATGCATTACCTTTGTGTTTCTCACTTACAGGAAGTGATGAGAACTGTTGGTATCAGATCCAGGGGTGACTCTTCTGAACCCCTTTGACAGGAAGCTGGAAAATTTCTGCTGCGTAGAACCAGATGTGGAGAAGCAGCTGTTATGAACCCAAAGAGAACGGCGAGAATGCATCGAACACGTCACTGTGTTTAACCAGGGCCTAACAATATCGATTTCAGAAGAGGTTTACTTGGGTTGCAGTAGTCAATAGACCTGCCTTCCAGTGTACGAAACCATTTAATTAACTACATTTACCTTTTAAAGGAAAATTTATTGCATGCCATTTAGTTGCCGGGGCATGGCAATTTCTTCTTTTTCTTGAGGTGACTAGTGCTTTTAACCACTGGCTAAAGTGCACCCAGTGTTAATTAGCATATTTATGATTAAGTAGATTTAGCATGCAGTAATCATTCCCTAATTCAGTAAGAACTATCTCTGGCGAATAGTGGACATTAATGACAGTTGCAAGAGCTTAGATATTACATAATCACTAATTACATTCTGCACAATTAGCGGCAATTCCTCGGTGTGCATCGCTAATGGCTGATTCGTGTCATTGGCCCGTTCTGGTAGTAAAGAAATATGAACAGTCTGCATAATTTTCTGATTGTATTAGCATAGAGAAGGATGTTATTAATGAAGTTTGGATACCATGAAGAGGGGTTTTTTATGTATGTGATAGACAAAAGCCTCACACGCCTTTTGCCTTGATATATGTGTTGTTCATTCTCAACCCTCAAAGACTCACCAATTTCTCCCTTCCTTCTCTCCCTTCCGCCCCTGATGTAGATATTAAATGCACTTAGCCTCTATTTACAATACCATGTGGCAGAAAGAGACGAGAGAGCTGACAATGTAAAATAACTGGGTGGAGGGGGAGAATCCTTAGAAGACCGGCTGCCGAAAACTTGTTTTAAGGAACATAAATAGTTTACACTATGTAATGCAGTCAGGTATTATACCCAAAAAGGAATAAAAAAGGAAATCTGAAAGAGCAGCTATTAAATCAATGCTTGCGTTGTTTTTGATGTTAAACATATTTTATCTCCGCTGATGTGCAGCACTTTCTAATTTTAACACAAAATGTGGCATTATTTAAATACAGCTTTAGATTTTTCCATGCTGAAATACTGGATGCTGCTACCAGTCCATTCACCCAGAATAATCACAAAGGGCGTGTAACAGATCTCCCAAAGACAAAGGGGCTTGCTCCTAAAAGGACAGAGGGGGAAATATACCTTGTATGTACAGAATGTGTATTTCTCTGGCTCTTGCTCTTTTTGTCATTAAAAAAACTAGAAAAAAGAAAAATCTGTAATGTAAATTATGTCAAACTGCAGACTTAGAAGGCACCGGTCACCCAGAGATAGCAGTTCCTTATTTTTGTGGAAAAATCTTTTGGGATTTGAAAATCCCTAGACAGGCATTAAATTGTCCTTAACAACTCTTATGGAGCAAGTAAAGGTTGCGCATGAAATCCACTACATTATATTATTTATGTTTATATTGCACATAAAGGGCACTTGATTTTAGAAAAAAGCTGTTTGCACAAACAATGAAAAAAAGCCCCTTTTTAGTTAAAAAAATCATAATTCCTTATTTTTAAATGAGTAAGGAACAATATTTTGAACCTCTTCTCTGCATTTTACATTTCTTTTTATATATTAAAAATAAATCTAAATATATCTAAAATATATATCTAAAAATAAAAGCACATGTAATATTGAATGTAATCTTTCCTCTCACAGTTTCTGTTAACTTGTAACAGTGATTTTTAATCCCACCTTTATGGTGTAATACTGAAATCCCATTGATTTTAATAAGATCAGGACTGACCATTATTTCCTCAAGTAACTATCATTGCTTCATCTCTAATGAATCATTGCCATTACGACTAAGGCAAAATTAATTTAACTTTTGGGGTGATCATCACTTAAATTAAATAGCAAACAGCCCAGAAGTTAGAAATTAGGTAAGTATGTATTCCACAGGAGAAAATGCTATTTTGTAGAAGTAATTTTCATTCCAGGGAAGCTGAATAGTGCTCATGCTGTGAAAATATCTGCATTTATATTAAATAAAGAGGACTATTTCAGTGAAAGTTTCTCCAAGTTATCAGTTCAGATAAAACACTGAGAGGTTGTTACTCATTGTAAACCAAGATCTGCAATTCCTTATTCTTCCTTCAGAAATAAGAGATGTCTCAAAATTGGATTAACTGCGTTTTTAAGAGTTAGGAAATGATTTGTGTTTAAAGGTTAATAGTAATTCTGGTTTAGCAGAAAGCTGTGCTGAAACAGTCTTTGAGTGGTCAGAAGCTATTGTAATGGGATTGCAGCAATTCCTGCCAATTTGTATATTTTTTTAATCATTTGATTATTATCCTTCTACCAGCAACATCGAGTGGTATTTCTGAAGCTCCAGCTACTGCTGCTGTCTTGGAATTGACCTCTGTGGCACAAGAAACAGAATGCTTGCGGAAGACGAAAACACAGAAAGAATGGAAAGTTCAAGCAGAATTTCTGGAAGGAAGCAGGTAATTAGGCAGGACAGAACTTGATCCGAACTATGGCTTAGCACAGACAAACAGGCGTACATTTGCGTACTTCCAAATACAATATATAACAGTGGGATCCACAGCCTTGCTTAGCTTTGTTTAAGCAATCGTTGGCCTATCAGGGACTCCTCCTGGTTTTTATGTAAGTACTTTTGGCTCGACTAATTGAACGCTGTTTGATCCTTACCGTATTTGGGAGGACTCCGCAGAATGCGAATCCTCAGAGGTCATCAGATCAGTGATTCCTGTCATTTGTATCTTGCTTTCTAAATAGCTCGAGATGACGTATTGGGGTTTTCTTCCCATTTCCCCCGCACAACAACTCTGTGTGTCAAGTTAGGCTGACAGTGTGTGACAGATCCAAAGCCACTCTGAGCTTTGTGGCTGAGAAGCAATTTGAAGCCTCCTCTGCCGGTACATCACACTGGGCTTGCAGTTGTGCCGTGGTTTCAATTTATTTTAGACTACTTCTCCACCCAGTTCCAAGGGGAACTGGCACGTAATTTTTATAAAAATTACAGGGCACTTAAAAAGCTATTATTAACTGCTAATTCACTGATACCCCCAAATGTGCTTGTGCGGATCGTCCAGTTCTCCACAGTCCTTCCAGGTAAGTTTATTTAGCACTGCAATCAGATCTCTTTATTGTAAACACAGCAGGCATTAGTCAGAGGAAGTTTGGCCTGCCAAAATATTTCTTATTTCAGCAAGCCGTCCTTGGCTTCTGCCAGAAAATACGTGGGTAATCTAGGAGTTGTTGCAAGAGATTTCCCAGTCTCATACTCAGATCTGCATTTTTGTAAAACTCCATGTTGACACAGAGAGCACCAAAACATTTTAAGATCATTATGATTTTAAGATCATAATGATTTTAATAATGATTTTAAGATCATTATCTCAAAAACCGTACATAATATACAGGACAGAAATATAAAAACCCTCACGTTGTTAACATCCGTTCAATAAGGGAAATAAATGGAAAAGCCCATCAGGCCTGATGTAATCAGGAAATGCATTCCTCCAAAACAAAGCAAATATAGCACACCTCCTTGGCATAATTTGTCCTTTGTAGATGTGTTGGTAGTATATAGTCATTGATGTTATGGTTTCTGTCTGAAATACTTAATTTAGCTGCTTTAGGAATCCAAATGACTTTTCAGAAGCATTCTTTCTCTGGGGTGCTGTGTGGTTTCCGGGCTGTATGGCCGTGTTCTAGCAGCATTCTCTCCTGACGTTTCGCCTGCATCTGCATTACTGATGCCAGCCACAGATGCAGGCGAAACATCAGGAGAGAATGCTGCTAGAACACGGCCATACAGCCCGGAAACCACACAGCACCCCAGTGATTCCGGCCGTGAAAGCCTTCAACAATACATTCTTTCTCATTTCTATCCTCTCAACAATTCTGCCATGAGTTAGATCAGACTGAAGGACACTGACTAATTTTAGGGCATTCAAAGAGCGTTCATGGCAGAATAAGGATTTAAACCTAGGTCTCACATATCCTATCCCAACCATCAAACTACTACCTGATCAGAATGAGGGACATTAATACATGGTAGCTGTTGTCCAGTTGCACTTCCAAATATGTTTTATCCACAAGCAAATTAAGATAATTCAATAGCATAGATCACAGGTGTCAAACTCGCGGCCCTCCAGATGTTATGGAGTACAGCTCCCATCATCCCCTGCCAGCATGATGCAGGAGGGCTGCGAGTTTGACACCTATGGCATAGATAATAGATCTGTGGGAATTTTACAACCTGCCTTCTTATTTAGTTTAAAACAACATTTCCCAGAATTTGTTATGAAGATATATAGGAAAAGTAGAACAATTATTCCTCTAAGGTGTGCAGGATTTGCTTAGCAGATGATTATTGGATTTTAAGGGATTATATGCTTAGGATACTGTTGGTGTCAAATCAATATTACTAGCAGCAGTAGTATTAGTAACACACACACACCTGTGTGTTCCTTTCCCTCTTCACCTTGATTGGGTGTTGTGTTGCCTTTGTTATTTTTATACTTCTTGCATGTAGACATGACGCTGGTTTACCCTGAGTCTTATCGATTGCTCTTATCAAGAGCTCTATTGTCTACTCTGCCTGGCTAAAGCCCAGGTCTCAAGCAGAGAGGAGTATGTTCTTTTTCTGGAAAATCAGCTGATTTTTAAAAAAATTAGATGCTGGGAAATGTACCTGGGATCTGCATGAAAACCAAATGCTGTGGCGTAGGAGGTTAAGAGCTCGTGTATCTAATCTGGAGGAACCGGGTTTGATTCCCTGCTCTGCCACCTGAGCTGTGGAGGCTTCTCTGGGGAATTCAGATTAGCCTGTGCACTCCCACACACGCCAGCTGGGTGACCTTGGGCTAGTCACAGCTTCTCGGAGCTCTCTCAGCCCCACCTACCGGTGTTTGTTGTGAGGGAGGAAGGGCAAGGAGATTGTAAGCCCCTTTGAGTCTCCTGCAGGAGAGAAAGGGGTGATATAAATCCAAACTCTTCTTCTTCTTCTGCCGCTGAGCTAGGGTGGTGTAGTGGTTAAGAATGGCGGACTCCAATCTGGAGAAATGGGCATGGCACCCCGCTCATGAGCAACAGACTCTAATCTGGTAAATCACTCCAACACTTGCTGGGTGACCTTGGGTTACTCACAGTTCTCTCTGAACTCTCTCAGCCCCACCTACCTCACATGGTGTCTGTTGTGGGAAGGGAAAGGGAAGGGAAGGATTTTATAAACTGTTTTGAGACTCCTTATAGTTGAGGAAAGAGGGGGGAGAAATCCAAACTCTTCTTCTGTTCCATCCTTCCTTTCTTTCCCTTTCGAACTGTAGGCTTCTCGAGGCCTGCAGAGCCTTGCATTTTTCTTATGCTGTAGATTTGTCCGCTCTGCCGGAAAATATGTGGGTAACGTGTAGGTTGTTGCAAGAGGTTTCCCAATCCCCTACTCCCTCTTGAGAGATTTTGCGGGATTACAGCAGTAGATGCCATGGTTACTGCGGGTCTTCCATATACGATGCTTGCGCACAGACAAGAACCAGGAATCTGTGTCAGTTCTGTCAACTAACAGCTAACCAAAAGGGTGACTAGGAAATGTGGCTTGCCCTGGGGGTCAATGGAGCATATCTATGGGGAACTCAGACTTTTGAACTCTTAAATGAACAAACTCTCTTCCGGTAGCCCCTCCTATTCTCCATCCAGAGTCCCTTGCATATGGCCAGAAAGCAAGGAGCCAAGCTGTAAGTTATCCCCTCTATCAAACAAAATCTGTCTGATGATTCACAATGGAGTAAATTTAGTGGTTTGGTAGGAAACATTGTGTCGGGCTTTCTTGGGCCCAGCTTCCTCAACCTCAAAGGCTGCTACATTTCTTGCCCCATCCACACCCACAGTTCCAATGCATTGTTCCTCGATGTGAAACAATTAAAACACAAAGGCCTCGATCCAACAGAGAAGTAAGCCCACTGACAACAGTGTTTAATTGTGTGCTGAACGATGGGCAAAGACGTGCTTAGAATTCTGGGATTTCCAAAAATAGAAAAGAATGAAACAACAGAACGGTGTGACAATACTCTACCCCACACTTTGTTGCCAGAGTTAGTAACAAATCAAATCCAAATCCAAAACCTTTATTAGGCATAAAACCGGAGTGTGTCATGAATTCCAAATACAATAAAAAGATCATTATTGCACAACTTGCAGTACACAGAGTAAAAATGTAGCAACAGCTTCAGAGATTTCAGAGAGTTAGGAACAATGAAATGCCTACTTCAGAGTATTAAAGCTGTAGGGTAAGGGAACGCAGTGACAGGACCTGGTCCGGCTTCCTCTGAAATTACAAACCATTTTGAACCTGGGCTCCACACGGAACCAGGCAAGTTACGCAGTCTGCTAAATGACACCTCTCCGGCAGACAACCATAGCCCTAATTTACCGTGTAATCACTCTAATTTCATGCCCATTAGATTCTATAGAAGTCCGTGGTCTCACCCAGTTGTAAAACAAGTTTCCCACAATGCCCCCGCTGGACTCAGCAGTCTTAGCAGGCTTTGGATTTAAGGGTCCCAACGATGCAATTTCCTCTGTCAAGAGACGCTTCACAACTGCTCTGGAGGCTGCCAAAAAGCAGCTAATTGGCAATTATTCAAGAAGATAAATGCTTTCATACTAGTAAGTTTTTACAAGGGATGGGGGGGGGGAAGAATCCACTCATGAATAATAGTTTTCTCAGAAGGAGAAATTCCAAATCTCTAATATAAATTGGGCTAGGATTACCCACATACTCTCGGTCTCTCTTTCTGCATAAAGGAGCAAGTCATTAGATTTAGTTTCACATGATCAGATAAGATTTTAAAACAGTTTATGACATTTCAGGGTGTATTTTGACACAGCTGGCTGATAATATAATCCATTCACTCGTCAGAGAGCACAAGGGCTTGAGGATCAAGAAACAGCCTTCCAAGATTATCCTTCTGCTGTAGCCTGTAGGTTCAATGGCTTGATCCTTTGCTCAGGCAAGTCCAAACTGCTCCACTATAGATATGACCTCCAGATACGAAAACCGGTGCATAAATTGGCATACGGAGTGTTTATGGAACACGGATTCGAAAAGGAGCATCGAGAATCGCAGGATGAAATGTGACCTAAAAGCAGAAGTATTGCTTCTCTTTCAGAACGGCAGTTTTTATTTTTCTGGGGTGCACGGCCTTCTCTTTCCACAAAAAAAAAAAAGCTCATAATCTCAGGGTTTCTTTTTTCTTTTTTGCTTCTGAGAAAAGGTTATTTCAAGGCTTTCTTCTCGGGTGTGGATTAAATGCAGATCTTGGAACGGAAGGGAATTTACATAAGTGCTGTTTGTCAAAGCAGAAAGCTATTCCTTACATTATCGCCCGAACATTTAAATCTTAATGACGGGCATTGTTGCTTAAAAGATGGCGATTTCCCCGCTGAGAAACTGCATTAGATTCAAGGGACCCAGCTCATTTCCATTCACTCGGCAGTCTCTCTAAAAATGACATGCAGTGCTTGAAACTGTTTATTTCCAAATTCGGGCCTCCTCCGCATCAGTCATCAGCCTCAATTACCAGTTTTCCCGGAGCCGAGCCATCAGGCTGGCTGACATCAGGGTCCAACCTAATTCCCACCTTCTCCAAAGTCAAGAGCATAATGTGCAGATGAAAAGGTGGGAAATAGCCTGGACTCCATTAGCATGCAGAGCCCGCTTGTTCATTTGCTTGCCGAGAATGAAAGTTCTGACACTCGGATGCTTTCCTGCAGCACGAGGGGAAAGACCTCTTCAGACTATATGATGTCCTCACTGGCGAGAAAAGGTCATCAAACAGGCAGACAGTGACCCGGCTCCCTGCTCTTCATGACTAGTTTATTGATTCCAGGAACACCTCATTACATGCCGGATCAACACATTATTGCCATGTTCAGCGACTGAATTGTTTACAAGTGTCTTTATCGCTGGCAAAAAGCCGTCCCCATGATGCACGGCTGCACTCATTTGGATGTGACCTGCCAATTATGTGTTATCCGATATGTTGCTGGGTGTCTTGATCCTTGACCGGGTCTGCTGCCCTGCATCAGCACGGCCCCATTTACTACTTCTTTCTAACCGCTCTCTGGGAAAGTATCCATTAGCCTGTCAGTGTGTAAATTTGTTTTCGTACCTCCGCGACGGGAAACCGGGAGCATTACTGCTCCATCATTTGCTATGCATGAGGTTCATAATCAGCTGGGGGAAGGAATTCTTTTTTTTTTACGGCGTCTCATGATAACCTACACAATTTGCAGTCAGTATACGCGGCGAGAGAGTAATGGGACTAGTTACGGAGCCACACATGCAGGCCCTACGAGAGAGACCTGTCATATTTTATTCAGGAACAGCTCCTGAAAAGACGTGCAACGCTGATGATTTACTGGTAGTGGCGAAACCCAGAGAAACAACCACACACACACACACACACACACACACACACACACACACACACACACACACACACACACACACACACACACACACACACACACACACAAGCTGCCAGTCGCCTTATTGTGAAGGCTAGACAAGTTGCCAGGCAGGGGATGGCTTTTCCTACCCTGTTTCCCCTAATATAAGACATCCCCTGAAAATAAGACATAGTAGAGGTTTTGCTGAAGTGCGAAATATCAGGCATCCCCCGAAAGTAAGACGTTGCAAAGTTTTTGTTTGGAAGCACACCCGACAAACAGAACACAGAAAAATAAGACATCCCCTGAAAATAAGACATAGCGCATCTTTGGGAGCAAAAATTAATATAAGACACTGTCTTATATTCGGGGAAACATGGTATGCGGGGAGGTCACCTCTGCTTTGTATCATTTGCTAAATTCAGAAGTTGTTAATAATAATAATAATGTGCTACTAGCATACATGGTGCTCCACCGAGGAACATAAGCGAAAGGCAGGATCCTGCCTAGAAGAACTTGTGTGTTCGGGATTCCATTTTGCATTTGCTTCAAGGAGTGGCTGCTGCTATCCTGTGCAGCAGTGCGCTCACTACCCACGCTAGGAAGGGAAACTTCAAAATCCTTAGCGATTCCCCCCAACGTCAGGGCGGCATGTACACAGTTTGATTTCTGTGGTCGCTCTGCTTAGAAATAGGAAAAAAACACAGGGCCGAGAGACAAAGGAAACAGAGGCCGGAGAGGAAAGACCTCAGAGGTGGGATCCAGCAGGTTCTCACAGGTTCCCGAGAGTAGGTGACTAATTATTTGTGTGTGCCGAGTGGGGGTTACTAATGGGTGATTTTGCCACGTCATTTTGGCCTTAGTTACTCCCCTCCTCTCAGCAGTAGCACGCAGAACTGGAAGCAGTCTAGCAGGAGGTGCACCGGCGTGCATGGCAGCCTGCGCTCAAGTGCAGTTGCATTCTGCTTCCTCGGCTCAAGGGACTCTGGCGCATGCATGCTGTGTCCTTGCCAACAACTCCCCGCTCTCACGGTAAATGCCTCCCGCTCTCGAATGCCCGCCCATGCCCCTGTCGTGCCCCGCCCAGCCCCATTGGCACTACGCCACAGTTTGAATCCCACCACCATGGGAACCTGTTACTAAAATTTTTGGATCCCACCACTGATCATTGGACAACCCTGTTTTTGTTGGAAAGCAAATACTTGCTATATTGTCAACACAATGATTGAATTGGGCTAAGAGTACCCAGGGAGGAAAATACCTGATTTTTCTCTGAGTAATATTTTGCAGGCCTGATTTTTTTATACTTGGCTTTTGCAACCACTCGGCTCTTTTTTTTCTTGCTGTGAAGAAATTCGTTGCTGATACCAATGTCAGCTCTTTTCTTGTGTGGATAATTGAAAATACTGGCATTATATAGTTCTTTTTCAAAATCTTAAGGAGCCATACAGCAGGCCCAGTAAAAGAGGACGTCTGGATATGACCTCAGGGCCTGACTTCAATGTGTAATCTTGCCAGAGGAAAGTTGACAACACTTTATTGCTTCACATAATCAGGTTCCAGGACCAACTTGAGGGAAGGCTGAAAAGATCAACTGGCAAGGAACTGAAAAATTACGATTGATTTGAAGATCTATGGATTGCTGTTCCTTTGAGGCTCTCGGGGGGGCTAATGTTTGGGGCTTTTTGTAGCTGACATGAGCTGAGGAGATTTTTGGGTCACCCAGGCACAACTGAACGTTAATTATCTGCACATGGCACCTTTTCCTCCCAAGTGAAACCTCTGAGGTCATGACAGCCAACTTGATCCAGCAATGAAAGTAATTATTGTCAGATACACAGCCTGGCAGCACAAGGGGAAAAAAAGGTCCATAGGGATTTTTGATTTCATATATTGGGGAATATTGTGGAAGGAGGGGAGGAATAGTATCTTTCCTTGCTGGGAAATTCCCTTGGACCCGTGGTGGCGAACCTTTGGCACTCCAGATGTTATGGACTACAATTCCCATCAGCCCCTGCCAGCATGGCCAATTGGAGTGCCAAAGGTTCACCACCATGGCCTTAGACCAAGGGCTCTTTGGAAAGCACCCTGGTAACCACCCAGGAACCCATGAGACCATCTAAAGTTCCAGGGTTCTTCAAACTATGGCCCTCCAGATGTTCATGGACTACAATTCCCATCAGCCCCTGCCAGCATGGCCAAGTGGCAGGGCTGATGGGAATTGTAGTTCATGAACATCTGGGGGGCCATAGTTTGAAGACTCCTGATCTAAACTGACCCACTGAGAAGATATCCTTCTAGTACAGTACTAGAACAGAAGGGTTCTTACAACCAACTATGTACAACTGTGTGGTCTAGCACATCGGGAAGAGATTCAGAAAAATAAGTGCTAAGTGAAGCAAAAAAGTATTTATTTTGTTTTACAAAAAAAAGGTTTATTATAAAAGAGACAGAAAGGACAAGAGTGGTTGGATTCGAAAAACAGTGGGAAAGGGGCGACAAAAATGCAAGAAAAAACACAGCGCATAGAATTCCAAAATAAAAAGCAATGCAGTTAAACTAACTCAGGCTCATTCCGCACATGCAGAATAATGCACTTTCAAACTGCTTTCAGTGCTCTTTGAAGCTGTGCGGAATGGCAAAATCCACTTGCAAACAGTTGTGAAAGTGGTTTGAAAACGCATTATTTTGCGTGTGCAGAAGGGGCCTCAGTTAAGTATGTTGGCCCAGGCTTTAGTAGGTTCCTCAGAGCAGGCGTCCAGTTCCTTGCAGCGACAACATGTTGGAGGTGTCCTTAACTTCTGCCCAACATTCTGTGCACCCAGAGGTGGGATCCAGCAGGTTCTCACCAGTTCCTGAGAGTGGGTTACTAATTATTTGTGTGTGCCGAGAGGGGGTTACTCATTGGGTCCGCTTTTCCGTTAGAAATTCCATGAGGTCCAAAAAATCATAAAGTCCTGTTGTTTCCTATGTGGCTGGTTAGCGAAGGTAGAAAACGGGATAATTCTCCCTGTTGGGCTGTTTTACAAACATGTTTTAGTAATATGGTAAAGTTCCTTGTTTAAGGAAAGTATCCTTCTTTTGATTTCTAGAAACAAAATTAAGTATTTGAAAGTATTAAGTATTTGACAGGCAGTCAATTGGAGGAGAAGTCGTTGTTTCTGTTGGCAGCAGACCATAGGGACTCTAAGTATAAATCACCGAGCTTTAAATTCTTCATGGGATGTGGGTGAAAGATACCAGCTGGAAATTAGGAACTTTTTTTTTAACAGTAAGAGTTTTTTACAGTAACAGAGAAATTATTAATGCCCTCGCCTCTAGAACGCCTCGCCACACGCCTGTCAGTCTCGGGCCTAGCCCCATTGGCGCTACGCCACTGTTTGAATCCCACCACCATGGGGACCTGTTACTAAAATTTTTGGATCCCACCACTGATCAGATGATGATGTAGTCTGCTTCCTGGAGACATTTGAGAGAATTGCAGCACGGAAGGCCCACTTGAAGGCACATAAAGAAAGCTAATCTCAACCACTACAATGTGTCCCTGGAGATCCACCAACAGCAATTCAGGATCCGCTCTTTCTGCAAGAATGATCACCCCAAAACATTGGGGGGAACTACTTGCAACACCAGGCCTGGTGGTGGGTGAAGCCTACAAATTATGATACAGCTGATCAGTGATCACCCTGTCGGGACAGATCATGGGGCTCAGCCCCATAGGGCAGTAGGGCCACAAGCCAGGCCATCTGCTCCACGACCAGCAGGAGCAAGGACAAGCCAAAGACCACCAAAGGAAGGGGAAGGAAGGACAGCACCCCCGGCTGGACGGGATCAGGAGCCCCACTTTTTAAAACAGTTTTGATCTGTCCCTCAGCTCCTCTTGGTTTATCGTTTGGTGTGTTTTTCTTGGTCACATTCCATGAAGAGCTTGGGTATCTTACTGGGCCCGGCTCTGCCAACTTAACTTGAAAAGCAAGTTTGTGGCACAGCAAAAAGAACCCTTTTTGCACATGCAAGCAACATGGAAGTGACCCAGCCCAGTTAATCTATACCAGGGGTAGGGAACCTGCGGCTCTCCAGATGTTCAGGAACTACAATTCCCATCAGCCCCTGTCAGCATGGCCAATTGGCCATGCTGGCAGGGGCTGATGGGAATTGTAGTTCCTGAACATCTGGAGAGCCGCAGGTTCCCTACCCCTGATCTATACCTTGCTGATCTGGAATTGAAGCTATTCTGTTGCCAGGATCCATGTGGAGCTTCCCTTGAGGACAGAAACTTGAAGTCAGAAACTTCACCTGATCCAGGGGTAGGGAACCTGCGGCTCGAGAGCCGCATGCAGCTCTTCTGCCCTTGCACTGTGGCTCCATGAGCCGAGCCGCCGGCTTCATCCTTGCCTGCCCTGCAGGCAGCAGGGTGGGCGCACCAACTGCCCATGGACGGCTGGGCCGCCGGGCCCCTCTGCCCACCCCGCTGGGAGCAGGGCGGGCGCCCGGGTGGCACGGCACCGAAGCTGCCGGCTTCATCCTTGCCTGCCCTGCAGGCAGCAGGGCGGGCGCACCAACTGCCCATGGACGGCTGGGCCGCGCCGCAGGCTTCCCCTCTTGCCCACCCCGTTGGAGCAGGGCGGGCGCTTTCCCGGTGGCCGGCAAGGCCGAGCTGCCGGCTTCATCCTTGCCTGCCCTGCAGGCAGCAGGGCGGGCGCATCCATGCACTTCTCAGAATGAGTGGAGTAAAAGGTAAAAAAACCAAATATATACAGTGTATCTTTATTTTAAATGTCAAAAATTATTTGCGGCTCCAAGTGTTTTCTTTTCACGTGGAAAACGGGTCCAAATGGCTCTTTGAGTGTTAAAGGTTCCCTACCCCTGACCTGATCCAATATGCAGCAGCATGCCTAGTTTGACCTTTGGTCTCCTCTTTGTCCCCAAGTCAATTCAAGGATCTGGTTCTTTTTTTAAAGCCCTCTGCAACCTGACACCAAACATACTTGAAGTTCTGTCTCTCCTGCTACGTGCCATTGTAACCCCCATGCTCAGAATGGGTTGACCCAGAAAGGGGTGGAGACTCAAAGCTGCAAAGCTCATGTAGTTTGGAGGAGACGAGGCTACCAGACTCGGACCTTGGTTTGTATAAGCCCTTAACACCTTGTTAAGGTAACTGCAATGTTGTTGGGAACTTGTGGCAAGGCCGTTGTTTGTTTTTGCTATGTTGTAAACGTTGGAGTTTATTGTTTCAGGGTTTTTGTGTGTTTGTAATGGGTGAGAGTTCTCCTGGAAACCTTCATCATGTTGAATCCTGTTCACCAAGCCCTTGGAGTCTTCAGGAGCCAACCCACTTGCAAAGAAGAATTGGACTTGGCAGTATCAGTAGACTGTAAATATAAGGACTTGAAAATGTAACCTGAACAGGACCTTGAAGTGTGATGTTAAATGTTGATGTTATATGTTAAGAAAGTAAACCATTTTGTTTTGTTTTTTAATTTGTTGTTGCAAACTCATTCCAAGTTTTGCCCCACAGAACCCACAGATAGAGGTTACACCATCTCTAGTCAAAACAGAATTCCAGAGGTTCCTTAAAGACTAAGCTATGGATTCTTTTTAGTTCCTGTGCACGCACTGCCTGTTTCGTACGGGCTTTGTAGCATGTGTGGACAAGGGGTGCCGCATCAGGCTTGACAGTTCTGGGTTTGGAAATATTTGGAGATTTGGGTGTGATGCCTGGGAGAGTGGGGTTTGGGATGGGAAGGATCTTGGTGGGGTTTAATCCCATGAAGTCTACCTTCTAAAGCAGCCATTATCTTCAGGAGAAGTAGATTATCTGTTTATAAAGAAATAAGCATTTGATGTAGTCGGGAGATGAGTTGTAATTCTAGCAGATCTCCAGCTCTCGCCTGGAGGCTGGCGACCTCAGGTTTCCCTGATCTAAAACGACCTGGGAAGATTCTATTAGGTCTGTTGAGGAAACCCATTCATGTTCATATGGGTATCCCTACCAGGCAAATGCTACACCCCAACCCCCTCAGGACCATTGCAGGTAGGAAAATCAGTAGGGTGAGGAGGATGGGGGCTGAGGCCCCTTTTCATGCACACCACAGTTGCAAGATGAATTGAGCACCAGGCATGCAGGGAAAATCCAGCAAACCCACTATTCAGACGTTACTTTTACATGGGTCAAAGGGTCGGGACTAGTGGTGGGATCCAAAAATTTTAGTAACAGGTTCCCATGGTGGTGGGATTCAAACTGTGGCATAGCGCCAAGGGGCTGGGCAGGGCACGACGGGGCGTGGCCAGGCATTCCAGGGGCGGGGCTTTCCTGGGCAGGGCTGTGGCAAGGACGCAGCCACTGCGCCGGTCCTTGGGCGGGAAACGAATGCACACAGGCGCAGGCTGCCACACACGCCCATGCACCTCCTGCTAGACTGCTTCAAGTTCTGCGCACTACTGCTGAGAGGAGGGGCAAAACTAAGGCAAAAATCACGTGGCAAAATCACCAATTGGTAACCCCCTCTAGGCACACACAAATAATTAGTAACCTACTCTCAGGAACCTGTGAGAACCTGCTGGATCCCACCTCTGGTTGGGACCCTGGATCCAACCTACGTACTTCATAAAGTGTGAACTTGCCTGCCCATTTTGCAAAGAAAAGTGCTAAGGAAAATAAACCCTGCATATGCAGTATGAAATATGGGGGAAACATAATTAGAATCACTTCTTCAAAGTAACAGGGCAGGCAAAGAACCAGTGGAGGAAGGTGTAAGAGGCAGGCTATGGAAGGAAAGGCCACGGAAAGGCCACGCTGCCCTGACCCCTTTCTGGGATGGGACGCCTAGAAATCTAAATAATAATAAATAAATAAAAATAAACTTGGAAGGACAGGAGGTCATGTTCAGGGAAAAAGAGAAGCAACGTTGCCAACCCAAACTGAACGTTCTTTTTTCCAGATACTTCAGCTGCTAGGAAAGAGATACTTTGGGGGTCAATTTGTGGTGTAATGAAAAGAAACTAAATAAATATCACAGGCAGTTTTAAGTCCCAGCAGTTTCAATACAGAATTTAAGAATGCTTTTAAGTTGCTGTCATAAAATTAATGGGGCTTAAATATGGTTGTATGCCCTACATTAAAAACACACATATCCACTTTAGTCAACTTCATATCCAGCTTTTAGTGCAACAGAAATCTGTCTGTACTCGATACTAATACAAGGCAAGCAGAAAACTTTACCAGTCTTATTGACTGTTGCGTCCCCAGGTTTTTTGTCATCTGCCCCTCACTTTGTGAGAGAGACAACTCGGTTTGCCTTCAGGTTGGATGTGGCCCCTGCACCATTTTGACCTGGTGTCAGAAAAACTTTTCAAATATTGGTCAAGGTACATTAAAAAAACCATTTGTACTTTTATTAACCAGGACCACGTTCTGAAGAATAGACAGAAGCTGACCCTCCCTAATAGGACAAATTTTTTTTCTCTTGACTGAGTATCTAAAAAGCTGAACACCAAATAATTGAGGAGGGAAGATGTTTCACTGACCTTAGCTACAAATATAGGATTTTTTTTTAATTTTAAACAATACAGAAACCGCCTATATGAACTGAGATAAAGAAGAAGGCATGAAGCTCAATGCTGTGGTTCAATAGAGGCCCCCAAGGTAGTGTAATCCAGTTCTGGTTTGCAGGCAGGAAGCAGTTAAACTCCAGCCTCGTCTACTCTGATGCCTCTGTCAGGCTCTCGAACGTGGAAATAACAGAGACCGTAGGAAAGTCCTAAAGCAGTTTATTTCTACAACATGTAGAGTAACAAAGAAAGCTGAATCTAAGCTCTCCAGTTTAGATCCAGAGATTATATCCTTCAACCCCCCCCATTTGACCCACACCAAATATGTTTCACAAACTCTACAACATTTGCACTACAGAGCTTCAAAGAACCTGGGAACCGTTCGCACCTTCTTGCAGGAGAGCTGGCACCAGGGAATTGCCAGGGAGGGAAGGGGAAAACAGGAAAGCATTTACAGGAAAACATTTGCAATTCTTACACAGCAAGACATCTGGGCACTGACAGGCTTGGTCCTGACAGCCTCCTCCTCTAGAGCACTGAACTTCAAGTTGGTACTGGACAAAATATATTAGCCAAGGTCATGGCTCTCGTACAACTACCTCTTGCTACATTCAGACAAAGCAACTGAATCAAACCATTGGTGGCGCCCGCTTGTGAGAAAGCAGGTCAGCCCCTCACTTAGTCTTTTTTAATTGCCTGACAGGTTAAGGCTTTGCGAAAGGACTTTGGGGGAGGCTGCCCCCGCTGCTGGGTTTTCAAGCTGTGTCCCGTCCGCTATGCAATCTGTCGATTCTCGCCCAAACACGGCTAGGAAGAGCTCCAATTTTTCTTTCCGCCAGATTAGCTGGATGTCTACGGTGAGCAGGCACAAAGGAGAAGTTGAAAACGCCATCCCAAACTCGAGTGAACACTCAGAGTCATTTCCTACAATAATTATGGTGTGAGATCTTCCCAGCTCTAATAAGCTCAGTTTTCCACATGCCTGACAGAGCAATCTTTTCAAAAAGGTCTGGAAAGTAGTCTGTTATTAGGATGTTTGCTTGAAGAATGTTTGCCAGTGCTTCAGGATCGGTGATACCATGCCATTCATTAAAGTGTAAGGGTGGACTGTATTTATTTTTTAGTCATGGCTTGGGTGTAGTTTTCAACAATTTCAATTATCCATCAACAAGGTGTCATGTTCAAGAGGGAACTGAGCTTGTTCTCTTGCCTGCGTCTGCTTTATATAGAAACAAACAAAATATTACAATGCAAACTTAGGAACCAATCCTGACGAAGTTCAGCACTTTGAGCCTCCTTGATTTCTACGTGACGCATATGTTTAAATGTCCCCCACGAAAACAGATGGGATTTAAATGTGATTAGTGTTGGAAGAAAGGGACTTTACGCTGTTTCCTGCCTCAACCTATAGAGGGTTTTTTTTTTTTACTAGATAGCCAGTGACTAGAAAGGGACCTAGGAATTTGTCACCTTTACTCTATCATGCTGGTCCTTTCCTTTGTAGACTGATACTCTTAGGGACTTCCTCCCTTGCTTCCGCCTTCTTCTCAGAACACTCCATCCTACCTTCACCCTGCCTAGGGAGAGGATGTGTCTCCTGCGCATCCGTCTCCATCCAGCTAGAATAGGATAGTTAGTGAACCCATCTCTCCACCTTTCTATCCAGAATGGAGTTCACTAATAAATACTCTTTTTAATAGATTAGAAACCACAAACGACTCGTGACTTTCTTTTGTGTCTGAAGTTCTCTCTGCCAAGCTCAGCCACACGTGTGTGCCCAGGTAAGCTTCCCTATGTTCAGCCTCTGTGCCGCTCTGCTACTTTTGCAAGGGAAAACACATACACCAGGTGCTTCTTCTCCCAACACTTAGCTGGATCATGCCCAGCTTGCTATGAAATCATAGGCTCATTCCGCACATGCAGAATAATGCAGTTTGCTTTCAGTGCTCTTTGAAGCTGTGCGGAATAGCAAAATCCACTTGCAAACAGTTGT